>NW_019154187.1:1026563-1176526 GCF_002288905.1 Enhydra lutris kenyoni
ACCTGTACCCTAAGTGAGCTGATTACCTACCAAAGAACTCCGATCACCCATGAAATCAGCCTGAGATCAGAATTATACACATCTGGATCTCTACAGGGGCAGAAGACACCAGTGGGCAGGTAAAGCAGAGTGGGAAGGTCAGACTGATATTGGAAGATAAACAAAAGGGGGAGGGAGCCACCAGAGGCGACCAATTGGAAAGTAATACCCCTAATACGAGAGCGCCTTGCATCTGGGGACCAGCATTAACTTGGAGACTGGTTGAAAGCACTCCAAAAGAGCAAAGGATCTCAGGGGGGAAACTGTGGGAATCAGGGCGACTAGGGACAGGGGCTTAAGTCCCCGCATCCAGAACAGCCTCCCCTGGCCCTGAGCCAGAGAGAGTGCTGCGGAGAAACCAGGTCTTGGTCCCTGAGCCACCAGCGCCCTCGAGATTGTGTGGGGTCTGGCTCCTGTGAGCGGCTGGGAGCCACACAAGAAGGCAGAATGCCGAGCCCTGCTACAGAGCCTAAGACACATGTACCCCTTACCCTCCCCTGAGAGACATGCACAAAGGCCCACCAGGCACTCATAGACCCGCGCCATTGTTTCAGAGCCTGAGACCCGCGCCCTGAACTCTCCACTGAGAGAGGTGCGCAAAGGCCCAGCCTGGTGCTTTCGGACCTGCACCCCACTCTCAGAGCTTGAGACACGCGTGCGACCCACAGCCTCCCCTGAGAGAGGTGTGCGCAAACCTGGCGCTCTTAGACCAAGAAAGACCAGGCCCTCCCAGCCATGGCCAGAGGGAAAATCTCAGTGTGCGATCGCTGCTTGGAACCTCTCTGGCGGTCTGGAGCTGCCCAGAGAACCGCTGCTGCCATGGTTTTGGGTAGAAGCAGAAGATCCTGCATCCCCAGGGACCACGACTCAGAACTTGCTCTGCCAGCAGCCAAGAGGGAATTTATATGGGCTCTGCAACACCCACAGAAGAGCAGACTGAGGCTTCTCTCTGAGAGGGAGGTTAGGGTGCAGTTTGCTTTCCTCTAAACCTACAAAAAGCATCAAAAGCGGTCAAGGAGAGAGAAGAAAAAAGTGAACAAAAATAAAAACCTCCAGAGAACAAAAGCCTGAAAAAAACGGTTTCCTCAGAGCCTACCCTCTTGAAGGGGGCGGGAGGAATTAACTCAGGGAACATCATTGACTGAAAACCCAGGTGGCAGGCCCCTCCCCCAGAAAACCAATGAGGAAAGAAAAAAAAAAAAAAGACTACAAGAGAACAACCACCACTACTTCATAGGACAACTTTTATTTTTAATTTATTCCCACTATACTGGCACATTTTTTTAAAATAGATAATTTTTTAATGTATTTACCATCACTGTGTGCTGTCCAGTACATCAAATTCCATAATACCCTTCTAACCTGAACTTTTTGATACATACACCTGTGTTTTTCTTTTGCATTTCTATTTTTTTTAATTTCTTTTTTTAATTTTACTTTAGTTTAGTCTAGTTTATTCCTTTTTTATTTTTATTTTCTAATATTCATATAGAGTTAAACATCAAAGTAATCCCCTTTCCCCAATCAATACTACCCCCTATAGGTAAACCAATTTTTAATCCCCCTTTATCTTAGGTAAGTTGAGTCCTTTAACAAAGATATCAAGATACATCCAGGAAGAATCAAAAGAACCTTCCTCGCCCTCACTGAGAATTTATAAACACTCTCCCATCTTTTTCTTCCACCAGTGTTTCTGTGTTTTTGTGTTTGTCCTGATAGTATATAAATCTTATACTTGGGGTTCTTCTTCACAAGGTTCTTCCATTATTTGCTTTTATATATATATTTTTTTCTCTTGTCATATATTTTTATCAGTCTTTTTGTCTGTCTGTTTTTGTTTGTATACTTCATAAATCTTACCTTGGGGCCCATTTGGGCTGAATCTTCACTTTTATCTTTCCTTTCTTTCCTGTCTCTCTCTCTCTTTTCTTTTTCTTTTCTTTTTTCTCTCATTTGGGTGGGGAATCCTCATTGCTCAGAAGCATTCCAGGGTGCACATTGACTGCACCACGGTCGATATATCAAGCTACAACTGTTCAGTCAACTCTCACCAAAATGACTAGGAGGAGGAATGACCAACAGAAGAAAAATAGAGAGGATGGACCTCCTGCAACAGAGCTAATGGCTATCAACATAGACAATATGTCGGAAAGAGAATTCAGGCTGACATTTATCCAGGCAATAGCTAGGTTGGAGAAAGCCATGGATGACCAAATGGAATTGATTAGGGCAAAACTGAAAGCAACAATAAATGATGTTCACAATGTTAGGACAGAGCTGAAAACTACCAGGGATGAGGTTCACAATGCTCTCAATGAGTTCCAATATAATTTAAATTCTCTCAAAACTAGGGTAACTGAGACAGAAGATAGAATTAGTGATCTGGAGGACAAACAGATAGAGAGAAACAATAAGGAGGAAGCCTGGAACAAACAGCTTAGAAGCCACGGAAACAGAATCAGGGAAATAAATGATGCCATGAAACATTCCAACGTCAGAATTATTGGAATCCCTGAAGGGAGGAGAAAGAAAGAAGTCTAGAAGATATAGTGGAACAAGTTCTTCATGAAAATTTTCCCAATCTCACAAATGGAACCAGCGTTCATGTACTAGAGGCCGAACAGTCTCCACCCAAGATTATAGATTCCAAATAAAATATCAAAGCACCTGATAGTCAAACTGAGGAATCATAATTGTAGATATAATCTCTTGAAAGCCGCTAGGACAAAGAGGCTCCTAACTTATAGAGGAAAGCCCATCAGAATAACATCAGACTTGTCCACAGAGACCTGGCAAGCCAGAAAGGGCTGGCAAGATATATTCAGGGCACTAAATGAGAAGAACATGCAGCCAAGAATACTTTATCCATCAAGGCTGACATTCAAAATGGATGGAGAGATAAAGAGTTTCTAAGACTGGCAAGGCTTCAAAGACTATGCGACCACCAAGCCAACACTGCAGGAAATATTAAGGGGGGGTTCTATAAAAGAGGAAAAATCCTAAGAATACCATTGGACAGAAATATAGAGACAATCTACAGAAAGAAAGACTTCAAAGATAACACGATGTCAATAAAAACGTATCTATCAATAATCACTCTCAATGTGAATGGCCTAAATGTGCCCATAAAATGGCACAGGGCTGCAGATTGGATAAAACGACAGGACCCATCCATATGTAGTCTCCAAAAGACCCATTTTGAATCTAAAGATACGCCCAGACTGAAAGTGAAGGGATGGAGAAGCATCTTTCATGCCAATAGGCCTCAAAAGAAGGCCAGGGTAGCAATTCTCATATCAGATAAATTAGATTTTAAACTAAAGACTGTAGTCAGAGATACAGAAGGACACTACATCATTCTTAAAGGGACTATCCACCAAGATGATCTAACAATTGTAAATATCTATGCCCCCAATATCGGAGCAGCTAATTACATAAGAAAACTGTTAATCAAGATAAAGAGTCATATTGATATGAATACATTAATACTAGGAGATCTTAACACGCCTCTCTCAGAAATAGACAGATCATCGAAGCAGAAAATCAATAAAGAAAAAAGAGCATTGAATGACACATTGGACCAGATGGACCTCATAGATATATATAGAACATTCCACCCTAAAACAACAGAATACTCATTCTTCTCAAGTGCACATGGAACCTTCTCAAGAATAGACCACATACTGGGTCACAAATCAGGACTCAACCAATACCAAAAGACTGAGATTATTCCCTGCATATTCTCAGATCACAATGCTTTGAAACTGGAGCTTAATCACAAGGAAAAGTTTGGAAAGAACTCAAACACCTGGAAGCTAAAGAACACCTTGCTTAAGAATGCTTGGATCAACCAGGAGATCAAAGAAGAACTTAAACAATTCATGGAAACCAATGAGAATGAGGACACTTTGGTCCAAAACCTATGGGATACAGCAAAGGCGGTCCTAAGGGGGAAATACATAGCCATCTAAGCCTCCCTCAGAAAAATTGAAAAATCCAGAACACAGCAGCTGTCTCTACACATTAAAGAACTGGAGAAACAACAACAAATCAAGCCAACTCCACACCTAAGAAGGGAAATAATCAAGATTAGAGCTGAGATCAATGAGGTAGAAACCAGAGATACAGTAGAACATATCAATGAAACTAGAAGCTGGTTTTTTGAAAGAATCAATAAAATCGATAAACCATTCACCACATTAATCCAAAAGAAAAGAGAGAAAGCCCAAATTAATAAAATTATGAATGGAAAGGGAGACATCACAACTAACACCAAGGAAGTAGAAACAATCATCAGAAGTTATTATCAACAGTTATATGCCGATAAGCTAAGCAACCTAGATGAAATGGATGCATTCCTGGAAAGCAAAATAAACTTCTAGATTCTAAAAATAGAGCTACCATATGACCCTGTAGTTGCACTACTGGGTATTTTCCCCAAAGATACAGATGTAGTGAAAAGAAAGGCCTTCTGTACCCTAATGCTTATAGCAGCAATGGCCACGGTCGCCAAACTGTGGAAAGAACGAAGATGCCCTTCAATGGACGAATGGATAAGGAAGATGTGGTCCATATACACTATGGAGTATTATGCCTCCATCAGAAAGGATGAATACCCAACTTTTGTAGCAACATGGATGGGACTGGAAGAGATTATGCTGAGTGAAATAAGTCAAGGAGAGAGAGTCAGTTATCATATAGTTTCACTTATTTGTGGAGCATAGCAAATAACATGGAGGACGTGGGGAGATGGAGAGGAGAATGGAGTTGAGGATAATTGGAAGGGGAGGTGAACCATGAGAGACTATGGACTCTAAAAAACAACCTGAGGGTTTTGAAGGGGCGGGGTGCATGGGAGGTTGGGGGAGCCAGGAGGTGGGTGTTAAGGAGGGCACATATTGCATGGAGCAATGGGTGTGGTGCAAAAACAATGAATACTGTTACATTGAAAAGAAATTTTAAAAAATTTTTTTAAAGTAAGAAAAGCAGAAAGCACAAAAACATGAAAAAAATAAGTGTATTTCAAAATATCAGTCTGCAGTCTCAGAAAATTAAAGGATATAAAATATGACTCCATACAACTAAACTGTAGGTGGAAGGGAAGTAAAAATGTATTTACCTGCATCACCTCACCTTCATATAGACTGTTATATGCTGAACAATTTACAGAAGAAAAGAAGTGGTAAACCACATATAAAAAGACAATAATCGATATGCCAAAATAAAGAAAATGAATTCACTGAAGAAAGCCAGCAAACTGTGAAAAGAGCAAAAGAAGAAGATTAGAAAAGAACTGTAAAAAAATAACATGACAGTTTCCCAGAGAAACAAAATGATAACTATTAACTCATCATAAATACCCCAGAAATAGATCCAAGGACTGAGAAAACAAACTCCATGTCTCAAAGTACAGAAGAAACATCAGACATTGTTTGGTGGAGAAGTGGATCCAGGGTGAAATGGAGGAGAAGAACCTATGATCATAAAAAAAAGGTGAGAGAGGACTCACAGGATAACTCATAGAAATATTTTCCCCAAGGCTCTGGCTTACAAAATGAGATGGACTGAATGTCTTGATTTCTTTGAACCAGGGAGACTTATTGCCTGGAGTTTTAAAGGTCAGCGGTCTTGGCCGGGATGGAGCCCTGAGAGCACTGGACTGCCCCTCAAAGGAAGGAAGGCAAACAGACTGAGAGGCAACATTCACAAAGATGCCTCTCCAGGAACAAAGGAGATGGCTGACACCACTCCCATATAAGCACAGAGCACCAGCAGGAAGCAGTGCAGCCCCAAAAAAGGCTGCCGAACTTTCTTACACCAAGCTCCACACCCTTGTGTTCTGGGGTGCTGCCCATCTCTGTCATGCTTTTCTCAGTTCCAGCATCATTGCCCCTCAAGCAGAAAACAAGCACATGCCCCTGCCCACACCATGTTTCTTTACAACAGAGCTCCTCAGGTCCTCAGTTTTTAAAGAAGTGGTGTCAGTTTTCATCTCACAAGTGGACAAGAGCACGCCTAGTTAAAACTCACCACATTCAGGGGTACCTGGGTGGCTCGGTGGGTTGAGTCTCTGGTCACGATCAGCTCAGCTCAGGTCATGACCTCAGAGTCTGGGATTGAACCCCACATCGGGCTCTCTGCTCAGCAGGGGGCCTGCTTCCCCCTCTCTCTCTGCCTGCTACTCTGTCTACTTGTGATCTCTCCCTCTCTGTCAAATTAAAAAAAAAAAATTCTTCAAAACAAAACAAATCACCTCACCACATTCAGGCCCAGTAACAAAAACTGGCCACAGCAGACAAGGAGTTCCTCTGGAGATGATTGGTTTGAAGGATGGATCAGCCAAAACAAAAGAGCAGAGTTTGCAAAGCACGCAACTATTTAGAATGGCACCAAAAACCATGATATGAACAGGAATAACCTTAACTGACAGGGTGAAATACCTGTACTCTTAAAACTACAAAACACGGATGAATGAAATTGAAGAAAACACAAAGAAATGGGAAGGTATTCCATGCTCATGGATAGGAAGCACTGCAATTCTTTTTCCTTTCTCAATTTTTTATTGAAATTCTAGTTAGTTAATATATAGTATAATATTGGTTTTAAGAGTAGAATTTATTAATTCATCATTTATATTTTACACTCAGTGCTCATCCCAACAAGTGCCCTTCCTAATAACCCATTATATGCTTGTCCTGTCCACCTCCTTTCCAGAAACCTGCAGTACGTTCTCGATAGTAAAGAGTCTCTCTTTTTTAAAACCCCTACCCCTATATTCATCTGCTTTCTATCTTAAATTCAAATTATGAATGAGATCCTTTGTATTTGTCTTTCTATTTCATTTAGCATAATGCACTCTAACTATATCCACATTGTTGCAATTGGCATGGTTTTATTTTGTTATATTTTTTTGGATGGCTGAGTAACATTATATTGTGGACATATACACCATATCTTCCTTATACATTCATCAGTTGAATGACATTGGGGCTTTCTCCATAATTTGGCTATTGTTGATAATGCTGCTATAAATATCAGGGTACATGGACACCTTTGAATCTGCATTTTTGTATCCCTGGGTAAATACCTAGTAGTGCAATTGTTACATTGCAGGGTAGTCCTATTTTCAACTCTCTGAGGAAACTTTGTAATGTTCTCCAGAGTGGAAAAACCACTTTGCATTCACACCAACAGAGTAAGATGGTTCCTTTTTCTCTGCATCCTTGCCAACATCTGTTGTTTATTATGTTGTTTGTTTTTGCCATTCTAACAGGTGTGACATAGTATCTCATTGTGGTATTCATTTATATTTCCCTGCTAATGAGTGATGTTGAGTATCTTTTCGTGGGTCTTAAGACATCTTGATGTCTTCTTAGGAAATATGTTTATTCATGTCCTCTGCCCATTTCTCACCTATATTATTTTGGGGGGACTGTTGAGTTTTATAAGTTCTTTATAGATTGTGAATACTAACCCTTTATGAGATATGTCATTTGCAAATATCTTCTCCCATTCTGTAGACTTCATGTAGTTTTGTTTACTGTTTCCTTTGCTGTACAAAAGCGTTTTTTATTTCCTGATGAATATATATAGATATATATATACATATATATATGTATATATATATATATATATGACAGACATACACACAGATATATGAAGAGATATTTGATTTATCAGTATATACTTAGAGTTTGGATTCTGATTAGAGTGAAGTTTATTTTGCTTTATTGCAAAACATGCTGCAGATTTTTGGAGCCAATGCTAAATCTCATGCTCACAGTTTCTTACTAGAAATGTAAACTTGAATTAGTGAATTCACTCTTTTAGCCCTTACCTCATAAGCAAAGTAGATCAAAATCATGACATATGATCTCACACTTCTTAAAATGGCTGTTATCAATAATTGAAAAAAAATAATGTGTGTTGGAGAGAATGTGGACATAACACAACACTTGAGCACTATTGATAGGAATATAAATTAGTACAGCCATGATGGAAAATAGTATAGAAGTTCTTCAAAAAATTAAAAGTAAAACTAGCCTATATTCCAACAATCCCCCTTCTGGATATATACGTGAAGGAAATAAAATGATATGAAATCAAATTTGAAGCTATACTTTGCTCTTGTAGTTATTATTGCAGTGTGACTTCCAATAGATAAAATATGGAAATTAATTTTACATATGCATTGACAAATGAATGGAAAAATGAAATAACAGCAGCATGAATGAACCTGGAGGCCATTGAGAGAAGTGAAATAAGCCAGACACAGAAAGACAAACACTTTATAATTACAATTGTATATGAAATCTAATAGTCAATCTTTAGA
The DNA here is from genome assembly GCF_002288905.1 of Enhydra lutris kenyoni. NCBI lineage: Eukaryota > Metazoa > Chordata > Mammalia > Carnivora > Mustelidae > Enhydra > Enhydra lutris. Next base: position 1,034,935 of record NW_019154187.1, read on the forward strand.
AGTAAAGAGTAGAATGGCAATTCTCAGTGACTAAAGGCAGGGAGAAATGGGAAGATGTGGGTCAAATACTAAGTTTCCAGGATATATGTTGAACAATATATGTTGAATAAGATCTATTTACAGCAATTTATATATAGTCAACAACATTGTATATTTGAAATTTTCTGTTACTGTAGATCTCACCAGTTGGTGGTATTCACACACACACACACACACACACACACACATACAAAAGCTAAGTGAATTGGTGGATATGCACTTTGATTGTAGTGATTATTGTAAAGTGAAGGTATCTTAAATGATGCTGTGCACCTTAAATATATAAATTTTTTTTCAATTATACCTAAATAAATATGAAGAACAAACAAAAAAAGACAAGATTGAATGGCAAAATTTATACTGGAAATGTCAAATCTGAGTGGCATGAGTGACCCATGCACAGTAGCTGTGACATTTTTTAAATCATTTTTTTAAATTTATTTTCAGCATAACAGTATTCATTGTTTTTGTACCACACCCAGTGCTCCATGCAATCTGTGCCCTCTCTAATACCCACCACCTGGTTCTCCCAACCTCCTACCGCCTCAACTCTTCAAACCCTTCAGATTGTTTTTTCACAGTCCATAGTCTCTCATGGTTCACCTCCCCTTCCAATTTCCCCCAACTCCCTTCTCCTAACTCCCCATGTCCTCCATGTTATTTGTTATGCTCCACAAATAAGTGAAACCATATGATAATTGACTCTCTCTGCTTGACTTATTTCACTCAGCATAATCTCTTCCCGTCCCATCCATGTTGCTACAAAAGTTGGGTATTCATCCTTTCTGATGGAGGCATAATACTCCATAGTGTATATGGACCACATCTTCCTTATCCATTCGTCCGATGAAGGGCATTTTGGTTCTTTCCACAGTTTGGCAACCATGACCATTGTTGCTATAAACATTGGGGTACAGATGGCCCTTCTTTTCACTACATCTGTATCTTTGGGGTAAATACCCAGTAGTGCAATTGCAGGGTCATAGGGAAGCAGCCTCTTTGCAGAACAGTGTGGAGATTCCTCAAGAAATTAAAAATAGAACTTCCCTATGACCCTGCAATTGCACTACTGGGTATTTACCCCAAAGATACAGATGTAGCTGTGACATTTTTTACCATCATCACCATTGCCACTAAAATCAGCATAGGTACCATCATACATTTTTATCCATACACATGTCATCCTTGGATTTCTCAGGAACATTGTTTCTAAAATGTTGCAAAACACTCACCGATTTTCACATAGTATCCCACTTTGCTATCACAGATGTAAATATTATTGTACTGGAGAGTTGGTGACAGGCAAAGAAACTTTTACTGTATTTTTTATTTTCATGTATTCTTAAGTTAACTTTAAAAAGAATCATTGTATTGATTTATTTGACAGGAAGCACAAGCAAAGGGAGCAGGAGAGGGATAAGCCAGCACCCCACCCATTATGCAGCCAGATGCAGGGCTTACTATCAGGATTCTGGGATCATCACCTAAGCCTAAGGCAGAAGTTTAACTGACTTAGCCACCCAGGCGCTCCAAAGTCAATTTTTTTTTAATTTGTTTTTGTACACTTGGAAAAAATTAACCAGTGAAGTCATTTGGCTCAAGGACATTCTTAGTTGAATGTTTGTAATTATGTATTCAATCTCCTTATTAGTTATAGATGAACTCAAATTTTATATTTCTTCATGACTCAGTCTTGGTAGTATGTTGTTTCTAGGAATTTGTCCATTTGTTCTTAGTTATCCAACATGTTAATGTCTGTTTATTAATATTGCATTCATAATTTTATACCTATAAAACTTACAATAATGTACCCACTCTCACTGCTAATATTGATATTTTGAGGTTTCATTCTTTTATTTTTTTCTTGGTTAATATAGCTAAAGTTTTGTTAATTTTCAAAGACTCCTGCTTTAGTTTTGATGTATTTCTTTGATGCTTTTTCTATACTATTTTTAGTTATCTCTGCTCTGATCTTTATTATTGTTTCCCTTTCATTAGCTTTAGATTTTACTTTTATTCTTTTACTAGTTGATCAAGTTATAACATTTATTGTTGATTTGAGAAATTTCTTTTTTAATTTAAATGTTTACTGCAATTAATTCTTACTTCACAGTGTTTTATCTGAACTTCAAATGTTTCCGTATCTTTATTTTTGCTTTCATATGCTTCAAGTTGTATCTTTTAAATATCCATTGTGACTCCTTAAGTCTCTTATTTTTTAATAGTGTGTTGTTTAATATCCATATAATTGAGTTCTAGTTTTTCTTCTGTTATTCTTTGCTAAGCTTCATTACGTTTTTATCAGAAAAGATATTTTATATGTTTCCATATTTTAATGCTTATTATAACTTGTCTCCTGGCCTAACATATGTTCAATCTTGGAGACTGGTCCATATATATTAAGAAAATTGCATATTCAGATATTGTTTAGGGAAGTGTTTTGTATATATCTGTTAAGTCTGATTAGTCTATAATATTCTAAAAGACACACCTCCTTTTTTAATGTAACTACTGTCTGGCTGTTCAATCCATTATTGAAAGAGCAATACTGAAGTTTCCAACTATTATTGCAAAATAGTCTCCAACTAGATTTCCATTCAGTTATTCCAATATTTGCTTTCCATATATTGGGAATTTGATATTTGGTGCATATATGCTTATAATTGTTATATATTCTTAGTTCAAATTCAACTATAAAGGGCGCCTGTGTTGTTCAGTGGGTTAAAGCCTCTGCTTTTGGCTCAGTTCATGATCCAAAGGTCCTGGGAGGGAGCCCCGCATTGGGCTCTCTGCTCAGTGGGGAGCCTGCTTCCTCCTTTCTCCCTGCCTACCTCTCTGACTACTTATCCTCTGTATCAAATAAATAAATAAAATCTTTAAAAAAAAACAAATTCAACTATAACTAATACATAATGTCTGTTTATCTCTTAAGAAGTTCTGACTTAAAGTTCACTTTGTCTGATACTGATTTAACTCCATATTTTTCTGTATATGCTTTGCATGGATTATGTATTTTTTCACAACCTTTCATTTTCATGGTATTGAGCCTTTATAAATATAAATTGAATGTCTTATACAGGGTATATATATCCATTCTGACAATGTATGGCAGAACTGGGGTACTTAATCCACTTATATTTACAGTAATTTCCAATGAATACAGAATATATTTTGCCATTTTGCCATTTGTTTTCTGTATGTCTTATAGTTTGTTTCTTTATTACCCCACCACTGATTTGTGTGTGTGTATGTAATTGATTTTACTTTGTAGTGGCATTCTCAAATTCCCTTTCATTTCCTTTTGTATATACAGAGATTTTCTTTAAGGTTATAATGGGGATTACATATTATATATTAAAGATTTAAAATTTAATTTGAATTGTTACTTAACTTTTTTATATGATCCAAGTATTTATTTAAATTCTAGTTAATTAGTATATAGGGTAATATTGGTTTTAGGAGTGGAATTTAGTGATTCATTTCATATATAACATCTAGTGCTCATCACAAGTGTCCTCCTTAATTCCTATTATCCATTTAGCCCATTCCCCACTCACTGTTCTCCATCAGCCCTCAGTTTGTTAACTATAGTTAAGAGACTCTTTTTTCTAAAGTTTTTATTTATTTATTTGATAGACAGAGATCACAAGTAGGCAGAGACGCAGGCAGAGAGAGAAGGGGGAAGCAGGATCCCTGCTGAGCAAAGAAAATGTGAGACTTGATCCCAGGACCCTGAGATCATGACCCAAGCGGAAGGCAGAGGCTTAACCCACTGAGCCACCCAGGCACCCCTATAGTTAAAGATGCACATGATTTGCTTTCATCTCTCTCTTTTTTACCCTTCTCCTTTATTCATCTGTTTTTCCTTTATTTAATCATATATAAAATCTATGAGTATACATAATTCTTCCTCATTTTAGATATTAACTTCATGAATTAACTGTTTACATTTCATGTACAGACCAATAATATTCTCATACATGTGTCTTCTAATTTCTTTAGGGAATTAAAATTAAGGATATAAATCCATATTACAACATTATTTTATTTCAACCTGAAGGTGTCCCTTTGACATTTCCTGTAAGACAGGTCTAGTAATAATAAGCTTTCACTATATTTATGTAACAGAAAATGTGTTGGAGTCTTTCTTCTGTTTTGGAAGGAAAATTTTCCAGTTACAATATTTTCAACACCCCAACATATAATAGTGAAACTTGCAAATCTCAGAGCTGAGGAAGCTCTCCTGAGAGCAGCTGTGGCAAGGAGAGTCTTTACTCATGGAGGGAGGAACATCCGAATAACACCAGACCTGTCCACAGAAATCTGGCAGACTAAAAAGCCTGGCAAGATGTATCCAGGATACTAAATGAGAAGAACATACAGTCAGGACTGCTCTATCCAGTCAGTTGTCTTTCAGCATGGAAGGAGAGTTAAAGAGTTTCTAGGACAGACAGAAGCTGAATAATATATTATTACCAAGTCATCCCTGCAAGAAATCTTAAGAGAGATTCTTTAATCAATGAGACCCCAAGAGTAACATATACCAGAATGTAACAGAGACAATCTACAGAAATAGGGACTTTGCAGGCAATACAATGGCAGCAAATTCATACCTTTCAATAATTACTTTGAATGAAAATGGGCCCAATGCTTCAAGCAAAAGACACAGGATATCACATAAGATCAGACATATCACATAGGGCCCATCCATATGTTGTCTACAGGAAGCTCATTTTGGACCAAAATATACCTCTAGACTCAAAGTATGGGGATGAAGAACCATTTACCACACTAATGGATCGCAAAAGAAAGGTGAAATACCAATCTTTATATCATACATATTAGATTTTAAACCAAATACTGTAATAAGAGATGGAAGGTGAAAATATATCATACTTAAAGGGTCTATCCAACAGGAAGGTCTTACAATTTTAAATATTTATGCCCCCAAAATGGCAGCAGCTAATTAATAAAGAAACATAATTGTGATCATACATTTATACTAGGAAAACCAACACTTCACTCAAAGCAATGGACAGAGCACCCAAGCAGAAGATAGATCAGAAAGAAACAAGAGATTTGAAGGACACCCTGGAACAGATGGACTTCAAAGATATAAAGAGAACATTTATTCCTAAAACAAAAAAATACCCATTCTTCTGAATTACATGTGGAACTTTATTCAAAATAGATCGAATGCTGTGTCACAAATCAGTTCCTCAGCAATACCAAAAGTTTGAGATTTTCCCTTGCATTCATTCAGACAATAATGCTCTGAGACTGGAACCCAACCAGAAGAGGAATTTTGGAAGGAATTCAAACACTTATAGGTTAAGGAGCATCCTGCTGAAGCATGATGGGTCAACCAGGATTGGGTCAACCAAGAAAACCAGGAAACTAAAAAATAACTTAAGAAAATCATTGAAACTGGGCGCCTGGGTGGCTCAGTGGGTTAAGCCGCTGCCTTCGGCTCAGGTCATGATCCCAGGGTCCTGGGATCGAGTCCCGCATCGGGCTTGCTGCTCAGCAGGAAGCCTGCTTCCCTTCCTCTCTCTCTGCCTGCCTCTCTGCCTACTTGTGATCTCTCTCTGTCAAATAAATAAATAAAATCTTTAAAAAAAAAAAAAAAGAAAAAAAGAAAATCATTGAAACTAATGAAAATGAAAATGCATCATTTCAAAACCTATGGGATACAGAAAAGGTGGTTCTTACAGGGAATTACATAGTCATCCAAGACTCTCTCAAACAGTTAGAAAAATCCAAAATGCACAAGCTAATCTTACACCTAAAAAACCTAGTGAAAGAACAGCAAGTGGAGCTGAATCCAAGCAGTATAAGAGAAAAAATAAAGATTAGAGCAGAAATCAATGAAATAGTAACTAGAAGAACAGCAGAGCAGATCACCAAAAGTAGAAGCTGGTCCTCTGAATGAATTAAAAGATCGATAAACCTCTGGACAGATGTAGCCAAAAGAAAAGAAAACGGACCTAAAGTAAGAAAATCAGGAAGGAAAGGGGAGAGATCATGACCAATGCAAAAGAAACAGAAAATTGTTAGAACATATTATCAGCAACTATATGCCAACAAATTCAGCCATCTGGAAAAAAAAATGGATGCAATCCTATAAACATATAAACTACTAAATCTGAAATAAGAAGAAAGAGACAATCTCAACAGACCCATAACCAGCAAGGAAATTGAAGCAGTGATCAAAAACTTCCCCCCAAAACGAGTCCAGGGCCAGATAGCTTCCCAGGGGAATTTTACCAAACATTTAAAGAATAACTCATACCTATTCTCCTGGAGTTTTTTTCCAAAAAATCAAAATGGGGGGAAAGAATTCAAACTCAGTTTATGAGGCCCAAATTATCTTGATCCCAAAAGCAGACAAAGACCCATCAAAAAGAACTACAGACCAATAACTCTGATGAATTCAAATGCCAAATTACACTGCAAGATACTAGCCAATAGGATCTAGTGGTTGATTAAAACTCCTCAAAATTTAAAAATAGAACTTCCCTATGACCCTGCAATTGCACTACTGGGTATTTATCCCAAAGATACAGATGTAGTGAAAAGAACGGTCATCTATACACCAATGTTCATAGCATCAATGGCCACAGTCTCCAAACTGTGGAAAGAACCAAGATGCCCTTCAATGACAAATGGATAAAGAAGATATGGTCTGTATATACTATGGAGTATTATGACTCCATCTGAAAGGGTGAATATCCAACTTTTGTATCAACATGGACGGAGATGGAAGAGATTATGCTGAGTGAAATAAGTCAAGCAGAGAGAGTCAATTGTCATATGTTTTTGCTTATTTGTGGAGCATACGGAATAACACGGAGGACATGGGGAGATGGAGAGAAGGGAGTTGGGGGAAAGTGGAAGGAGAGATGAACCATGAGAAAGTGTGGACTCTGAGGAATTAACTGAGGGCTTTTGAGGGGAGGGGTTGGGAGGTTGGGTGAGCCTGGTGGTGGGTATTGTGGAGAGCACATATTACATGGAGCACTGGGGGGTCGTGCATACACAATGAACTCTGGAACACTGAAAAACAATTAAAAGTAAAAAAAAATAAAATATAGTGATAGAGGGAGCATATCTAATATCATAAAAGCCATCTATGAAAAGCTCACAACAAATATTCTCAAAGGGGAAACACCGAGAGATTTCTCATTAAGGTCAGGAAAATGACAGGGATGGCCACTCTCACTAGTTTTGTTCACTAGAAGTCCTAGCCTCAGCATTCAGACAACAATACCAAAGAAGAAGCCAAACTGTCTCTCTTTGCACATGACAATATGCTTTATGTGGAAAACACAAAAGACTCCACCCCTAAATTACTGGAACTCACACAGCAATTCAGCAATGCAGCAGCTTACAAAATCAATGCACAAAAATAAGTTGCTTTTCTATACACCAACAATGTGACTGGAGAAAGTGAAATTAAGTAGTTGATTCCATTTAAAATAGCACCAAATACCATATGATACCTAGGAATATGCCTAACCAAGGAGGTAAAGAGTCTCCACTGTATAAACCACAGAATACTTATGAAGGAAATTGAAGAAGACACAAAGAGATGGAAAAAACATTACTTGCTCATGGATTGGAAGAATAAACATTGTGAAAATGTCTATGCTGTCCAGAGCAACCTACACAACCATCGCAATCCCTATCAAAATATCATCACCATTTTTTCAGAGAGCTAAAACAATCCAAAAATTGTGTGGAAGCAGAAAAGAACCTGAATTGCCAGGGGATTATTGAAAAAGAAAGCCAAAGCTGGGAGCATTACAATGCCTAACTTCAAGGTATATTAAAGACTTTTAATCACCAAGATAGTATGGTATTGGCACAAAAACAGGCCCATAGCTTAATGGAACAGAACAGAGACCCCAGAAGTGGACCCTCATCTCTATGGTTAACTAATTTTTGGCAAAGCAGGAAAAAATATCCAATGGGAAAAAAAAGACAGTCTCTTCGATAAATGGTGCTGGGCAAATTGATAAGTCATATGCAGAGGGATGACACTGGACCATTCTCTTATACTATACACAAGGATAAACTCAAAATGGATGACATACTTCAATGTGATGCAGGAAATCTTAAAAACTCTAGAGGAGGATCCAGGCAGTCACCCATGAGACATTGGACACAGTGATTTCTTTCAAGGCACGTCTCTAAAGGCAAGGGAAACAAAAGCAAAAATGAACTTTTGGGACTTCATCAAGACAAAAAACTTCTGCACAGTAAAGGAAATAGCAAAACTAAGAGGCAACCCACGGGATGGAAGAAGATGGTTATAAATGGCATTATGGACAAAGGACCGGTATCCAAGTTCTATATAAAACTGCTCAAACTCAACACCCTAAAATTAATGATAATCCCTCAAAAAATGGTCAGAAGTCATGAACAGACACTTCTCCAAAGAAAACATACACATGGCTAACAGATACATGAAAAAATTGTTCCACATCACTAACCATTAGGGAAGTCCAACTCAAAACCCTAGTTCTATGACAAGGTCTTCCATTATTGTCCTTCTTGTATATCAAATTAAAAAGTAGATTTTTAAATTTTTATTTTATTTTTAAATGATTTCATTTATTTATTTGAAAGAGAGATAGAAAGCACAAATAGGCAGGTGGCAGTCAGAGGTCGAGGGAGAAGCAGGCTCTTCACTGAGCAGGGAGCCCAACCCAGGGCATGATACCAGGACCCTGATATAAGGATCTGACCCTAAGGCAGCCACTTAATTGACTGAGCCACTCAGGTGCCCCCAAAAGGAAATTCTTTTAAACTTTGATGATTTTCCACAAACATTGTGAAGCAATTCATTAGCTTAAACTCTTTCTTGCAGGGTTATTTACTACTCTTCTTCCTTGTTTAAAAGAAGTTTGTATGAATTTGAGGTTTCCACCCAATTCTCTTAAAGTTTTATTTGTGGATTTGATTCCATGGACAACTCTTCTAGCTGCTGATCTTCTTCTTGTATTTAGCTTTGGCATCATTTGCTCACATAGGAGAGATTTTCTAAAATGGTAAATGCTCCCCCAGTGATGTTACAGTGAAACCAGTCTGAGGTCAGTCCTGGGATAGAGGCCTGAAGGCCATGGAACCACCAGCACCTGGGCACAGTGACCCAACATCGGTAATCCCCTCCACATGGCTGCAAGCACCAGCTGGGTCTTGGCATCCAGTCATGATCCTCTGACATTTGGTAATAAGCCCCCATCAGAGGGAATAGCCTTTACCTCTACAGATATCCCACACTTTGACCCTCTACTGGAGAGGGGAATTTGTGTCTGAGTAATAACCTCAAATTTCTCATGTCTGGGTCAGATGCCCCACATTTCTGGTTCGGGTTGTTCTTCCTCCTCTGTGTCCTGACCTTCCATGTGTCTTACAGAGTCAGTGAATGTGTTGGGGTGGAAGGATCCATGGGGTCAGTTCTTCCCTGTCTGGAAGTGGCGGTATTACTAGGGACGCAAGTGTTGCCCCCATGGTGAGGTTCCAGGAAGCACTGGGAGGTTTTTGAGGCCAGTGCACTGTCTGCATCTTCAGGGCTCACATTTTTGAATGCCACATTAGGTAGTATGCATGGGGAATGTTGCCTGAGGCTTCCTGCCAGCTCACCTAGACCAAGCAGAGATGCTGAGTTCCAGAAGCAGAGGAGGTCTTTGAGAACAGCCAGGAAAAGTCAGGATGCATGTGGGTGTCAGAGCGTGGGCAGTGGGGTTGGAAAGTGACTTTTGCTTTGTGGAGCATCTTCATAGGCACAGAGGAGTCTGTGGCCCTCCTTGTGGGTCACAAGTTCCCCCTTGCTGAACAGGATGTGTGGTGTGCAAACCATGGATTAGAGAAATGAGGTGGGCTGGCATGCATGGCTGTCTGAGGGAGGTTGGGGGGATGGTCCTTGCTGCGGGCACCATCAGGTGCCAGTACATGGGGACAGGAACCGACATGGAACCCTCACTGTCCCTATAGAATGCTGGGCACCTGGTAATTGTAAATGCCTGCACCAGGACCCCTAAGTCATGACAGGTCCCATGGCCAATCACCAGTCGGCTGTCCCAGCCCTTCATCCATTGGGCAATTACCAGTCGGCTAGCCCCGCCCTTCACTCCCTGGCCTATCAAAAGTGGGCTGTACGTGTACCTGTCTTACTGGCCAATCACAAGATGGCTATCCCTCCCGCCCCATTTTCTGGCCAATCACCAGTCAGCTGTCAGAGCTCCTATCTTACTGGCCAATCACCAGGAGGATGTCCCCAACCCTCTTTCCCTGGTCAGTTGCCAGTCAGCTGTCCCTGCCCTTGTTTTAATGGCGAATGAAAAGACATCAATCCCTGCACTTCACACCATGTCCAATCACTAGGCATCTATCCCAGTGTTTCACCCACTGGCCAATCACTAGTTGGCTGTCCCTGCCCATCACTCCCTGGCCAATCAAAAGTCGTCTGGCTCTGCTCATCTATTACTGGCCAATCTCCATTCAGGTGTCCCCACGCCACACTCCCTGACCAATCACCAATGGTCTGTCCCTGTCCCTGATTCTCTGGCCAATTACCAGATGGCTGTCCCCACCCCTCCCTTACTGGCCAATGTCCAAGTGGCACTCAGCTGTTGTCTCGCTCCTGTGGCCAATCACCAGGCAGCAGGACGAGCCAGTCAGCAAGCTGCTTTCCCTCTGGCCTCCTGCCTCCCCCACCAGTGGCCATCTTGGGCCCACAAGATGTTGCATGGTGACAGTTGCTGGTCCTTTCTGGGACAGAACCTGTCCGCGTCTTCTCTCCAGCCCAGCTGTCCTGTCTCAGGTGAGAAACAAGAAGTGGGGGAGGTGACCTGACGCTCACAGTTCCTCGGATCTGAGAACCCTTGTGGGCTAGCCCTTCCTGAAGCTCTGGCAGGATTTTCCCTGCGGGTCCTGAGGGAGCCAGGATCCGGTAGCTGCTCCACCTTAGAGCAGGTTCTGAGCACAGAGTGCCGGGGTGAGCTGCATCTGGACTGGGTGGGAACAGGAGAGAAGAGGAAGGGTCTGCCCACCATGGGTCCTCAGCCCCAAACACACGGGGCTTCCCAAGTGTGACTCCCAGGCGGCGCCACATCCTCCCAAATGTCCTCGGCCTTTGGGGAACCACCCTTGTGCCTCCCACTCGGATGTCAGGGCACCCTGGAGCAGCCCCACCAGGAAATGTGGGGGAATCCAGGCTTGTTACTTGTAAGCCCCAAAATGACACAGCTCCTGGGCTGGGCCTTAGCTGCTTTTGGGGTGTGGGTGGAGGCTGAGGGCTCCCGGGCTCGTTCTTTTTTGGCGACTTAGAACGTGGGAGAATTTCAAGCACAGAAAGAGAACATTAAGTGGACCAAATGGTCAGGCATGAAAACCCACCAAGATTCTGTAAAACAAAGGATCCTCAGGGTGGGGAGGTGGTCTGGAGGTCTAGCTGATTGGCCATGAATGTGTTTACTGGGGCAGCCACTCTGAAAGAAGAGTGTGGAGGTTCCCCAAAGAGTGGGAAGATAGAGGTACTCCATGGCACTAGTAGGTGTTTAACCGAAGGAGGCACACTGAGAGATTCCAAGGGGTAGCTGCACCATAGTGTGCACAGCAGACATGTCCATAATAGCTAAGGCATGGGAAGAACCCAGGTGCCTGTGGAAAGATGAATGGCTGTGACCACATGGATGGAACTGGAGGGCATCATGCCAAGTGAAATAAGGCTTTCAGAGAAAGACAATGATGATCCACTCACATGTGGAAATAAGAAACAAAACAGATGCACATACAGGGAGGGAGGGGAAAATAAAATAAGAAATCCAGGAGGGAGACAACACACAAGAGACTCTTAATGCTGGGCACCATCAGAGGGGTGCTAGAGGTGGAGGATGGGTTAACTGTGTGATGGGCATTAAGGAGGCAGGTGATGGAATGAGCACTAGGTGTTATATGCAACTGATGCATCACTAAAGTCTATCTCTGAAACTTAAAAAAAGTGCTAGTGTGGTTTACAATACATAGGGTTAGAATCTAACATTCACACATTTATGTTATGTATCACAATTTTCTCTAAATTTACCACCACTAATAATAAATAAATTCATCACCCCAAATATAGTTTGAAGTTATCAGATGTCACCGTTGTCACAATGCCAATCTCTTTCATATCTGATCTGCTTGTCAGGGCTGAGGACCTCTGGGTTCTATCCGGTTCTACTGTGTCAGTCTCTACCAATTAGGGACATTCCTTTTCACAAACATAGGGAGATTTGTACAAATGAAAGATTATTTCTGAGTTCTTATTTAATTATAACTACTAAAATGAGAAATACTAACAACTAAATTACTTACCTAACTTCCAAGCATAGCCAAATTGAGATTAATTGGTTTTCAGATTAAGCCTACTCTCAATACACGTTGCCTAGTTATTTCTGTAAGTACTAGCCAGAAGAGCTGTTCATCATGAAGGCTGTTGTATACCAGCTGTATGGTAAGACTTTTCACAAGGTATTTCAGATGTGCTTTTTGTTTTGTTGTGTTGTGTTGTGTTGTGTTTTTAACACTCAATTGCCAGCATATAGTACATCATTAGTATCAGATGTAGTGTTCAATGATTCACTAGCTGTTTATAACACCCAGTGCTCATCCCATCAGCTGCCTCCTTAACATCCTAACCTCCTTAACTCCCAGTCACCCCAGGCCCTAACTGATCCCTTCTGCAACATTTAGTCTGTTTCCTGGAGTCCAAAGTCTCCCACAGTTTGTCCCCTTCTCTGATTTCTTCACATTCAGTTTTCCCTCCCTTCCCTTATGGTCCTCTGAGCTATTTCTTACATTCCAGATATGAGTGAAACCTATGATAATTGCCTTTCTCTACTTGACTTATTTCACCTAACATAATCCCCTCCATTTCCATCTTTGACGATGTAAATACTGGGTATTCATCCTTTGTGATGGCTGAGTAATATTCCATTTTCTATATGGGTCATGTCTTTATCTGTTCTTCTGTTAAAAGAAATCTTTGCTCCTTCCAGATTTTGGCTGTTGTGGACATTGCCGTTGTGTACATTGGGAGCATGTGCCCTTCCTACTCATTACATCTGTGTCTTTGGGGAAAACAGCAAGTAGTACAGTGGATGTGTCATGGGATAGGTCCATTTTTAATGTCTTGAGGAACCTCCAAACTGTTTTCTAGACTGGCTGCCCAAGCTTGAATCCAAACAACAGTGTAAGAGGTTCTCCTTGCTCCACGTCCTCTCCAAAACTTGTTTCCTGTCTTGTTAATTTTAGCCATTCTTTGTGGTGTAAGGTGGTATCTCATTGTGGTTTTGATTTGAGTTTCCCAGATGGCTAGTGATGTGAAGCATTTTTTCATGTGCCTATTACCATTTTTATGTCTCCTTTGAAGAAGTGTCTGTTCATGTCTTCTGCGTGTTTCTTGATTGGATTATGTGTTTTCTGGGGTTGAGTTTGATATGTTCTTTATAGAACTTGGATATAAGCCCCTTATCAATTATGTCATTTACAAATATCCTCTCCCAATCCTTGGATTGCCTTTTAGTTGTGTTGATTGTTTCCTGTGCTGTGCAAAGGTTTTTTTTTTTTTTATCTTGAGAAACAGTAGTTCATTTTTGCTTTTGTTTCCCTTGCCTTACAGATGTGTGTTGCAAGAAGTCGCTGTGGCTGAGGTCGAAGAGCTTGCTGCCTGGGTTTTCCTCTAGAATTTTGAAGGATTCCAATCTCACATTGAGGTATTTCATCCATTTTGAATTTATTGTTTCATATGGTGTAAGAGAATGGACCAGTGTCATCCTTCTATATGTGACTGTGCAATTTTTCCAGCACCATTTATTGAAGACACTGTCTTTTTTCCATTGCATATTCTTTCCTTTATTGAAGATTAGTTGATCATAGACATGAAGGTCCATGTCTGGGTCTGTATTCTTTTTTTTTTAAAGATTTTATTTATTTGTCAGAGAGAGAGGGAGAGAGAGCGAGCACAGGCAGACAGAATGGCAGGCAGAGGCAGAGGGAGAAGCAGGCTCCCCGCCAAGCAAGGAGCCTGATGTGGGACTCGATCCGAGGATGCTGGGATCATGACCTGAGCCAAAGGCAGCTGCTTAACCAACTGAGGCACCCAGGCCTCCCTGGTCTGTATTCTGTTCCACTGAGTGATGGGTCTGTTTCTGTGTCACTACCATGCTGTCTTGATGATCACAGTTGTGTAAATTAGCTTGAAGTCAGGCATTGTGATTCAGGGTCTTTTTTGGTCCATGCAAATTTCAGAATTTTTTTTCTCTGTGAAAAATATTGACGGCATTTTGATAGTGATTGTGCTGATTGTGTAGGTAACTCTGGGCAGCACAGACAGTTTCACAATGTTTTTTCTTCCAGTTTGTGAGCGTGGAATGATTTTCCATCTCTTTCTGTCTTCCTCAGTTTCCTCATAAGTGTTTTGTACTTTCTACAGTAGAGATCTTTTACATCTTTGGTCATGTTTATTCCTATGTATCTTATGATATTTGGTGCTATGGTAAATGGAGTCAACTCCCTAACTTCTCTTTTCCATTCACATTCTTAGTTTATAGAAAAACAACTGATTTCTGTGCATTGATTTTGAATCCTGAAACATTGCTGATTGCTGTATCAGTTGAAGTAATTTGGGTCGAGTCTTTTGGGTTTTCCACATAAAGCATATTGTCATATGCAAAGAAAAAGAGTATGACTTCTTCTTTGCCAATTCGGATCCCTTTTATTTGTTACTGTTTTTCAAATGCTGAGGCTAGGATTTCTAGTACTATGCAGAACCACAATGGTGAGAGTGGGCATCCTTTTCATGTTCCTGACCTAAGGGGAAAGTTTTCAGTTTTTCCCCATTGCTAGTGATATTTGCTGTGGGCTTTTCATAGATGGCTTTTATGATATGAGATATTTTCTGTCTATCCCTCTATTTTGAGAAGTTTTATCAGGAAAGGATGTTGTATTTTGCCAAATGGTTTTTCTGCATCAATTGAGAGGATGGAATGGTTCTCGTCTTTCCTTTGTTTATATGATATATCACGTTTGACTTGTGAATGTTGAACTACCTTTGCATCCCAGGAATCAACCTTACCTGGTCGTTGTGAATAACTTGTTATTTATTTATTTATTTATTTATTTATTTATTTATATAACTTTATTTTATCCTTTCAGTGTTCCAAGATTCATTTTTTATGCTAACTCTTTTAATGTACCTTGGGATGGATGTGAGGACGATCTGGCTGCAACATCTGTCACCCCATTGATCGCCAGGGTTGATTTGGCTGATCTGGCTGGCTAGGCAGGTGTCCCCTTCCTCCCTCACTGTTCCATGCATGTCCCTCCTTAAGCTGCATGCTCAGTTGAAGAGGACCACTTCCCTGATAGAGGAGACTGTTCTTCGGTCAAGGATATACAAATAGCTGTGCTCCCCTGCTAGAACCGACAAACAAGCTCTCAAGGTCCATTAATGTACCTTGGGATATCAATGGCTAGTATCTTCCTGAATATGTTGGCATTTGTATTCAAAAGGTTATTAGTTCATAATTCTCCTTTTGATGGGGTCTTTTTTCTGCTTAGGGGAACAATGTAAAGCCTCTTAAAATGAGTTTGGAAACCATCCATCTATCTCTATTTTTTTGGAAACAGCTTCAGTAGAATAGGTATGAATATATATTTTTTTCAATATTTGATAAAATTCTCCTGGAAGCTATCTGGCCATGGACTTTTGTTTTTTTTTTTTTTTTTTAGAAGTTTTTGATTGTTGTTTCAATCTCCTCTCTGGCTATTCATCTGTTCAGATTGTCTATTTCTTCCTGTTTCAGACTTGGTAGATTATAAGTTTCCAGGAATGCATCTATTGCTTCCAGATGGCCTAATTTGTTGGCATATATTTGATGATAATATGCTCTAACTATTCTCTATTTCTTTTGCATCAGTCATGATCTCTCCCTTTTCCTTTATGATTTTATTAATTTGAGTCCTTTATCTTTTCTTTTGGCTATGTCTGGCCAGAGGTTTATTGATCTTATTAATTCATTCAGAGAATGAGCTTCTACTTTTGGTATCTGCTCTGCTGTTCTTCTAGTTTCTATTTCATTGATTTCTGCTCTAATCTTTATTCTTTCTCTTATACTGCTTGGTTTCAGCTCCATGCTGTCCTTTCTCTAGGTCCTGTAGATGTAAGGTTAGCTTGTGCATTTTGGATTTTTTTTATTTTATTTTTTTTTTTTGAGAGAGCCTTGAATGGTTATGTAATTCCCTCTAAGGACCACCTTTTCAGTATCCCATAGGTTTTGAACCAATGTGTTTTCATTTTCATTAGTTTCAATAAATTGTTTAAGCTCTTCTTTAATTTCCTGGTTGACCCAGTCATTCCTTTTTAGGATGCTCTTTAACCTCCAAATGTTTGAATTCCTTCCAAATTTGCTCTTCTGATTGATTGGGTTCCAGTTTGAAAGTATTATTTTCTGAAAAAAATGCCAGGGAAAATCTCAAACTTTTGGTATTGATTGAGAACTGATTTGTGATCCAGTATGTGGTCTTTTTTTTCTAATTTTTATTATGTTATGTTAGTCACCATATAGTACATCATTATTTTTTGATGTAGTGTTCCAAGATTCATGGTTTACATATAACACCAAGTGCTCCATGCAATATGTATTCTTCTTAATATCCACCACCAAGCTCTCCCATCACCCTAAGCGCCTCCAATCTAAAACCCTCATTTTGTTTCTCAGAATCATAGTCCCTCATGGTTCGTCTCCCCATCTGATTCCCTACCTCACTTTTCCCTTCCCTCTTCTACTGTCCTCCATGTTATTCCTTATCTTCCAAAAGTAGGGAAACAAAATAATAATTGACTTTCTCTGCTTGACTTCTTTTCTCTCAGCATAATCTTTCCCAGTCTGATTCATGTTGATGCAAAAGTTGGGTATTCATCCTTTCTGATGGCTGACTAATATCCCACTGTCTCTATGGACCACATCTTCTTTATCCATTCATCTGTTGTAGGGCATCTCAGCTATTTCCACAGTTTGGCTATTGTGGACATTCCTGCTATGAACATTGGGGTGCATATGGCCCTTCTTTTCACATCTCTATCTTTGGGGCAAATACCTGGTAGTGCAATTGGTAGTTTATAGGGTAGTTCTATTTTTAATGTTTTGAGGAATCTCCACAGTTTTCCAAAGTGGCTGCACCAACTGGCATTCCAAACAGTGTAAGAGGGTTCCCCTTTCTTCGCATCCTCTCCAACATTTGATGTTTCTTGCCATGTTAATTTTTGCCATTCTAACTCTTGTAAGGTTGTATCTCAGTGTGGTTTTGATTTAAATCTCCCTGATGACTAATGATTATGAACATTTTTTCATGTGTCTGTTGGCCATTTGTATGTCTTCATTGGAGAAGTGTCTGTTCATGTCTTCTGCCCATATTTTTTATTAATTATCTGTTTTGTGGCTGTTGAGTTTGAGAAGTTCTTTATATATCTTTGATAACAGCCCTTTGTAGTGTCATTTGTAAATATTTCCTCCCATTCCTGGGTTGCCTATTTGTTTTGTTGACTGTTTCCTTTGTTCTGCAGAAGCCTTTTATCTTGGTGAAGTCCCAAACCTTCCTTTTCACTTTTTTTCCCCTTGCATTTTGCAGACATGTCTTGAAAGAAGTTGCTCTGGCTGATGTCAGAGTGATTACTGCCTATGTTCTCTTCTAGGTATTTGATGGATTCCTGTTTCACATTGAGGTCTTTCATCCATTTTGAGTGTATCTTGGTGTATGGTGTAAGAAACAGTCAAATTTCATTCTTCTGTACATGTTGTCCAATTTTTCCAGCACCATTTATTGAGGAGATTTTTTTTTTTCAGACATTTTTTCTTCCTTTGTCAAAGATTATTTGATCATAGAGTTGAGGGTCCATATCTGGGTTCTCTACACTGTTCCTTTGGTCTATGTGTCTGGTTTTGTGCCAATACTGTACTGTCTTGGTGATCACAGCTATGTAATACCTTGGAATAGACATAACCAAAGAGATAAAGGATCTATACTTGAACTACCAAACACTCATGAAAGAAATTGAAGAAACCACAAAAAGATGGGAAAATATTATATGTTCATGTATCAGAAGATTTAACATTGCTAAAATGTCCATGCTGACCAGAGTAATTTATACTTTTGACGTCATCCCAATAAAAATACCATCAGCATTTTTCAAGGTACAGGAAGAAGTAATCTAAAATGTGCATGAATCCAGTAAAGACCTCAAATTGCCAAAGAAATTTTAAAAAAAGAAAACAAAGCTGGAGCATCACATTGCCTGATTTCTAGCTTATTACAAAGCTGTGATCCACAAGTATGTGACATATTTTGGAGAAAGATCTGTGTACACTCAATCAAAATGGCTTTCTGTCCTTTTAGGTTTGACTGTTTTCTTTATATCTTTGAAGCACATCTCTTCCAGAGTGTCATTCAATGCTCATTTTTTAAACGGTTTACTACTTAGATGATCTATTTCTGTGAGTGGGGTATTGCGGTCTCCAATTATTCATATGTGATGGTGATGGTGATGATGATGATGATGATGACAGTGGTGGTGATGACTCTTTATTTTGATTAACAGTTGGCTTATGATTTGGCTGCTCCCATTTTGGGGGCACAAATATTTACAGTTGCTAGATTTTGCTGTTGGATAGGCCCTTGAAGTATGATATAGTATCCCTCTACATCTCTTACTAGAGTTTTGGTTTAAAATCTAATTTGTCTGATACAGCTATTGCTACCTCAGTTTGTTTGTTTGTTTGTTTGTATTTTTCAAAGTCCCTTAGAATGAAGAATAGTTGTCCATCTCCTCACTTTCCGTCTGGTGGTGTCTTTAGGCTCAAAATGAGGCTCTTGTATACAGCATATGCATGGACCCTGTCTTTTTATTCATGGGAGCATGTAGCCTGTCCACGTTTTGAGTAACTATTGAAAGATATGATTTTATTGACATCATGTTGCCTGTGAAGTCCCTGTTTCTATAGATTGTCTCTGTAAATTTCTGGTCTATATTACTCTTGGGGTCTTCCTGCATTTATTTTATTTTATTTTATTTTATTTTATTTTATTTTATTTAAGATTTTATTTATTTATTTGACAGACAGAGATCTACAAGTAGGCAGAGAGGCAGTGAGAGAGAGAGAGGAGGAAGCAGGCTACCTGCTGAGTAGAGAGCCCGATGCAGGGCTCGATCCCAGGACCTGGGATCATAGGGTCTTCCTGTTTTTATAAAATTCCCCTTACTATTTCCTTCAGGGCTGTCTTGGTGGTCACATATTCTTTCACTTTTATTGTGTCCTGGAAGCTCCTTGTCTCTCCATCCATTCTGAATGATATCCTTGCTGGATAACATATTTTTAGCTCCATGTTCTTCTCATACAGTACCCTGATTATGTCCTCCCAGTCTTTTCTGGCTTATCAGGTCTCTGTGGACAGGTCTGATGTTATTCTGATGTTCCTCTCTCTGTACATAATAAATCTCATTCCCCAAGCAGCTATCAAGAAACCTTCTTTGGCTCTGAGATTTGCAAATTTCACTAGTATATACAAGGTTTTTTGTCTATTTTTATTGACCTTGGGTGGGGTCCACTCTGCCTCATGGGCATGAATGCTTGTCTCCTTCACCAGATTAGGGAAGTTCTGTGCTAGATTTTATGTTGTCTTGAATGCTTTCCTCAAACCTAGCTATTGACTTCATGATTGCTACCCTGAATCCATCTCTGATAGCTTGTTTATATCAATACCCATTAGATCTGTGGCAGGGACCACTGTCTCTGGCTCTTTTCATTTTTGGGCATTCTTCCCCATAGTCATCCTCTTGAGGTATGGTTGAGGGAACATACAAAGTCCAAAATATCAACCACAACCCAAGTAAAATGCAGCTAAGAAAAAATTTGAAAGGGTCAAAATCTATCACAGATAAACTATCAAAGCTAAGATGATCCAAAACAATAAAAATGGAAGCACAATGGAAAGAGGGGAAAAAACAAGAGGGGGATGGGGTAGAAACAGCAGGGTGATCTGCCTGTTCTTGCTTAATTTTTGGTGTTAGAATGCACTGTATCCCAAAATTGTAAAGAAGTGAGAACTTACATATATAGCACAATAAAGTTGAATTGGGTGAAAAATAGGGTAGTGTAGGGTATAAACCTATAAAACGTAATGATAAAAGAAAATAAAATTTAAGAAGAGACTTCAAAACATTGGTTGGGAAATATGAATCAATTTTAAATGGGATCAGGGTTAAAAAAAAAAAAGAATGAAAAAAAAATGAATAAGAGAAGAAACTGAACAGAAATGTAAAATTATAGCCTGAAGTATAAGTGAGTTCTGAGGGATCACCTAGAGCTCCCTTTATTATTTTCCCCTGGTTCTGGAGTTTTATAGGTCTGTGGGATATAAGCTTATCATTCATCTGTACTTCCTGTCTGTCTTCTGGAAGAGGGGCCTGATGCTTGGCTTCTCAGGTGTCTTTGCCTTGGTGGAGTTGCCTACCCGTTGTTAGAGGGATAGGCTTAATGTGAGCTGATTGGCTGCTCAGCTATTTTTCTGTGGCTTCTTTCTGCTTCTCTTTAGAGGGTCAGAAGAAACATGGCACTGCAGGAATTCCAGCCCAGAGCAGCAGCCACACAGTTTATACCCACTTTTGCAATAAATCCTGCAGGTCAATCTTTGTCCACCAGGGGTGTCAAGGGGAGCTGTGAGGGTCTCTGAGATTTGTGGCTTTGCAATTGCTAGTGGTTTTGGGCTCACACTTGTACCCTTCCTATGCAGTTCCTAGGTTACAATTAGGTGGTCACTCCAGCATCTCCTCGTGGGCTACACTGCTTGAGGTCTGTCCCTTTTACAGGCACTAACATCCCATAGGATGTTAAACAGTTCACAACTTCTAGTCTTTTCAGGGTGGTCAGGCAGAGGGAAGTCTCACTACCAACTCGGCTAATAGATTATGGTGTCTGGAACTGAAAGTCCTCTCTGGGCTCAGTGACCATAACCAGTCTCCCTGCTCCACTGCTTGGGCACTCTATCAGTTTGGGCTCCCCCATTCCTTCTGAAACTCCTGGAATCCTGAGACCACAATGATCCCACTAGAGTTCTGCCCTACTTGTCCCCTGTGCCCTTTTCAGAAGGGGGTGTCTCTAACTAGAGTAGATTTCCAATGTCTCTATTTTTATTCTCCTGTGTTATATCACTTTCTGGTGGCCAGCTTATGGGGTGCCCCAACCTTCCATTTATCTTCAGTCATTTCCCCAGAAGACTCCACTTTCCATACCTAATTCTCTGCTTGTGGAGATCCAGATAAATCTTCCATCTCAGGCTGAATTTGTGTGTGTTCAGAATGGCTTGATAGATATCCAGTTAAATTTGAGGAACCAGATTAAACGACCTCCCTACTCAGCAGCCCTCTCGCCCAGGAAACAATGTTTTCTAATGTAAATTCTCTGCAAATGTCCACACTGTACATAGATGTGTGCATAGGGTGATTTTTTTCCTTTTGGATTTTCTTTTCAATTGAATATATTTTTGTCTTCAAAACTTTTTATACTTACTATATAATAAACAATTCATTACATTATTATTTTTCCCAGAACAACATGATTTCTTAAACTTTTTAATTTATTTTTAAAATTTCTTTTCAGTGTTCCAGAGTTCATTGTGTATGCACCACCCCCAGTCCTCCATGCAATACGTGCTCTCCACAATACCCACCAGCAGGCTCACCAAACCTCCCAACCCCCCTCCTCTCCAAAACCCTCGTTAGTTCCTCAATTGAAATTTAATAAATCTTTTTATGTAAAACAAATAGATAAGTGGAAAAAGAAAATTTGGTATATATTCACAATGGAAAATTAGCCATAAAAAAAAAAAGGGTGAGGTTTTTTTGCCATTTGGTACATGGATGGACCCAGAGGGTATACACTTAAATGAAATAGGTTAAGACTGAGAAAGACAAATACTATAGGATTTCACTCCTGTATGGATTCTGAAAAGCAAAACAAATGAATAAACAACCAAACAAAAAGCAAAATGAGAATGTAAATATAGAGAACAAACGATAGTTCTCAGAGGGGTAGCGAGGGGGCATGGGAGAAATGGGTGAAGGCACGTAGGACACATAGACTTCCTGTTGTGGGATGATTAAGTCTCGGGGATGAAGGGCACAGCATAGGGTATATGGTCAATGGTATTGTAATGCTGTATCTGGTAACAGATGATAGCTATACTTGTGGTCATAATAGTATAAGGTAAAAAGTTGTCCAATCATTAGAATGTTCACTTGATGTTAACAAAATATTGTGTGTCAACTATGCTTCAAAAAAATGAGTCAGAATGTACATGAATATAAAAGAAATGGGTTTGTCTGAGAGGGACAGAAACCCAAAGGCAATCCAGCTTTAATTCTCCTCAGTCTGCCGGTCTAGGGGCCAAAGGTAACTGGTTTCTTGGGGCGAGCCCACTCTTCACTTTCGTGGTAATTTTACTTCTAGTTCCCTTCTTTGCAGATTTCCATTTCAGCTTCCTGGGCCAGCGTTTTCCTATGTGCCCCTTTAGTTGATGTTCAGTCCTAGTCCACATGCAATTTTTCTCTTTACGATCCACACCAGGAAGCCTGTCTCTCCCTTGTTTTCAGAGAACACATCTCTGCTCTTAATCTTCACGCCCCTGAGCTGTAGAGCCTGTGTATCTGCTCAGGGACAAGGCAGCTCCATCTGAAGCTTACTCTTTCAACAAATAATATATGGGAACTTCCTATGTGCTATGAACCTATGGAAGGTTCCTGAACATTTTACTTTTTTTTTTTAAGTTTCAGTAGTACAATTTAGTGATGCATCTGTTGCATTTAATACCTAGTGCTCATTCCATCAAGTGCTCTCCTTAATGCCCATCACCCAGTAACCCCATGTCTCAGCCACCTCCCCTTAGCAACCCTCAGTTTGTTCCCTACTGTTGAGTCTCTCTCACATGGTGTGCATCTCTCTTTATTTTCATCCTGTTTTATTTTTTCTTCCCTTCCCTTTTGTTCACTTGTTTTGTTTCTTAAATTAAACATCTGAAAGAAATCATATGACATTTGTCTTTCCCTTTTCTATATTGCTTATGCTTACCTAAAACATCCCAGAGTCTCTACCAGAATAGCTAAAAGCAGTTAGCTACAGGGGGGAAGACCCTTTCTCAGTTTAGCCCCAGATTTTTTTAACAGCCCCAAGCGAAGACAAATAAATATGACCCAGTGAAAATAAATCTGGACACATGATTGGGAAAAAATAATAATAAAAAAAATTGTGAGAACAAATTAAAAAAAAAAGTTTTGAACTCCTATCACTAAAAGCACTAAACCCTTCATAACAATAGCTCCTATGATTTAATAATTAGGAGCAGTTGGTGAATTGGGTTTTATTTTTAAGATTTTATCCCTAAGTCATGTCTGTACCCAAGGTACAGCTTGAACCTACAACCTTGAGATCAAGAGCCCCATGTTCCACCCATTGAACCACCCAGAGGCCCAATGAACTGTTTTCAAGGGCAAGTGACATGGGGCAACATCTCACATTAAAGGCATTCCAGCTAACCATAGTGACAGTAAAACAACAGAGATTGTCCTGAGAGGCCACATGTCCCCCATCAGGTGCGCAAGGGCACCAGCCGGCCAGCCCAGGTAAAGTGTGTGCCGAGCAAATGAGCTAGGAGACCCAGCCATGATTAGAGCAGGGCATGAATGAGAGGGATGTGGCACATCCCCATATCTAAGCAGTATTCATGATTCTCTCCTAATCTTCCCTCCCTGGGCCCTCCTCGTTCTCCCTCTCCACATAGAGAACATCTTGAAACGTCATCCCCAGGCCCTCTATCCCTCCTCCCAGTCTCTTGTCACCCTCCCTAACCAGCCTGTCATGCCAACCACCTACTGGGACTCCCCTATCTCTGGCTGGTTTAGGGAAACCTGCAGTCCTATCTCTGCACTCTCCCCTCAACCAACTTGACTCATCAGTGCCATTGAACTCTGCTCCCTTGGTGTGCCCACTGGCCACACCTGGCAGGCCACCTCTGCCCCTCCTCCATGGGAGCACAGCTGTTGGAGGCTCCAGGCTTGGTCCCAGCCTTTCTTCTGTCACTGCTATGCAACAGAACAGTAACTGTCCTATCTGGGCTGCTGTCCCCCTCCCGCTCTTATCCAGCCTCCACCTGGTCTGTGGACCTTGGACTTGGAGACCTAAGCACTCACAGGCCCTCCCCACAGAAGGGACCTCAGCCCTTTCATGGCCAAAAAGGCCCGTGGGTCCCCATCAACCCTGCCCCCCATAGGACACTATTCCCATATCAGGGCACCAAAACCCAATGAAAGCTCAGGGGCATCTTTCCACCTTCCTTTCCTTCTACCCCAAATTCAGCCCACCAGCATACCCTGTCAGCCACACATTCTAAGTGCAGGTGCAGCTGCTAGGGTGCAGCCATTGGGGGAGAAAGCATGGAAATACTTCTAAGACTGGGCAGAGAATAACCTCACAATCCAGCAATTACACTTCAGGGTCTCTGCTAGTTTTCCTCCAGGGTCCTGGGTGGTCTCCGCACTGCCCTGGGCACCAGTGCTGTGGGGCCACACGCTTCTCTTGTCCCATCTCTAGACAGTGCAGGCCCACAGTTGGAGCTTGACAAACAGCTGTGGATGGGAAACCTCCAGCCCACACCTGGAACAGCACAGCTGCCCATAGCTCAGGACAGGGGCCTCCATAGGGCTTCCTTTGCTAGAGTCCTTCCCTGGGAGGTTCCACATCACTAACACATACTCCCCAAATGCCTATCCCCACCCCTACCCCACATTGCATGCTTTCAGTCCATGTCCTTGTGGGACCTGGTGACTTGGAGTCTGTTTTGGACCAGAGGCAGGGGAAAGATTCTCTGGCCTTGTGTTGTAAGCAATGCAATTGCCCTATGTGGTGTGTCCTCCAGCTTTCTACATTCCCCTGGTGTGTGTGTGTGGGCCCCAGGAGGAAGCAGCTGTTTCCCGACTAGGGTCAGGCTGTGGTATCCCAGCAGGAACAGGGGTCTCAGCCCCAAGATTGGGCGCATATCCACTAAAGGGGCCTCTATGATTCCATCTCATCTGTAATCCATTGGGGGTTTCAGTGTGGCATAATGAAAATTCTATGTCAAAGAAACAGAGAAGAAAACAAAAACCTAGTCCCCTTTGAATTGGTGGGCAGAAACCAAGACACCTGCTAGGTGATCCCACTAACAGAAACCCCCAGAACAGGTGAAGGAGCAGAGAGGGAAAGCAGCTTAGGGGTTGTGAGGGGCCGGCCTGGGGGAGAAATGGGCAGGGAGGGCTTGGGCTCAGGGTCTCCTTTGGGGAAGGAGATGTTCCATAGTGATGTTCTGTGCTGTGGGGAGAGGGTGCCAGGCATAGACTTAGTGCTCAGCACGAGTTCAACTGAAAAGGATGAATTTTATTTAAAAGAGATAGTAGAGAGCATACAGGACATGGAAAGCTGCTATCACAGTGACTATGTACCAGAGAGAAAGAACACAGGGAGAATAGGTGAAACATTCTGTCAGGGCAGTGGGGTCAGAGGATGGAACTGAAACTAATTGTACAGGGAGCTCTCCCCGCAGAGTAGTGGGCTCTGAATGTGTCTCTGGGAGCCCCACAGGAGCAGGTATAGAGGCAGGACTTGGGATAGGGGCCAGGGCAGGAGCAGGGCCAGATGAAAGAGCAGGGACAGGGGCAGGAGCAAGGGGAGGGACAGGGTCAGCAGGAGTGGCCAGCACAGGATGCAGGGCTGGAGATGGGCCAGGGACAGGAACAGGAGTGCAGGCAGGGGCAAGGGAAAGGGCAGGAGCAAGGGGCAGGAACTGGGTCCGGGGTGGGAACCGGGGCACAGGCAGAGGCAGGGCAAGAGTCAGTGGCCTTGCGAGGGGCAAAGGAAGGGGCCATGGTCCTTGACAGGGCAGGGCAAGGGGCCTGGGAAGGGGCAGGTGCGGGGTCTGGAGCAGTAACAGGGACACAGGCAGGAGCAGGGGAAGGGGGAGGAGCAGGTGCAGGTGCAGTATCTGGGTCTGGGACAGGAACAAGGCCACAGGAAGGGATAGGCGAAGACACAGTGGCTCTGGTATGGGCGAGGGAAGAGCCAGAGGCCCTAGGAGGGGCAGGGGAAGGGGCAAGAGGAAGGGCAGGTGCAGAGGGAGGGGCTGGTGAAGCTGTAGGAGCAGGGGTAGGAATGGGGGGACTGGGTATGGAGTAGGAAAGGGGCAGTGGTCCTGGCAGGGTCTATATCCTGTCCTTTTCCCTGACTAAGTACCTGCAAGGACTCATTCCCCTTCCCTTCCCTTGTCCCTGCCTCTGTCCCTGCAAGGGTCACTGCCCCTTCCACTTCCTGTGCCTGTGCCCCGGGTACTGCCACAGACCCAATTCCTGTTCCTAATCCTGCCCCTTTACCTGCACCAATTGAGGCCACTACCCCTTCCCCTGTCCCCACCTGTGCCCTGGATCCTGCCACAGTCCCAGCTCCTTCCAGGGATCCTCCACCAGCCATTGCCAGGGCAACTGACAGAGCTCTAGCCCCTTCCCTTTCCCCGGCCCCTTCCAGGACCAATTCCCCTTCCCCTGCCCCTGTGAGGGCCACTGACCCTTACCCTGCCCCTGTGCCCCAGCTCCTGTCCCTGATCCTGCCCCTTCCCCTTCCACTGCCCCTTACTGTGCTCTTCTACTTGCTGCTGACACAGTGCCTACCCTGGTTCCTAGACCTGCTCCTGCCCCTGACTCTGCCCCTTTTCCTGCCATGGCCCCAGACCCTGCTTCTACTCCTGCCCCTTCACCTGTCTGTGGCAGGAACCCTGCCCCATTCCCTGCCCCTACCTGTGCCCCCATTCCTGAGCCAGACCCAGGCCTTGCCCCCGCTCTTGCCCATTCCCCTGCCGCTGCCCCTTGCACTTTACCTGCCAGGACCTCTGCCTCTTCCTCTTCCCCTTCCTGTGCCACTGACCCTTCCCCAGACCCTGCCCCTGTCTCTGCTTCTAACCCTTGCTTTCCCCTTGCCCTGTCCAGGAGTGCTCCACCTTCCCATTACCCTGGGTGTGCCCCTCTTCCTGCCCTAGACTCAGTCTTCCCCTGACCCTGCTCCTGTCCCTGCCCCTTCCCTTGCACCTGCTTGGACTCCTGCCTATTGCCAAGCCCCTGCCTGTGCCCTTGCCGGTACCCCATCCCTTTCCTTGTCTGTGCCCCTGTTCCTGCCCCAGACCCAGCTCCTGCCCCTTCCCCAACCCCTGCCAGGACCGCTGCCCCTGCCCCTGATTGTGCCCTTTTTCCTGCTGCAGACCCAGTTCCTACCCTGGGTCCTGCCCTGCTCCTTCCTCTTCAATGCCTCTGCCCTATTCATGCTCCACACCCATGTCCAGCCACTGTTCCTGCCTCTGCCCCTTCCCCTACCAGGACCACTGCCCCTTCCATGTTCCTCCCTGTGTCTCTATTCCTGCTCCAGACACAGCCCCTCCCCCTACTTCTACCCCTCCTCCTGCCTCTTGCCCAATCCATTCCCTTGCCCCTCCAATGGCCACTGGCCCTTACCTTGCCCATACAAGGGCCACTGTATTTCTCCTGTCCCTTCCCATGCCCCTGTTCCTGTAGCAGACCCAACCCCTCCCCCTTCCCATGCCCCTACCCTGCCTCTTCAAGGACTGCAGCCCCTTCCTTTGCCCCTGGCAAGGCCACTGACTCTTCCCCTGCCTCTGCTTGTGCCCGGGTTCCTGCCCCCCACCCAGCTCCCGTCCCTAGCTCCTTTCTCCTGACCTGCCTGGGAGGTCCTGTCAGGTGGTCTGGGAGGTTTTGAAGCCTTTCCTGGGACTGCGGACTCCTTCGTCAGGGAGGAGGTCATGTCCGCCTGCCTCTTCTCCTCAACTGTGGCCTTCTGCGAAGACAGGGACCTGTCGCCGGCCTGGAGGCATCACAGCCCCGTCTGGCTGACCCCACTGTCCTCCTGGCTCTTCTCCCACTGCTGCTCCCTCATCAGACACAGACCTGTGTGTGCACAGCCCTGCTCCCAGGACAGGGACCCACACACTGCATGGCTCTCGGGATCAACCCTGGGAAGAAGCTTGCATCCCCCACACCCTGTCCCACCCAGCCAGCCTTGACCTTGATTGTGACCTGCCCACTGGGCATCTGACCCCTCCTCAACCTGCTCCTGCTCAGGAAGGCCCCACCCCACATGATCCCTCCTTACACACTCATGGATGCACACGCACGCTCACATGCACATGCGCACACACACACACACACACACACACACACACACACACACACACCACGCACAGGGAGGGGACCGGGCACTGCACAAGTCAATTAGAGCACAGGAACTGTGTGTATAACCAAGCTATAGGCTCTCCTAGCCGCAGAGAGACATAAAGGGTCCCCATTACCCATGGTACATCTGGGCCATGGACTGGCCCACCCAAGGCAGCAAAGGTGGGTCATTATTTCTAGACCCCTCCCATCTCCTGCACCAGCTCTCAATCGTCCTATAAGCTGGCAAAACCTACCCTTACCAGGGTCACCTGGCCTCTCCAAGTAGCCTCAATTCCTAGGCTAGGAGAGGCAGCGGTCAGAGCCTCTATGCTCTATACAGTCCCTGATCTTGCTCTGCTGGGGTGAGCAGGGCAGGGAGGACAGAAGCCTGCCTGCACAGCCTGGCTGAATAAGCCTCCCGTAGCACCCATGAACCCCTCAGAGGGCACCAGGGTCAGCAATGCTGTGTCCCATGACCATTTCAGTGGAGATCCTGGGCAGGTTTTGGAAGAACTTGAAATTCAGTAAAGAGGTAGAGCCTCCTGTGACCCTGCAGGGACGTGAGCTGCTGAACATGTTCTTGGCCTCAAAGAGTCACCCCTTCCACCCCCTCCCACTGAAGGGTCCTTCAAATGACTTTTCATCTGGTTTGTGTGTGAGCGGTACAGAATTGTTCTCCAAGTGAGCTTCAGGTCAAAGGGATAAAAAGAGTTGATAGAAAGCAGGAGGATTCTTGTGACCGTGTTTTAACGTTAAAGACTAATTTCATGAAGTGATGCAAATGTTTGAAGGACAACAAATGGACAACTTTGGGTACTTTCACTGCTGTCCATCTGACCTGACCTACAGTAAGAAACCCTTTTCTTCTCTCTAATGCACAGTTTCCAAAGCCAGCCAGACCTGGGGGGTCCACCGGGCTCCTGAATTACATGTGGAGCCCTCTTTTCTTGCAGAGAGCACTCTTGGGCCTCAGTAAAGGCTGAAGGCTACGGTGTAGGTCACCTCCACTGTGGACAAAGGAAATCAAACTCTTGTCTATCAAAGATGAACCAGACATCATCTTTTTTTTCTTTTTTTTAAGATTTTATTTATTTGACAGACAAAGATCATAAGTAGGCAGAGAGGCAGGCAGAGAGAGAGGAGGAAGCAAGCTCCCTGCTGAGAAGAGAGCCTGATGGGGGGCTCAATCCCAGGACCCTGGGACCATGACCTGAGCCGAAGGCAGAGGCCTTAAACCCCTGAGCCTCCCAGGCACCCCTCATCATTCATTCTTTTTCATGGAGTGGATTCCCATGCCACCAGTCCCAGCTCCCCCCTGCCTCCCCTCTGCTAGTTGCCAATGCCTTGTTTCCTCAAGGGAGCCTTTTCTGAAGATGGGTGTTTGGATGGGACCCAAGCACAGAGGTAGGTGAGTGAGGTCACGGGGCTGGAAGCAGCAGAGCATGCCTGCTGGCAAGAGGCACCCTCCTCCAGGCTGCCCTCCTGGCCAGCAACCCCTCCTTGGCCACCCCCATGCAGCTTGCCCTGGGGCTGGGGCTAGAGAGAAGAGCCTTCTCTTCTCATTAACTTGCTCATCCAGGGAGTGTTTCCTGAGCACCTGCCATGGTGTCTGGGGGCCCCACAAGGGAGATGCAACAAAGGTGAGGGGCACTGCAGGCCTCACTCCTCCTCACACAGGCTGGGCCAGGAATCCCGAGCGCTCTCTAATGGGGCCCTCGAGCATGGAGTTCCCGGGGATGGGGAGGGGGCTTGGGGTCCAACACGCTGGTGCAAGAAATCCCAAGAGCCGTGCCTGCATCCATGTGACCCTGTGCCCATTCCAGTGTAACTTCAATTCTGGAAACCCCTCCTGCACGCAAGCTCTCTGTGCTCATCAGGATGCACCAGACTGAGCTGCAGGGTGCTAGGGAAGTCCAGAGTGTATTGGTCTCTGCTTTGGTCTCCCCATTTCCCCCCCCCCCAGGCCTGGGAAGTACCCAGCAAAGGACTCAGACAGAGACCCTTTGTGGGGGTTAGGAGGGATAAGGCCACCACCAACTCTAGGCTTCTGAGAATGTCACTTAATTTCCATCTGTGTGACCATATATAAGTCACTTACATTGACCTTGGTGTCCTCGTCTATAACAAGGAAGCTTGCTCTGTATGTATCTTTTGGCGAGCTGTCAGCGTTCAGTGACACCGTGAGGCAGGTGTCTAATTCGACATACAGCAAGTGTTCAACAGGCAGCAGGATGTCAATGTCACCCTTGTCTTCTCAGCCCAGCACCAGACAAAGAACTCCAAGCGGTAGCCATTCTGTACTTCACTGGGTCCCCACCCCTGAGAAGTGACCGGGACCACGTCGGCAGAGGGCAGAGGTAGAGTGTGTTCACTGCCCCTTGGGGTGACTGGGCAGAGCCAGCTTGGCTGGGGCCAGGACAGCTGAGGCTCTTGGCTGGGTACACGCAGGCAGTCATGTGCCCTGGAATCAGGGGGTCCATAAAAGATGCATTGAGAGCAGCAGGAACTCCAAACCATGGCATCTCAGGCCACGGGAACATCTGTGTGGACCCGCTGTGCAGCCATCACTAGGGCCCCCGCAAATAACTGCTCCGTGGCACTGGCTTCTGGGTTGTCATCGCTAAGCCATTTATCGTGACCTTCAAATAGATGGTGTTTTACAGAATAAGAAGTGTCATGCATTTCCCCAGTGTGGCACAGTCAATGTGATGAAGAAAGGGAAAATCCTACCTTCAACTCCTACACCTGAGCCCGGTGGGACTGACCCCTGTCTCGCTGTCAGAGAGGTTGCACGCAGCCTGCCTGGGGTCTGGCACCTGAGGCCCAGGCTGAGCTCGCTGGGGCCGGTGTTCTTACAGAAGCTTACAGTGACCATCAGAGCCTGCATATTCTCTCTGTTCAGAGGACACCATGCAGGGAACCTGGGAGCCCAGCGTGCTTTCCCTGAAGAGCTTTCCTCTGGTCTCCACAGGACAGATCCTTCATTATTCCAACAAAGTCTCAGCAAGGAGGAGGAGAAGAGCCTAGTACATGGGAGGGGGAAGGACCCTGAAAATGAGTAAACATCCTGCATACAAACTGGATGCTCAGTGCGTGTTTAACCCTCTGTCTCCAGACTGTCTGGATGTGCTGTGCTGGTGTTCCACAATTTGCTAGGAGTTTGGTGATCTGGTAGGTGAGCTGTGATGTGCTAAATGTTCCATGACCCGCCACCCAGGTGATCATGGGATCCTTCAAAGTGCTCCCCGCTTACAGTCGTGAACAGAATGGAATCTTGCTCTACCAGCACATCAGATATGTGGCCTGGGCAAGTCATTCAACCTCTCATGCCTCAGTTTCCCCATCAGTAAAATGAGGGAGAAGAAATTCTACCACACGGCTCTGGGATGAGAATGAAATGAATTCACATTGATAACATGCTTTAAGCAGGACTGGCATACAGGCTGCTCTATACAGTTTGCTATATTTTTGATAGTCATTTCAGAGTCAAATGAAACTATATGTTTCTAATGCGTCAGTGCTGGTTGCAGAATTCCTTAATGCAGTTATTAAATTATTTTTGAGAATGGGAGGGAGTATATAATACTATAATATAATAATGTATATAATATATTAGACTCCTTCCTCCCTGGGAAAGAAGATTGTAAAAGTAAGAAATGTAAAAACTAGTCCAAAGACCGTGACTATTTCTGTACTCAGTCCTCCCATGTGACTATTTTGGGTAAAATGATGTCACTCGTCAAATAGCCAGGTGCATATAAAATCTGTTGTAAATGAACAGATGGTGAAATTTCCCATGGGTCGCACCAACGGGAAGTATCCTCAGTCCTGAATTTCCTCCTAAAATCATTGCAAATGTTTTCTTTTCTGTTCTGATCCCCCTTTGCCACCACTTTAAAGGTGAGACAAGCAGGTCATGCGTTCAACAGAAGAATGAAAGGGTAAAAAGAGCAGCTTGACAGCATGGCCTCTCCAACTGCGAGTGGTAAAAGGTGGAGAAAACAAGTCATTCTTTTGAGGGCTGATCACAGGAACAGTTTCAAAGTGGAGCAGTGTGTAGAAAAACACTTACCAACCCAAGACCACAGAACCCAATCTGTGTTCAGAGATCTGTCTACAACTTTAGTTGCTGGCGAAGGGATGCTAGAGATGGTTTTCTGTCAGTTGCATGGTCAGCGGTCAACATCACAGGGCTGCACATCTTGGGGAATTGGGTACTAGGGACTGCTAAGCTATGGCCACTACAATGTAGCCCCAGAGTTCTTGGGGTCCTGCACAAGCAGAAAAGCAGAAACAGCAGCTTCTGTCACCTGGGTCGTCCACATGGCCTGCTCAATGGTGACACAAAAAAATACAGAGAGCTTGTCACCAGCTCTGTGAGCCAAAAGCTGCAGAGTGGAGTGACGAGGTTAGCAATCCATCCTAACAGACACCCGGCAGAAGCTAAGTTGGACTCCACATCACCGACAGTCAGATTCCTGAAGGTGGGAACACTGGATTCTCTGTTGCTCTGTCCCCAAAATAGAGTCAAATAATTTGCACAAAGTAGATGCCTATTTAGACTCGATAAGTGTATGTAATGAAGAATCCCACACCACGTAGGCAGCTAAGCTTTAGTCCCATCAGATAGATGAACAGGTCTCAAACATGTTGGCCTCGAGTTCTCTTCCCTTTCTTAAATTTTGGAATTCCAGAGATGTTTTGTTTATGAGCATTGTTGATATTTACCACATTTGATATTAAAACTGTGTAGACATTGAGTCACTAGGAATCAAGAATTAAAATTTCAACATGGAACCATGCTTTTTTTTAACACTTTATTTATTTATTACTTATTTGAGAGAAAGGGAGACCAAGTGAGAGTGCGTGCCCAAAGGAAGACAGAGGAGCAGACTCCCCGCTGAGCAGAGAGCCTGACACGGAAATCGATCCCAGAACCCTGAAATCACGACCCGAGCCGAAAACAGATGGTTAACCAATAGAGCCCTCCAGGTGCCCTTTAACCATGCTTCTAAAAGGTAAAATGTTCACCATGTTGCCAATGAACAGCACTTGTGGGGCATAGGAGGGAGATTGGAATGAGCCATATGCACAAAGGTGGCTCTGAAGGTTAAAGTTTTGGTGTGCATGTGGAAACAAATCCGTACCCCCGGAAAGTTGACAATCACTTCTGGACTCCAGCTGTTGCATAGGCACTGCACTGTGCCTGAGTCTCCCTGGTAGGGAAACAGGGGTGAGGGCTCCCCTCCAGTTCACAGAAACCACAAGGGTTGGAGAGCTCAGATTACCTGATGTTAAACCACTAGCACAAGTTGGACAAGGATTTCAGCATGGTCCTTCCTAATCCTGAAATCTATGCCCCTTCCCCTGCCTCCTGCTCATTTCTGAAAAGACACCATGTCCTTACCCAGGCTCCCAGGTGTCTTGGTGGCCCCCTGCCCTGATTCATTGTGCTATTTTAATCAGCTATCACTTTGGTAGGTTTCCTTCTTGACAACAATTTTATGAAGGGTGAACAGAGGGTGGTCACTCAATATTTTAAATCAGAAACTATATTTTTATTTTTTTCTTAAATTTCAGATAAATAGGGCATTCCTGACTGGAGGTGAAACCTTGTCTGGGGCTTATTCATTCTTGCACCCTGGCACATGGAGACTTTGGATGCATGCTTGTTGAATGTTGAGCGTACATATCATATATACAATATGTACACATAGAGATGCATTTCTTGTCTATGATTTAAATGTATTTTTTCTAAATTACATGAGAGCCACACTAAAGGAAATCTGTAATAATCACTACTAATCTTGCAGACCCATGAGATGATAATAGGGAGTACAATAAAGATTTCTTTCTTCTTTAGCTCCTTTACTTATAGTCACTGTTAGCAGGTACTGTGTAGTGAGGCTTTAGTATGTCATGCCCATTTTCATTCATCTTCCTGTTTTGTAGTTCTTTGATTCACTAAAATAAAGGGAATAGTAGGGGTAGAGCCTATTGATGGAGAACATGTTTTGTGTTATGGTACTTTGTCTTATACCAATTCAGTATGCCCTTTCATCCTTACTGCAGTTCTCAGATTACAGTGATAACCACGCAACATTGGGGGAAACCAAGGCTCAGAGAGATTCGACTCTTGCCTCAGGCAGCAGAGGATTCACAGGCAGGTCTATCTGCCCATTCCTCAGTGGGCCATGCTGCCTGCTATTCTTGAGTTACAGTGATTTGAGGCAAATGGTATCCCCAAACACCTTGGTCCTATAGGGCATGCGTGGGAGCCTTGGTGCTGGGTGCTCCTAGGTCCCAAACAGCGAGCAAAGCCCTGGAGGACTCCAGCATTTGGTAGCAAATCAAAGAATGTCACACACTCACTGACCCTGTCCCCTGGTGGAGAGGTGGATCCCACTTGCGCTGCCCCTTGGGTCTGGGTTGGCCTTGAGGGCATTGACAAAGAGACAATAATGGAAGGGATTCTGGGCTACAGTTGTCACAGAACATATAGGATGTTCTGGCCAATTTGAATCTCAGACATGTGAGATTGGTTTTTTTTCTTGTTGTTGTTGTTATTTGTTTTTGTTTTTGTTGTTGTTTGTTTGTTTTCATCATCCCTACTGCAGTCAGGTTAATACCAAGGAACAAAAATAGAAATGAGCTAGGTCGTGCAGCCTCCTTATTCACAGTAAATTAGAGGTGTAAGGACATGAGGCCAGTAGGTGTGGTGAGAACCAAAGTGGGCTAGGATGGGTCCCCCTCCCAATGCACAGGCAGCCTCCCACAAACCCTCTGTCCAGGGTACCAGCCCTTCACAGCTCACCATGACCACAGGCAGGGATTGGCCCATAACCACTGTTTCTGTAGAAGTATGGTGCATGAAATATTAGAGACATAGTTAAATTAAGAATTATTGTCATTTATCTGACATTCAAATTGAATTGGGTGCCCCTAGTTTTGTTTGCTAAACCTGACAATCTTACTTCAGTTCCAAGACTTGCATTTGAGAGAACCAACTTTGTTGGTTTCATGGAGTGTTGCACCACCGTGTAACAGGTCTGAAGTACATTCCTGGAAAGACCACGTGAGGGAAGGACATTAATGGGGATCCTGGAAAGACCACACAGAGGACATGGAGGGGGCTCCCACCGAGCCCAGCAATGCAGTCCACTCTGCCAAGCATCCAAGGGTATAACAGAAGACATCTCAAAATGGTCCAGACCAGAACAGCCATCAGACTGATAATACCATGTAAGCCCAGTCTACACCAAGGGATGCAGAAGCCAGCAGCTGAGCCCAGATTGAAATCCTGACCCACAGAATCATAAACCATAATGAATTGGTCATTACGATTAGCCACTGTGTTGTTGGGCAGTTCACAATGCAGCAGCAGATCACGAGAACAGAGCCATAGGAGGGTAAAGGGAAAATGCAAGTCAAGGAGAAGTCTCATAGCCTTTGAAGTGTCATGATGATACCCAAAGTCTTTGAGATGTTAGAAGATATGCAACTCTTACTGCATATCTTCACTTTAGCCTTTTGAGCAGAAGTTGATAGCTCACCAATATCATTTTTAAAAGCTAGCCTGAAACATAAAAAATAATTCTAAGGGATATTTCGCAATCTTCACCTCTATAGGTCTTCTCTCTCACTGCATGGTACTTTAAAAAAATATATTTATTTATTTGACAGCAGGAGGGATTACAATTAGGAAGAGAGGCAGACAGAGAGAGGGGGAAAGCAGGCTCCCCACTGGGCAGGAAGCCCAATATGGGGCTCGATCCCAGGACCCTGAGATCATGACCTGAGCTGAAGGCAGAGGCTTAACCCACTGAGCCACCCAGGTACCCTACATGGTACTTTAAAAAGAATTAGAATAGCTTGTTTATGAAGTATCAGCAGATGTTGATTCATTTGCTAATTAATGATTCAGACAAAATCAGTGTGTGATATCCAGTAGTAACCAGTTTATAATTATGAGTTCTTTCCTTGTCATAAACCTTATTAATTACAGTTTTCGAGTTTGTATTCATCACTGGTTACTGAAAAGGCTCTTTGAATGATTCTCATAATTATTTCATCAATAACATCCACGAAAGAAACCTGCGTGTCTCTGTGGTTCTTCCTTCATTATCTTTGGGGACCTGCCGATGACTGTCACCTGTGGATCCTGCCCCAAGAAGTTTTCAAATGCAGATGCTTCTCTTTGCCATTCACAACGATGTTAGTTTACTACGTTGACTGAAACATCTTGACTTGTCATCTTGTCATAATCCTTGTTCCCAGTGTTGGCTGAGTAATGGCCCCTAATCCCAGTCCCTGGAACCTC
This sequence comes from Enhydra lutris kenyoni, assembly GCF_002288905.1. NCBI lineage: Eukaryota > Metazoa > Chordata > Mammalia > Carnivora > Mustelidae > Enhydra > Enhydra lutris. The sequence goes on from NW_019154187.1 coordinate 1,071,639, forward strand.
TATCCTATCTTCCACGACAAAAGTGACTTTGCAGCTCTGACTACGTTATGGATTTTGAGATGGGTTGATGATCTGGGATCTTCTGGGTGAGATGCTGTGGGTGATCACAAGAGTTTGTGCAAGAGGAGGGTAGCAGAATGATAGCCAGGGGCATAAGACTGGAGGGACAACCTGCAAAAGAGGAGGGAGGGGCTGTGAACTACTGAACGCGGTGGTCACCAGAAGCTGGAGAGTCAAGGAATGAGATTCTCACCTGAAGCTCTTCCGGCAGAGCCCTGTTGACATCTTGAATTTACTCTTTGACATGCAGACTGTCACTGACTAATGTATGCTGGCTTAAGCCACTAAATTGGTGACAATATTTACATAATAGTGATACGCTCCGCCATTATGTCTCCACATATATTAAGGTATATATTTGTTCATGCCAATTCCTGCCATGAAACTCTTTACCAAGTCTTTCATTTGATATTTGAATGAAATCCAAATTCCTTGAAATAGCTGCAGGGACTGTCCCCACCTGCCTTTTGCTTCCGTGCCCTCCCATTCACATCCTTGTGTCTTAAACTCCAGCTGAGGGCACCTTCTTTCTGTTACTCAGTCTGAGTTCTTCTGGACATAGACCAGGCCCATAGAATGCATAAAGCATGTTTGCTCTTCCAGCCCCTGAAATCTGCTCTGCCATCCTCCACACTGTCATTCTGTTCCCACTTGATATAGATACATGAGACAGTAAGAACCCTAGGAGTCTGTGGGGTCACATGCTCAGTACGGTTGGTGGAAAACTGCTCCTGCCCACCCATGCTGGCTTCTACAGTGAACAAGAAATACACTTTCTGCATTAAATCATTGAGATTTGGGGACCATTTGATGCAACATGTGGCTTCCTCCTATCCGGAATTTTCTCATTTCAGATCTTTCCAGAGCAGTCTCCTGAGTCTTCATTCAGATGCCCTTTACTCACAGGTTTCCTGACCAGCCTGCCTGAAGAAACACCCTCTACCCATATAACCTGGTTGCACTTCTTGGCAATAGTTGTCATTATACCAGATATTTTTGTTGTCTTTTTCTTCATTTATTCATCACAGCATCCTCAATGCCTAGCCCAGCACACGACACAGAATAAGTTTTCAATAAACATTTACTGAGTGGATGGATGGACAGCTAGATGGCTAGATGGGTAGATGGGTAGATGGGTAGGAGGATGGGTGGGTGGGTGGGTGGGTGGATGGAAAGATGGATAGATGGACGAACAGATGGAAGGAGGATGGATGGATGGATTGATGGATGGATTGGTGGATGGACAGAGGCATTGGTGGAAGGATGCATGGGTGGGTGGATGGATGGATGGAAGGTTGTGTGGTTAGATGGATGGATGGATGGGTGAGTGGATGAATGGATGGGTGGGTGAATGGGTGGATGGGTGAGTAGATGGTTGGATGGATGGGGAGTGAATGTATGGGTAGAAGGAAGTGATGGCATGAATATGCATGTTCACAAATGCAGGACATTTGGAAACATGGGAATAGGCTAGCAGAGTTAGAGGTATAAAGATAAGCAAGGCTGGGTCATGGATGTTTCCTATATTATTCTAAAAATCCTGATATTTATTTTATAGGAATTAGGAAACCACTAAGTTTACTTTTTAATCCAAGTAGGTGTTCTAGACTTTTTCTCTGACTGCAGTGTAAACTGTGGTCAATTAGGAAAACCCTGGTAATAATAATAATACACACTATTAATATTTATGCATTTTAAATATATAATAAGCAGAGCATAAGAATGTAAATATTTTAGGGTTCATTTAATCCTCACAACCACAGAGCTAAGAGGATGTTCTTTTTTTTAAATGATTTTATTCATTTCTTTGACAGAAAGATCACAAGTAGGCAGAGAGGCAGGCAGAGAGAGAGGTGGAAGCAGGTTCCCCACTGAGCAGAGAGCCTGATGTGGCGCTCAATCCCAGGACCCTGAGACCATGACCTGAGCTGAAGGCAGAGGCTTAGCCCAATGAGCCACCCAGGTGCCCCCTAAGAGGATGTTCTTAAGCCTATTTCATAAAGTGGAAACTGAAGCAGAGAGGTGTTCACACATGCCACAAGCAATGGAGTGACAATCTGAAGCCCGGCAGTCTGATGTCAAGCCCAGGGCTCCAAGCTCATATTTTATACTGTGATCACTGTCACATTCAAAGGCAGTGGGAGCAGATAAGGAAAGTAGATCCCAGTGTGAAGAAAAAGGTATCAGGTTAGACTTCAAAATTAACCACAGTGAAATCAAAGGGGGCCTATGATTATTCTGGTTCTTTTTAATGTTGAACTCCATCTCATGCAAAATCTACCGGATCTGAGATTCCCTTCTTGGTTAGAAATCAAGTCTTGGTGTATTTTTCTCCATCCCAGTGCCCTTAGATGTGCACACTGATACATCTGCCAGCTCAGCCAGCAGACCCCAAACACACCCATTGGGACCAGGAGAGGGCTGCAGGGAATTAGGTAGAGACACCCACCAGTGATCATGGTGATGAAAGTGTTTCTCAGAAGACTGAGTGAGTCCCTTGACTTTCTCCCGAGCAGTGTTCATTTTCCTGGGTGCACACCACCTTAGGCTTTCTTGTTCTGATCTTGCTGCCGTGTTGTGAATATTGAACAACAATGCCAGCTGCCCCTGCTTAGTGTGACATTCCTGGTAGTTCTTGTTAGTCCTGTACTCATGGTGATCTCACTGCTCAGGGCCTCTGTGGGTTTGATCACAAGGTCCTCTCCCTCCAAACAGCAAATCTAAGGATGGACATGGGTTTGCCTCAAGGAGGGGCTGGCACTGTGTAATTGTCATTTTTTCCTCTGGTATGCATCAGTGTTCCCATGGGAATGTAATTTAGCTAGACATATCAAACCATGTCATCAGCAGTCACAAGCCAAAAGAATTATTGATCAATGGCTGTGAAATCAAAGTACATCTGCAGAATTATATTTGGAGGCATGGATTCATTTATAGTCAACTTTGTTCAGGACGGCCTCCATCTCACTGGGGGCTGCCTGGAAACATCTTCTGGAGCCCTGCTTCTTATACTCTGAAGTATGTGTATTATATCTTTGAAAGGGCCTTACAGACTCCAGTAAATACAAATGTTGCAGTGATTATCATTGTAGGCAACTGTCCTGTATTTGTGAGCCCATATGCACAAGTAGATTTTCCAGCCTGTGTTTCACCTAAATCTATCACCTCTTCTCTTACCCGAAATGAGAGTGCCACCATCACCATGATATTCCCTAGCACCCACGTAGTGACATTGTGAGTGGCACAGGCCCCGGGCACACTGGCATCCTCACTGTTCTTCTTTGCTTGGGTTTTTCTTCCCAGACATATCCACCTGGCTTGTTCTTGATTCTTGTGTCACCTGTGATTTAATTGTCTCAATTGTCTCAAACTGTGTGAGGAAGCTCAGTCACCATCCTCAAGGAAGCAGAGAGGGAAGAAAATCTCCCTGAGTTGCGCACTAGTGAAGGGAGAGGCAACATTGGAACACAGGCAGTTTGAGTCCAGAATGAAAGAGTTCCCCACACTGTCTGTCCATGGGAGGCAAAAGGGAGAAGCAATGTGTTTCTCACGTTTGTGGAGGCTGCTTTGCTAGTCTGGAAACAGCCATGGAATATCAGGTGGTGTAAGGTCCCATCCTCACCCAGCACTTTCTCCCCCTCCAGCTGTTGCTCTGCAGACTCACGGGGACATCACTCAGATGTTATTAAATGATAGATTCTGACTCAGCTGGAAGGGGGAGGCTAGAGACTCTGTGTTTCTACCAAACCCCCAGCAAGCACTGATATTGTTGGTCCATGAGTGGCATTGGGGTGGTAAGGTTCCTAGCACTAGCTCAGGATGAAGGAGGCTTACTGAGGAGGCTGGTGTATCAGTCAGGTCCCAGAAGGAAGGAGATGGCACATGTGGGGGCTGTCAGTGGGATTCAGGGAAAGACTGTTTACAGACTGGGAGGGGGTAAAGATAATAGGTGAATGAAGAGCAGGAAGTTACTGTGGCCAGAAGCCTCCCCTGGGTCAGAAGGGAATGAGGAGGGAGCTCCAGCTTTGAGAGAACCCATACCCAGCAGGCATTGTTGCCTCAGGGAAGTGAAAAGACCACTGATATGCACAATCCAGCAGGGAGGAGTCTAGAGTAATAAACAACCTAGCTCTATCTCCATGTTTCCTGCAGGTGCTTCTCCTGGTCAAACCCAGCTCAAAGCCTCTAAGCCTGGTCAAAGGTCAAACCCAGCTCAAAGCCACTAAGCCTGAGGCATGGGTCAGGCCGAATAAGGTTCTTGAGGGGTAAAAGGAAGACAACTATGATGGGAGGATGAGTCCATCTCATTCATTTATTCATTTATCCATTCCTTCATCTAGGAAATGTTCACCAAGCACCTACATCATGCTGCATTTCTTCTAGGCCCTGGCAATAGGCCAAAACAAAGCTCCTCTCCTCTTGACCATTATGTGCTCAGTGTTCAGAGTAGGGGAGATACCCAGCAAACCGAGGAGCATAGAGTGTAATGTAAGCCAATGATGTAGAAAAGCAAAGCACAGCATGGGCATGGAAAGAACATGGCCAAGGAAGGCATGTTTGAGGAGGTAACACACCAGCGATGGCCCAAATGACATTAGGGGACTACAAGTGGATATGGATGCTAGAGTTCCGCTGGCAGGGAAGGATGACCAGGAGCCAGAATGGCTGGGCACATCGTAGACAAGTGTGGCAGGGAGGAGGTCATCAGTTTGCTGCCCACACCCTCTGGCAAAAGGCCGCTTTCCCCTGTTGTATTTAGTGTGGTCTGCTGGGCCTGGTGTTTAGCTCCATCCTGGCCTCCTGAGTAAGGGAAGCCATGTTTATTCTCCACACCCCTAATCCCTGGTCTGGGGTCCTGTGCTTACAATAACTTCCATGGTGCTCTATGCAGAACTACAAAATGCTGGCCCTGTCTCAACTAGGCTCACTAGTGGCCTGGAAAGCCAAAAAACCTGTAAATCCTTCTCAAGACACCTAAAGCTCTGGTCCTAGCATGCCTCCTATCTTTAGAAATCTCTACGTGCAAAACAGATAACAGTCTCTGTGATCAAGCACATCTTCAAATATCAGAGAGCCTGTCTCAAGGTCCCCTCAGAACCTCCCCAATCCCATGTTAACAGTAGCATCTTGCTGATCCCAGGGACATCTGGAGTTCAGCAAGGCATCCAGACAGAGACACACTGCCAGGCTCCTCATTCTGCACACATTTCTGTGGCTGTGTTGATACCCTCAGAGACTTGCTCTTGACTTCAAGGAGAGAAATACCACCATCCACCATGGGAGGGAAGAAAGGGATCTGTACTCTGAAAGGCCAGCTGCCACCTTGTCTCCTCTCCCCACTACCCTTCTTATACAGCTTAGGGTACGTTTGGGTGTGTGGGTGGTAGTGTCAGGGTGTCCAACCCCAGCCTCTAGCTTCCTGTGTAGAATCTGGGAGAACTTCACACACCTTGTTTTACACCCATGGGTCCTCACCACACAAGAAAGACCCTGACATCAACTTACTGTAAATGAAACTAACACATGTCCATAGATTGACTTGTTAACAACTTCACTATAAATGTGGTTGGGGAGAAGGAGCTGCACATTCTAATAGACATGAGCTCTGGCTTCTGGTCTTATAGAAATTCTCACCTTTACTACAACCATATCCAAGTCTCATTACAAATCCTGGGTATTTATTCTTCCCAAGGGCCTAGGGCATAAGGGATACTTGAAAGGTTTTCATGATTATAGTGCAATCCTGTGTTCAGAAGACAGGCTGTGGGCATGTCATTAGAGGTTGTAGCCAAGGCCAGAGGTCTCTCCCCCTCCAGTGGATGCAGCATTAGTTTAAGAGCTCATGGAGTTTGGGAAGATACATAGCAGGAAGTAGCAGGAAGAATGGGATCCCACATAGTCAGCTCCATCAACCAAATCAACCAAGGCCACGGAAGGGCTGACAGGTGTCGCCGTCAAAGCAAAGCATTGTGATCACTGTGACATAGAGCTGACTGCATAGATATGAATCACATTGAAATATAAGGTTCAGGTCATAAAATTTGTTAAGTTTCAGGTAAAATGATCAAAACATGTAATTTCTGCCATCTCTCCATAGATGGTGAGAAGGCATCCAATCAGGTCCTTCTGACAAGCCTGGATGTACTTTGCGAAGGGCAGGCTTTATGGTTTCTAGTCCGCGAGAGGCATGGATGTCAGTCCACAACTACTTGGCCATATTCCCAAGCATTACATCCCGTGGTTCTGGCTGTGGAAAGCCTCATCTTATATAACCATCATTCTGCTGAGCCCCGCCTTGGAAGAGAAGGACCCAAGGCTGCATCTGGGCTGCTAGGTGAATGATAACAGTGATCCTAATATCTAACACGCATTGCCTGCTTGCTGCATGCAGGCATCCTTTGCAACACTTTGTGTGTGATATCTCACTTAACCTTCCAACGGGCCACAGGACACTGGTGCCAGTAAGGAAACTGAGGCACTGAGCTGGGATAGAGTGTGTGTCAGGTACGTAGTTGAAGCTGTGGAAAGAGCAGAGAAGGAACCTTGTTGGGTCCGTTTTAAAGTTGGTTCCAAATTTCTATGGAGGAGCTTTCTGCCGACAAGATGGAAACAAATGGCATCCTTCCTGCAACCTGACCTTCTCAGTGTCACACTTGGCTCCATCTCAGTTCGAGAACGAAGTCATGAGACCTCTTCAGTGAAACTCCCTGCGATGGTCTAGTCTACACAGTGACACAAGACTGAGAAGCCACATCTGCAATGAACAAAAATCACTCTGCGTCATAAAGCATGACTTCAATAAGCTTTAAGTGCTTTATGTGCATGATTTACAATGGACACTTTCTAATAATGCCATTTCTGCAGCTAATTCCCTTGCAAAATTTTTTTGAGGTTTTTTTTTTTTTATTTCTTTTCAGCGTAACAGAATTCATTGTTTATGCACCACACCCAGTGCTCCATGCAATACGTGGCCTCCATAATACCAACACCTGGCTCCCCCAATCTCCGACCCCTGGCCCCTTCAAAACCCTCAGATTGTTTTTCAGAGTACATAGCCTCTCATGGATCATCTCCCCTTCCAATTTCCCTCCACTCCCTTCTCTTCTCCATCTCCCTATGTCCTCCATGTTATTTGTTATACTCCATAAATAAGTGAAACCATATGATAATTGACTCTCTGCTTGACTTATTTCACTCAGCATGATATCCTCCAGTCCCATCCATGTTGATACAAAATTTGGATATTCATCCTTTCTGAGGGAGGCATAATACTCCATAGTGTATATGGACCACATCTTCCTTATCCATTTGTCCGTTGAATGGCATCTTCATTCTTTCCACAGTTTGGCGACCGTGGCCATTGCTGCTATAAACACTGGGGTACAGATGGCCCTTCTTTTCACTACATCTGTATCTTTGGGGTAAATACCCAGTAGTGCAATTGCAGTGTCATAGGGATGCTCTATTTTTAGTTTCTTAAGGAATCTCCACACTGTACTCCAAAGTGGCTGCACCAACTTGCATTCCCACCAAGAGTGTTAGAGGATTCCCCTTTCTCCACATCCTCTCCAAAACACGTTGTTTCCTGTCTTGCTAACTTTGGCCATTCTAACTGGTGTAATGTGGTATCTCAATGTGGTTTTAGTTTGAATCTCCCTGATGGCTAGTGATGATGAACATTTTTTCGTGTGTCTGATAGCCATTTGTATGTCTTCACTGGAGAAGTGTCTGTTCATGTCTTCTGCTCATTTTTTGACCCGATTATCTGTTTGTGTGTGTTGAGTTTGAGAATTTCTTTATAGATCCTGGATATCAACCGTTTGCACTGTCATTTGCAAATATCTTCCCCCATTCCGTGGGTTGCCTCTTTGTTTTGTTGACTGTTTCCTTTGCTGTGCAGAAGCTTTGGATCTTGAGGAAGTCCCAAAAGTTCATTTTCGCTTTTGTTTCCTTTGCCTTTGGAGACATATCTTGAAAGAAGTTTCTGTGACTGATATCGAAGAGGTTCCTGCCTGTGTTCTCCTCCAGGATTCTGATGGATACCTGTCTCACATTGAAGTCTTTTATCCATTTCGAATTTGTCTTTGTGTATGTTGTAAGAGAATGGTCGAGTTTCATTCTTCTACATACAGCTGTCCAATTTTCCCAGCACCATTTAGTGAAGAGACTGTCTTTTTTCCACTGTATTTTTTTTCCTGCTTTGTTGAAGATTATTTGACCATAGAGTTGAGGGTCCATATCTTGGCTCTCTACTCTGATCCACTGGTCTGTGTGTCTGTTTTTATGCCAGTACCATGCTTTCTTGGTGATCACAGCTTTGTAGTAATGCTTGAAATCAGGTAACGTGATACCGCCAGTTTTATTTTTGTTTTTCAACATTACCTTAGCAATTCGTGGTCTCTTCTGATTCCATATAAATTTTAGGATTATCTCCTCCAGCTCTTTGAAAAATACCTGTGGAATTTTGATCGGAATGGCATTAAAAGTATAGACTGCTCTAGGCAGTACAGACATTTTAACAATGTTTATTCTTCCGATCCAAGAGCATGGAAGGGTCTTCCATCTTTTTGTGTCTTCTTCAATTTCTTTCATGAATGTTCTGTAATTCCTCAAGTACAGACCTTTACCTTTTTGGTTAGGTTTATTCCCAGGTATCTTATGGTTCTTGGTGCTATAGTAAATGGAATCGATTCTATAATTTCACTTTCTGTATTTTCATTGTTTGTGTACAAGAACGCAACTGATTTCTGCACACTGACTTTGCATCCTGTCACATTACTGAATTGCTGTTATGAGTTCTGTAGCTTGGGGGTGGAGTTTTTTGGGTTTTTTATATAAAGGATCATGTCATCTGCGAAGAGAGAGAGTTTAATTCTTCATTGCCAATTTGGATACCTTTTACTTCTCTTTGTTTGATTGCTGTTGCTAAGACTTGTAATACTATGTTGAACAATAGTGGTGATAGTGGGCATCCTTGTCGTGTTCCTGATCTCAATGGGAAGGCGGTGAGCTTTTTTCCATTGAGGATTATTTTTGCAGAGTTTTTCATAGATGCATTTTATGAAGTTCAGGAATGTTCCCTCTATCCCTATACTTTGAAAAGTTTTAATAAGGAATGGATGCTAGATTTTGTCAAATGCTTTTTCTGCATCAATTGAGAGGACCATGTGGTTCTTCTCTCTTCCCTTATTGATTTGTTCTATCACATTGACTGATTTACGAATGTTGAACCATTCTTGTAACTCAGGGATGAATCCCACCTGGTCATGTTGGATAATATTTTTAATGTGCTGTTGGATCCTAGTTGGTAGGATCTTGTTGAGAATCTTAGAGTCCATATTCATCAGTGATATTGGTCTGAAATTCTCCTTTTTGGTGGGGCCTTTGCCTGGTTTGGGGATTAGTGTAATGCAGGTTTCATAAAGAGTCTGGAAGTTTTCCTTCTGCTTCAATTTTTTGAAACAGCTTCAGGAGAATCGGTGTTATTTCTTCTTTGAAAGTTTGGTAGAATTCCCCAGGGAATCCATCAGGTCCTGGCTCTTGTTTTTTGGGGGGTTTTTGATCACAGCTTCAAACTCATTACTAGATATCTGTCTATTCAGGTTGTCAATTTCTTCCTGGTTCAATTTTGGGAGTTTATAGTTTTTCAGAAATGCATCCATTTCATCTATGTTGTTCAATTTATTTGCATATAGCTGTTGATAATAACTTCTAATGATTGCTCCTATTTCCTTGGTGTTAGTTGTGATCTTTCCCTTTTCATTCATAATTTTATTTTTTTGAGCATTCTCTCTTTTCTTTTGGATTAGTGTGGCCAATGGTTTATCGATCTTATTGATTCTTTCAAAAAACCAGATTCTATTTTCATTGATATGTTCTAATGTATCTCTACTTTCTATCTCATTGATCTCTCCTCTACTCCTGATTATTTCCCTTCTTGTGTGTGGACTTGGTTTAATTTTTTGTTGATTCTCCAGTTCTTTAAGGTGTTAGAGACAGCTGGTGTATTCTGGATTTTTCCATATTTTTGAGTGAGGCTTGGATGACTATGTATTTCCCCCTTAGGACCGCCTTTGCTGTATCCCATAGGTTTTGGACCAAAGTGTCTTCATTCTCATTGGTTTCCATGAATTTTTAACTTTTCTTTGATCTCCTGGATGATCCAAGCTTTCTTAAGAAAGGTGGCCTTTAGCTTCCAGGTGTTTGAGTTCCTTCTGAACTGTTCCTTGTGATTGAGCTCTAGTTTCAAAGCATTGTGATCTGAGAATATGCAGGGAATAATCTCAGTCTTTTGGTATCAGTTGAGCCCTGATTTGTGACCCAGTATGTGTTCTATTCTGGAGAAGGTTCCATGTGCACTTGAGAAGAATGAGTATTCTGTTGTTTTAGGGTGGAATGTTCTGTATATATCTATGAGGTCCATCTGGTCCAATGTGTCATTCAATGCTCTTGTTTCTTTACTGATTTTCTGCTTCGATGATCTGTCTATTTATGAGAGAGGCATGTTAAGATCTCCTACTTTTAATGTTTTCATATCAATATGACTATCTTGCTTAATAGTTTTCTTATGTAATTGGCTGCTCCCATATTGGGGGCATAGATATTTACAATTGTTAGATCATCTTGGTGGATAGTCCCTTTAAGAATGATGTAGTGTCCTTCTGTATCTCTTACTACAGTCTTTACTTTAAAGTCTAATTTATCTGATATGAGAATCACTATCCCAGCCTTCTTTGGAGGCCCATTGGCATGAAAGATGCTTCTCCATCCCTTCACTTTCAGTCTGGGTGTATCTTATGTTCAAAATGGGTCTCTTGTAGACAACATATGGATGGGTCCTGTCATTTTATCCAATCTGCAACCCTGTGTCATTTTATGGGCACATTTAGGCCATTCACTTTGAGTGTGATTATTGAGAAATACGTTTTTATTGACATCAAGTTACCTTTGAAGTCTTTCTTTCTGTAGATTGTCTCTATATTTCTGTTCAATGGTATTCTTAGGATTTTTCCTCTTTTATAGAACCCCCCTTAATATTTCCTGCAGTGTCGGCTTGGTGGTCGCATAGTCTTTGAAGCCTTGCCGGTCTTAGAAACTCTTTATCTCTCCATCCATTTTGAATGTCAGTCTTGCTGGATAAAGTATTCTTGGCTGCATGTTCTTCTCATTTAGTTCCCTGAATACATCTTGCCAGCCCTTTCTGGCTTGCCAGGTCTCCGTGGACAGGTCTGACGTTATTCTGATGGGCTTTCCTCTGTATGTAAGGCGCTTCTTTATCCTAGCTCCTTTCCAGAGAGTCTGTCTTCAATTATGATTCCTCATTTTTACTATTAGGTGTCTCGAGGAATTTTGAGATTCTGTAATCTTGGGAGGGAGACTGTTCTGTCTCTAGTACATGAATGCTGGTTTCATTAAGGAGATTGGGAATATTTTAATGGAGAATTTGTTCCACTATATCTTCTAGACTTCTTTCTTTCTCCTCCCCTTCAGGGATTCCAATAATTCTGATGTTGGAACATTTCATGGCATCATTTATTTCCCTGATTCTGTTTTCGTGGCTTCTAAGCTGTTTGTTCCAGGCTTCTTCCTGCTCCTTTCTCCTATCTGTTTGTCCTCCAGATCACTAATTCTATCTTCTGTCTCAGTTACCCTAGTTTTTAGAGAATTTAGATTAGATTGCAACTCATTGAGAACATTGTGAACATCATCCCTGGTGGCTTTCAGTTCTGTCCTAATTAATTCCATTTTGTCATCCATGGCTTTCTCCAACCTTGCTGTTGCCTAGATAATTGTTAGCCTGAATTCTCTTTCTGACATATTGTCTATGTCGATAGCCATAAGCTCTGTTGCAGAAGGCCCAGCCCCTGAATTTTTATTCTATTGGGCATTCCTCCTCCTAGTCATTTTGGTGAGAGATGGCTGAACAGATGTAGCTGAATGTGTCAACCGTGGTGCAGACAAGGTACACCCTGGAATGCTTCTGAGCAGTCAAGAGTCCCCACACAAATGAAAGAAAAAAGAAAGAGAGAAAAAATAAAAGAGAGAGAGAGTGGAAGAAAAAAGAAAGAAAAAATAAAAGAGAAGTCCCAACCCAAATGGGCTCCAAGGTAAGATGTATGAAGTATACAATCAAAACAGACAAACCTAAAGACTGATAAAAGTAAATGACATGAGAAAAAAATACATAAAAGCAAAACAGAAAAAGTACCTCATAAAAAAGAACCCCAAGCATAAGATTTATATACTATCAGGACAAACACAAATACACAGAAATGCAGGCAGAAGAAAAAGATAAGAGAGTGATTACAAATTCACAGTGTGGGTGAGGAAGGTTATTTTGATTCTTCCTGGATGTACCTTAATATTTTTGTTAAAGGACTCAACTTTCCTAAGATAAAGGTGAATTTTAAATTGGTTTACATATAGGGGTAGCATTGATTGGGGAAAGGGCCAAGTTTAAATCTATATGAATATTAAAAAATATTAAAAAATAAAAAATAAAAAAAGAATAAACTAAACTAAACTAAAATTAAAAAAATTAAAAAATAGAAAAGCAAAACAAAAACACAGTTATCTGTATCAAAAAGTTCAGGTTAAAAGGATATTATGGAATTTGATGTACTGGTCATCTCACTGTGATGGTAAGTAGGTTAAAAATTATCTATAAAAAATGAACCAGAATAGTGGGAGTGAATTAAAAATAAAAGTTGTATCTATGAAGTAGTGGTGGTTGTTCTCTTGTCTTCCCCCCCTCCCCCCCATTGGCTTTCTGGGGGTGGGGCCTGCCGAGTGGGTTTTCAGGAACTGTTTCCTGAGTTAAGTCCTCCCACCCCCTTCCAGTGGGTGGGCTCTGAGGAAACCATTTTTTCAGGCTTTTGTTCTCTGGAGGGTTTTTTTGTTTGTTTGTTCATTTGTTTTCTCTCACCTTGACAGCTTTTGATGGTTTCTGGAGGTTCAGAGAAAAGCAAACTGCACCCAGACATCCCTCTCAGAGAGAAGCCTCAGTCTGTTCCCCTCTGGGTGCTCCAGAGCACATAAATTTTCCCTTGGCCACTGGCAGAGCACATTCCCAGTCGCAGTCCCTGGGGACACAAGAACTCCTGCTTGTACCCAAAACTATGACAGCGGCGGCTGTCTGGGCAGCTCCAGACCGCCAGAGAGGTCCCAAGCAGCGATAGCACACTGAGATTTTACCGCTGGCCTGGGCTGGGAGTGCCTAGACTTTCTGGGTCCGAGAGCGCCGGGTGCCAGGCTGGCGCCTACATGCACCTCTCTCGGGGGGGAGGTGTGGGGCGTGACTCAGATTCTGATAGCACAGCATGGCGCGTGCGTGGAGAGTGCAAAAAGGCTGTGTTTCTGCCAGCTCATGAGGCTCCTAGCCCCTCATGGCGGCCGCCACCCTGGTGCTCCCAGACGCTCTCAGGTGTGCTCCTGGCTCAGGGTCCAAGACCTGGTTTCCTTGCTGCACTCTCTCTGGCTCAGTGCCAGGGTTGACTGTCCTTGGTCCAGGGACTTAAACCCCTGTCCCTAACCACCCCGATTCCCATAATTTCCCCCACGATCCTTTGCTCTTTTTGAGTGCTTTCAACCAGACTCCAAGCTAATGCTGGTCCCCAGTCACAGGGCACTCTTGTATTGGGGTATTACTTTCCAATGGGTCGCTTCTGTTGGCTCCTTCCCCCTTTTGTTTATCTTCTGATATCAGTCTGACGTTCCCACTTGACTTTATCTGCCCGCTGGCGTCTTCTGCCCCCGTAGAGATCCAGACATGTATAATTCTAACCCCAGGCTGTTTTCATGGGTGATCAGAGTTCTTTGGTAGGTAATCAGCTCACTTTAGGGTACAGGTTGAAATGGCGCCTCCTCCTAGTTCCCCGTCATCTTGTCTCCCCCTTGCAAGATTTTTAAAGCCTAATTTTCATCACAGAAATGATTTTCCTCTTAGCAAATGGCCTCTCAATGAGAAGAGATGTCTGTATCCCTTATTTGACACCAGAGACATAATATTGATCTAAAAAATGAATTTTAGAAGGGGAAGAGCAGGAAGACACAGAAAAAAGACTTTAAGTGACTTGCGTGCAGTGACTGCTTAAAGATTCTTTTGGTCACAGCAAGAAACATGCTTCCTGTTGGTATTCTAGGCAATCACATCTCACGCTGTCCACTGCCCACTTAGTCAGCCTTAGCACTAAGGAGCTATTGAAGTAAAGCCTCTGGTAGTGGACACAAATTGGGAAAAGCAACATCATTTGAACAGCTATAGACTGTGTGTATTTTATCATGACATTGGACAAAGCCAAAGGGAAAAGTAGATGCTTCATATAGGAGGTCAAGGCCTGCCATGGCTGGGCTGTGATGTGGACGAGTGACAAGTGAGGTGGGAGAGCCATCAAAGAGAATGAAAATCCCTCCAGATTCCCCGTGCAGGAAGAGAGAAGTTCTCCAACCTCCCAAAGCATAACTAGTATGTTATCCAAGCTAATTTCAATACACTGGAATCCCTGAAGTCAAATTCTAAACAGTTGGACTCAAGAGAAGATTCCAACCATTATGAGAACTCACCATGGTGATTTCTGGGCTGGTTTTCACCTTTTGAGGTAAGTGTTTTCACCTGTTCTGCACCGTAGCATGCATATTACCATACCCTACCTGAAAATTGCATAGATTCTGAGGTCACCCACCAATAAATCAATTCCTGCTAGACAAGACACTGACAAATGAGTGTTACAGAAAGAGAGCAGTGGGAGCCTGAAGAGGGTCTCAACCTGGGCCCTCCCCCTCCCCTACAAGCCATGTGATCTTCAATCTCCCACTGAAGCCCTCTGAGCCCTAGTTTCATATTTACAAAAAATACTCATTTTTTAATGGCTGCTCCATCTGAGTCAGGCCTGGCTTATCTGCCACAAGTTCCATCAAATGAGTTCATGACACAAAAATATTCTGCATGTTGGGACGCCTGGGTGGCTCAGTTGGTTGAGCAGCTGCCTTCAGCTCAGGTCATGATCCCGGCGTGCTGGGATCGAGTCCCACATTGGGCTCCTTGCTTGGCAGGGAGCCTGCTTCTCCCTCTGCCTCTGCCTGCCACTCTGTCTGCCTGTGCTCGCTCTCGCTCCTCTCTCTCTGACAAATAAATAAATAAAATCTTTGAAAAAAAATATTCTGCATGTTGTAAACTCATCAAAAAAACCTATCTGTCAGATAGACTACATTTCAGAGCCCTTGTGGTTAGCAAGGACCATTCGATGATGCCAATAGAAGGGTAGAGATGGATCTCATGTGTGAGAAGGACATGTATTGTTTGGGGTCTGAGGATGGACTGTTATGAATTGAATTGTGACCCACAAAAAATCATCAGTGATGGACATGGGGGCTGAAGGACCGACACTGTGAAGGAGGCACAGATGAGCCCACAATGGGGCAGGAGACAGCCTAGCACACAGCCAGCAGCCCAGGAAGAGCTAGGGACACTCCACATGGATAACAGAGAGTTACACCTGCCTGGCTTGGGGAGGGAACCATATCTCCAGAACAACCCCACTCAAAGACAGACTCTCACTCCCAAGTTGTAACAGCCCACTGGCAAAGCATCTTTGGTTTCTATCAGAAAGCAGGCCCATGGTGGTGGGGAGGAAGGAGCAGGGAGACCACGGGGTGTGCTAAGGGAAAAGAACAGCCATGACTCTGCCAAATCCTCAGAAGGGTCCGTGACCCATGGACAACTGTTCTCAGGTCTTTCTCCTGGCTTATTGCTGCAGCTGACAGAATCCTATTAGATGGGTGAGTTTATCCAGATTTATCAGCAGTTACACTCACATCTCATTTGGGTCGGGTCTGAGTTGGTTTGTCTATGGCCACGGGGCCTCATGGAGTGGGAAACTCTCCCAATTTCTACCTGAGAATGGACATGGTTACCAGGCAGAATGGGCCAGGCCTGAACAGGAAAGAGACACACCACATGGCCAGGCATAGTAACAAGGGAACAAGAGACCCCACAATCCCTCAGGGGCAGTCCAGCCTGGCGTGAACAGGAAAGATCCCAGGTACATGGTGAGTGGGTGGTGAGGTCACCATTCCCATGGGTATTGGACCCTAAGAAGGTCCGACAGCAGGGAAAAGGATATCAGCAACCGCAGCTGGGGAGTGAGACCATGTGCAGGGGAGACCCATAAAGACAGGATAACACCAGAAGAGCAGGGATCCTGCAGATCACAAGTAAGGACTCAGGGACCAGAATAAGAAAAAAAAAAAAAATAGGGACCAGTACTGGGCTCAAGAACAAGGCAGAATTCCAGCTAGGCAGAGGGGCAGGCTGCTGGAGGCTAAACTCCAGAGCACAGAACTCAGGTACTCCTGGCCCCAGCCAGGCTCATCCTGGGGAATAAGCACACAGGACTGGGCCAACAGGCAGGGTTTGGGGAGAGTGGCTCCCCATGGTGGGAAGTGAGGGACATTGGGACCTTGCAAATACACCCGGTCCTGATGGTGAAAACCAACAGCTCCAGGGTAACTTTTTTCTTTAAAATAAAACAGAGTTATGGTGTTTCAAAAATCAGATAAGGAAGCAAAGAGAAATAAGAAATTTGTGTTATGTTTTTTTTTTCTCTAGAAGAAATCTATCATCAGCACTTTTATACATAAGCTTCCATGTTTCTCCTATGTATACACCTACACTTGTGGGGTTTAACATATATATACATATAAAATTTAACCCCAAAATATATTTATACTAATGGACTACTTGATGAGCAGCTTTTTTTTTTACTTAACAATATGTAATGTGAATTTCCCATGTCAATGAGTATAAATATCATCATTTTAAGTGATTGGTATAGTATTTGTGTTATATTCCTACTATACATTATGTTGTATTATATTCCTACCATATAACTTATGTTCTATTCCTCCACTGTTAGACAGGAATGTTTTCCATCTTTTAAATGTAAAAACAGAAGCTTTTTATCTTGATGAAGTCCCAAAAGTTCTGCACAACGAAGGAAATAGTCAACTAAACTAAGAGGCAACCCATGTAGTGGGAGAAGATATTTGCAAATGACATTACAGATAAAGGACTGGTATCCAAGATCTTTAAAGAACTTCTCAAACTCAAAACCCAAAAAACAAATAATCGAGTCAAAAAATGGGCAGAAGACATAAACAGACTCTTCTCCAAAGAAGACATGCTAATAGCTAACAGACACATGAAAAAATGTTCACATCATGAGCCATCAGGGAAATTCAAATCAAAACCACATTGAGATACCACCTTACACCAGTTAGAATGGCAAAAAGTAACAAGACAGTAAACAACAAGTGTTGGCAAGGATGCAGAGAAAGGGGAACCCTCTTACACTGTTGGTGGGAATGCAAGTTGGTGCAGTCACTTTGGAAAACAACGTGGAGATTCCTCAAAAAGTCAAAAATAGAACTGTTCTATGAACAAGCAATTGCGCTACAGTGTATTTACCCCAAAGATACAGTTGTAGTGAAAAGAAGTGCCACATGCACCCCAATGTTCATAGCAACAATGGCCACAATTGCCAAACTATGGAAAGAGCCGAGATGCCCTTCAACAGATGAATGGATAAAGATGACATGGTACATATATACTATGGAGTATTATGCCTCCATCAGAAAGGATGAATACCCAGCTTTTCTATCAACATGGATTGGACTGGAGGGGATTATGCCAAGTGAAATAAATCAAGCAGAGAAAGACAGTTACCCTATGGTTTCACTCATATATGTAACATAAAGAATAGCATGGAGGACATTAGGGGAAGGAAGAGAAATCTGAAGTGGGTGGAGGATCAGAGCAGGAGACGAACCATGAGAGACTCTGGACTCCAGGAAACAAACTGAGGGTTACAGAAGGGAGAGGTTTGGGGAGATGGGGTAGCCCAGTGATGGGTATGAAGGAGGGCATGTGTTGTAATGAGCACTGGGTGTTATACCCAACTAATGAATCATTGAACACTACATCAAAAACTAATGATTCAATGTATGGTGACTAACATAACATAATTTTTAAAAAAGGTGCTTTTTAGCATTAAATAAATACGTGTATAAACAGTACTGTACTGCCTATCTTTCCTTATATTGAATATTTCCTTAACCTAAGCTCCTAAAAGTGAAATCATCACATCCAAGCTCTTTTCAGGTTGTTACCGATCTCCAAGTGGAGCTTCAGGCAGCAGCCCTTACCTCATGAATATTCATGTGAGGCATAATGTCTCCCAATAGTTCTGAGACCTCAAGGGCATCCGTCACTCGGAAGTCCACCTGTTCAGACCATCTGTAAGGTATGCCAGGACCCTAGTTGCCTCTGCCTCTCAATCCCCCAGGAAGACATATTTGAAAACTGTCAGAGCCCAGATGTTAGGAAACATGCAGATAATGTCTTGAGAAAATGTATATGTATTTACTCAGAGAATTGACAATTCTTTTCTGATTCTTATTTCCACATGAAAATCTGTTTCTTGTTATTTGTTAATACTCCATTTGAACTGTTGCTCACAATTCATATCAATGGACCACCAAAAAAAAATTTTTTTTAATATACAGAAATGCTTTACAAGAAACCATGATATGGCCTTAACTATTTGTATTTAGGCAGAATGAACAGTCAAAGGATTGTGCAAAACATAGGCCCTGAATCATGTTTATGAGCAGAAAAGCCATGTGGCTGCTTTGTATCTAGAGTAGAACCATGGCACACGTCACATGCGGATGTGATCTGTAATCAAGTTTGGGTCACCCAGCAAATAAGCACATTTACTGGGGGACAGTGTTCTCCTTACAACATTATCTCACCAATCAGGATCTCAGAGAAGAGAAGACAGCACTTGAGGAAAAACAAACACAGGAAATTCATTTAGACTTTCGAACAAGATATCTCAAGTCACAAAGACTGTGTTATCAACAAACATATTTCTATACATATGGGAAGGTGAGTAAGAGCCAGGAGAGATAGGGAGCTAAGAAATCAAACCAGATATGGAGACACCATGAAGTCCTTGAACTCCCTTAGTTCAGGTGATAGTCCCACCCCTGACTACAGCAAGCTTTCACGCAGCCACTGGGATGGGACACCTGGGTGGCTCAGTCCGCCAAGCATCTGTTTTTGGCTCAGGTCATGATCCCAGGACCCTGGGATGGAGCCCTGCATGGGGCTCCTTGCTCATCAGGGAGCCTGCTTCTCCCTCTTCCTCTGCCTCAGCTCTCTCTCTCTCTCTCTCTCTCTCTCTCTCTCAAATAAGTAAATAATCTTTAAAGAAAATTAAATAGTGTTTACCTCATAATTGGTCACAACCCCTTTTCTTTTCTGAATGAAAGCCTATCACAAGCTCTTAGAACACCAATGTTTCATGAATCGTAAGCTGATCTAAATGGGACATATGAGCCCACAAGAAGCAAAGCAATCTACAATAACTAGAGATGCAATGGTAAATTGGCTCTTGATTAAAAAAAAAAAAGAAAAGAAAAGAAAGACAAGACAAGAAAATAAAAGTCTGATTTGGAGTTTCTGCCAATTTCCATGGTGTAACTGTTCCCACTATGGCTGATTTGGAAAAACGCTGTGTTTAAAGCACCCTGGGCTATTTCTTGAAAGTTCAAGGTGTTTCTGCCCTCTTAAATAGCAAGCAAAACTATGAAAGACAATCGTAATGTAAGCAAAAGGCATCTGTCAACCACTATCCAGTGGACATAGTTCTTGTAAAAACTGAACAATATATTAAATCTCTGTGGAATGGCAAAGGAATTAATTATCCCCTGAAACACCCATGCTGTTCTGGTGAACCTCTCTACAGAAATATATGAGAGAACCAGGAGAAAGGCCACAAAAATAAACCAAAATATTAGAAAAGTTTTTATGTGGAAGTCGTTCAGAAATGCAAAGATTGAGGCGTGAACCAACTAAGACCAGAAAGACATTAGAAGCAAAAAGGTTCTAAACACTACAATTGTTGATCATGTTCGTCTGCTAAGTGGAGATCTGTACACACACAGATGTACAGCCTGCAGGGAAGGTGACTCAAATGTCGCCATGGGATTTTCTTTAGGAAAGAGTAGTATATTATTAGGTATACAAAGGAAAGAAGGGCATTTAAGACAAGAGAACCCATGTTAGTCTCAGAGGTTTGAAAGTACTTGGCTCATAGTGATCTCTAAAGAATACCTCCTCCTATCAAGTTATTGACATAGCAGACTTGAACTCACAGCCTTTGGTCAACCACCACCATTCACTTTGAATGAATAATGAAGTTGGGTCCAGCCAACCCTCCAGATGGCAGATATCACATCACAAAAAAAAAAAAAAAAAAAAAAAAAAAAACAGCTTCACCTCTGGCTTTAATTCTATCAGAGAAGATAAATCATTTTGCACCTAACAATCCCTACCTAAGTAGATGTATAATGTATATTTTATAAACATAGCACCAAGTAAATGTCTTGATGTCTAAATTTCCCTTCTCAAAGTATTCAGATTGTTGGGAAAAAAATTGTTAGGAAAACATCCCTACCCAAAGATATAAATGCATACTCTTCTGGAAAGGGCATTGGTGTTGGAGCGCTAGGTATACAGGTGTTTCTTTTCTTTTCTTTCTTTTTAAAATTCATTTATTTTTTATTTTTTTATAAACATATACAGCTGCTTCTAAGTCAGTCTGTAACATGTCGGTTGGCTTCTTTGTAAACAACATATTTTTTAATGAAATCCTACAGCCTGCTGTGAAAAAATAATTGTATACACAACTGTAGCATCACGTTGAGAGCATTTGAACATTTTCCACTCTAAAACAGACTCCTCCCAGTTATCCCAGTGCCGGGACATCAGGCACTGAATAGAACGCAGCATATGTGTAGAACATTCTTCCAGCAAAAATAGGGAGGACTGGGGAGAAGACAGGGAATGTGCTTAGAAATTCACGGGCCGGTCCTTATTAAAGCGCCATCCATTCACCTGCTCCCTCCACATCAAGCAGCCTGGGTTGGTGTTTACACCTATAAACTGGTATTGTCTGAGCAGTGGGCAGCTGGAAGCTTCTGCTCATCATCTCTTGTCAGGGATGAATCAATCATTTGAAAGATGTCAGCATCTGCCCAAACCATTTTATACTAGAATAAATGGCAGATGGTGGTGTTTTTATAGTTAATTGGTTCCAACAAATGCAGTTTCATCTCTTATAAAATGAAATCATCTGCAGCTTCTAGGTGTACAGATCTCACTAAACACAGGCTATTGAACCATTTCTCTGAAAGGTAAAACCGTATATGCTAACAAGGGTTGACATTAAGCACAATAAGCCCAGAACACCTCATGTTTTTAATAAATACTTGCACTTCATAATGTTAAGTATTTATGGCTGACATGCCCTTCACATCAGGTTTGCAACAGAGGTCTTTGTTTTCATGCCCAGCCTCGCTTCTTGACATGGCTCATTCTAAACCTCCTGAAAACATTCCCACGACAAAAACAGTCCTTCTCTTGCCTCTGAGTTGTCTTTACAAGCATTTGGTCTTTACTTTGACAGGAGTTCTTTCAGAGTAGATGGGCTCTGGCCACAAGAGGAGTCACCTTGGGACACACACAGGCACACACAAAGGTTCACACATTCACACCCCGTCACACGCACACACACTCACACCCACAACACCAATCCCATTAACACATGGATTACTGTATCTCGACCAGGGTGGGGTCTGTCTAGATGTAAAAAGTGGAATGCTTGTTTCAAAATGCTGGCAGATGGAACCCCTACATTTCTGGCCACAGAAAGCAGTGAGCAATCTTACCACCAAAGGTAGTTTTCATACTTTATTCCTTCTAGAGTTGGAAGCCAAAGTCAACGTAACAGGGGTCCAAAGAGTGAGCTCTGTTCCCATGGTGACTGGGTCACAGCTGGGGCAACATGTCCCTGGATGACCAGATTGCAGTTGTCGATGGTTATGCAGACTTTGGTCCCACCGGGAACCACTGAGAGAGTAGTATGAAATCATTTTACTCTTTGACGAGCTCCAATCTCTCAAAGTCTAAATTCCTCTGCTCAGCACCAGAGCTCTTTCAGCCAGGCTCCAGCCTGCCTCACTCTCCCCTCTGCTCCATGAATTTCCTGTTCTGCAAGGAGCTCCTTGAAGTCACCCTCAGCATCTGCTAGGGTTGTGTCCTCCATGGGTTCTCTGTGCTCTCTGTTTTTTACAACTGAATGTCGTGACTATTATCCTTGGCCACCTCTCCATTGTCCCATATTCTGTTCTATTTTTCTTTGTAGCCACACATTTCAACATCTTATGTTAGCTTTGTGCAGAGTTGGGAGGTCAGTAAATGACCTTTGGATGAACAAACAAGACAATGAATGAGTTGCAGACATTTGCTATATTGAAATATGGTATCTAAGGCAATGGAAAATGACAGGGTTTATCATTTTTCCTCTAAAGCAACAGAAAGGAAACAAAGTAAATTGAAAGAGAAGGATGAATGAAACATAAAAGGAACATGTCATGGTGGGTGAAGCCACATTTAGTGCCTAGAAGTCAAATAAATTTAAGACCTCCATGAAAGAAGTAGATTACAGTGTATTCCAAGACTTAAAAAAAAAAAAAAAAAAAAAAAAAACCACAATTGTAATGAAGCAGCCTGTCCTGAGTAATAACCAACTTCATTATCCAGCAGCCATCTCAAATGCAGCATGGTCAGAATACTCTCTCTTCAGTGGCCCTCCCAGCTGCTCCCTGCTCTGTAAGCCAGCCACCACCAACCCAGGTATTCCCCTTGCCTTTTCTCTCTAAGGAGATGGAACACCCCCCATCTACCTGCTGCTTAGCCAGAAACTTATAAGCAGTGGGTCCAATGGGTGGGAGCCCCAGAAAAGTGCTGTCCACCACCCTGCCCACACCACTCCACTGCCCCACTCCTTGTGGCCATCACCATCCATGCTGGCCTAAGTGATTGCCACACTTCCATCTCACCTCCCCACATTCCCTCACCACCTAGGCTGTGCCCCATACAGCATCCAATATAATTTTGTCAAAGTTTATGTCAGATCTTGCCACTCCCCAGCATAGAACCTTATAGCAAGAACCTGCCAGAAGGTCCTTCCAGAACCTTCCTACATATATAGAATAAATTTAAAATCAATGGGCCCAGCAACCCCTGCCTTGAGTACAGGTCTTCCTGGTCATCTGACTTATGTGGCTGCTTCATCTTGCAAAAGGTCATGCTGGCCTTCTGTCCCTGGCACAGACCAATCTCACTCTGGCCCTGGGGCTCATGTGTGTCTCAGCCTCCTGAGGATGTTCTCCTGCTGTCCTCATATGACCGCTTCTCCTCCAATTCATGTCTCAGCTCCAGAGCCTTCTCCTCCTCCAGGCCTCTCAAACTAGAGCTGCCCCTTCCCACTCCCACTGCATTTGAACTTTTCTTCACACGACTTATCACTGCCTGAAATGACCTTATCTGTTTGATCATGCCTCTCTCCCCACTAAAAGCTGATGTGTGTGGGTGTGTTTCCCCTCTTATCATTCCTAGGTCTCCAATGCCTAGAATTGCACTAGCCCTTGAAAGGGGCTATATCATCAATGAAATATCATCAATGAACTGATGGATTCTTCCAAAATAACCAATATTTCAGCTCTCTTTAGATGAATGGCTTAAATAAAATATTATATTAAATCCTTTGGAAAGTTCCTACTTCTGATTCCCCTGGCAGATACCTTCTCTGTCTCATCACTGGTGCATTAAAAAAAAAAAAAGTACCTAATTCAAGTTTGTAGGCTAGTTCACCTGAAATTTGCCTAACTATTGTCTTTTTTCATATTTTGTAAAGGCCATCGGCCTTTAGCTACTCTCCATGCATTAGACAAACTTTTGCTAAAGGATTGTGATATATACCAGGCCCTGTGCAAGGTGTATGCAGATGGAGTGAGCTCTCAGAGGGCTGAGTGTGGTGGGGAAGATAGGCTCGCCTGGGGAAAAATCAGAAAATGTTCCCATAAGTGGCATTTGAAGAACGTTGAGGGCATCCGGATATTTCAGAACAGGGACATGTCACTTGGCCTCATGTGGGCACATGCAATCACTCAGGCAATAGACGGACCAATGTGCCTACAACCAAAAAATTATGGACTTGTATAACCATATCCTAGTTTCTAGAAAAATGGCCCCTCCAGTCCCCCCAGATGAGTTCTGCATTTGGACCCAGTCAGATGAGGCAGAAGTCCTCAACTTCACAACTTATATTTCCCATCAATAGAAACTTCCATGTGCTGTCCATTTCTGTAGTTCAGAAAAGAGTACCTTCTGCCAGTCATTTTTGTTTGTACAGGATATCAGACATGAAATGTCTTTTGGAACTTAGTGCTAGTAAAGATGGGTATGATAATGCCTATCTCAAGGGGGAAACCTTTATTGCCCCTGAGAAACTGATTTGCTCTCAAAGGTCACAGAACATCTCTCTGTCCCCGTGCCGAGAACCTCAGAGCTGGTGTGATCTCAAATCATGGTCACTCTTATCACCTTACGTCTCAGAGTTCTACCAATCTACTCACTTCTTTGCTGCCTTATGTTTCTATTTTCATCTCTTGGTTAAATGTACTGAGTCATTGCTATCACTGTTCTGGTTTGCAGGTTGGGTTGGTTGGTTGCCTTGTCTTGTGTGTGTGTGTGTGTGTGTGTGTGTGTTGAGAATAAATAGCTTCAAATGCTTTTGAAGATAATTATATAATACACTTTAGTATTTTAAATGTGTTCTCATTTCCTCTGGGTACAATTTAACAGCTGGCTAGAGAGGAGTTAAATTTGCCTAATTTTGACTGAAGTGGTGAAGAGCCCCCCTTTACACTCTGGGTGTCCATGACTGTTGGGCAAGCGCCCTGGGATTTGCAGCATGATCTGCTGGACCCATCGATGGAAAGAGAAGCCATTCAGTGATTAAACAAATCTTTAGGGACCAGAGTCAAGATGGCGGAGAAGTAGCAGGCTGAGACTACTTCAGGTAGCAGGAGATCAGCTAGATAACTTATCTAAAGATTGCAAACACCCAGAAATCCAACGGGAGAGTGAAGAGAAGAAGAACAGCAATACTAGAAACAGAAAATCAACCACTTTCTGAAAGGTAGGACTGGCGGAGAAGTGAATCCAAAACAACGGGAAGATAGACTGTGGGGGAAGGGGCTGGCTCCCGGCAAGTGGCGGAGCAATGGAGCACAAAATCAGCACTTTTAAAAGTCTGTTCTGCTGAGCGACATTGCCCCAGAGGCTAAACCGGGGTGAAGCCCAAGCAGGTTCAGAATGGCCTCAGGTCCTGCAGGGTCACAGAAGGATCGGGGGTGTCTGAGTGTTGCAGAGCTTGCAGGTATTAGAACAGGGAAGCCGGCTCAGACACAGAGCCAAGGAGTGAACTCTCAGCTCGGGGTTACCTTGAACTGGTCTCAGGCTCGGTGATCTCGGAGCGCAGCCAGAGGCCAGGGAGACAGGAGTAATTGGGTGCTATTCTCTAAGGGTGCACTGAGGAGTGGGGCCCCGAGCTCTCGGCTCCTCTGGGCCGGAGACTGGGGGGCCACCATTTTCATTCCCATCCTCCAGAACCCTACAGAAAGCATTCAGGGAACAAAAGCTCCTGAAAGCAAACCCGAGCTGATTACTCAGCCTGGCCCCTGGTAAGGGCGGGCAATTCCACCTGGGGCAAAGACACTTGAGAATAACTACAACAGGCCCCTCCCCCAGAAGATCAACAAGAAATCTAGCTAGGATCAAGTTCACCTACCAAGTAGTGCAGGTTCAATACAAAGGAGAGCGGCAGAATTCCAGAGGATGAGAAAGCAAAGCACGGAACTCATGGCTTTCTCCCCATGATTCCTTAGTCTTGCAGTTAATTTAATTTTTTCTTCTTCTTCTTCAATTTTATTTTCTTCTGCTAATTTTTTTTTACTTTTATCCTTTTCTTTTTAAACATTTTTTAACTAGTTTATCTCATATATATTTTTTTTTCATTTTTATATTTTCTCTTTATTCATTTTCTTTTTTTTAATTGTTTCTTTTTTTCTTTTTTTTTTTCTCTGAACCTCTTTTTATCCCCTTTCTCCCCCCCATGATTTAGGATCTCTTCTGATTTGGTTAAAGTGTATTTTCCTGGGATCTTTGCTGCTCTTTTAGTATTTTACTTGCTCCTTCATATACTCTTATCTGGACAAAATGACAAGGCAGAAAATTTCACCACAAAAAAAGGAACAAGAGGCAGTACTGAAGAATGGGGACCTAATCAATACAGACATTGGTAATAAGTCAGATCTAGAGTTCAGAATGACGATTCTCAAGGTTCTAGCCGGGTTCAAAAAAGGCATGGAAGATATTAGAGAAACCCTCTCCAGAGATATAAAAGCCTTTTCTGGAGAAATAAAAGAACTAAAATCTAAACAAGTTGAAATCAAAAAAGCTATTAATGAGGTGCAATAAAAAATGGAGGCTCTCACTGCTAGGATAAATGAGGCAGAAGAAAGAATTAGCGATATAGAGGACCAAATGACAGAGAATAAAGAAGCTGAGCAAAAGAGGGACAAACAGCTACTGGACCACGAGGGGAGAATTCGAGAGATAAGTGACACCATAAGATGAAACAACATTAGAATAATTGGGATTCCAGAAGAAGAAGAAAGAGAGAGGGGAGCAGAAGGTATATTGGAGAGAATTATTGGAGAGAATTTCCCCAATATGGCAAAGGGAACAAGCATCAAAATCCAGGAGGTTCAGAGAAGCCCCCTCAAAATCAATAAGAATAGGTCCACACCCCGTCACCTAATAGTAAAATTTACAAGTCTTAGTGACAAAGAGAAGATCCTGAAAACAGCCCGGGACAAGAAGTCTGTAACGTACAATGGTAAAAATATTAGATTGGCAGCAGACTTATCCACAGAGACCTGGCAGGCCAGAAAGAGCTGGCATGATATATTCAGAGCACCAACGAGAAAAACATGCAGCCAAGAATACTATATCCAGCTAGGCTATCATTGAAAATAGAAGGAGAGATTAAAAGCTTCCAGGACAAAAAAAAAACTGAAAGAATTTGCAAACACCAAACCAGCTCTATAGGAAATATTTAAAGGGGTCCTCTAAGCAAAGAGAGAGCCTAAAAGTAGTAGATCAGAAAAGAACAGAGACAATATACAGTAACAGTCAACTTACAGGCAATACAATGTCATGAAATTCATATCTCTCAATAGTTACCCTGAATGTTAATGGGCTAAATGCCCCAATCAAAAGACACAGGGTATCAGAATGGATAAAAAAACAAAACCCATCTATATGTTGCCTACAAGAAACTCATTTTAAACCCAAAGACACCTCCAGATTTAAGTTGAGGGGGTGGAAAAGAATCTAACATGCTAATGGACATCAGAAGAAAGCAGGAGTGGCAATCCTTATATCAGATCAATTAGATTTGAAGCCAAAGACTATAATAAGAGTTGAGGAAGGACACTATATCATACTCAAAGGATCTGTCCAACAAGAAGATCTAACAATGTTAAATATCTATGCCCCCAACGTGGGAGCAGCCAACTATATAAACCAATTAATAACAAAATCAAAGAAACACATCAACAATAATACAATAATAGTAGGGGACTTTAACACTCCCCTCACTGAAATGGACAGATCATCCAAGCAAAAGATCAACAAGGAAATAAAGGCCTTAAATGACACACTGGACCAGATGGACATCACAGGTATATTCAGAACATTTCATCCCAAAGCAACAGAATACACATTCTTCTCTAGTGCACATGGAACATTCTCCAGAATAGATCACATCCTTGGTCCTAAATCAGGTCTCAACCGGTATCAAAAGATTGGGATCATTCCCTGCATATTTTAAGACCACAATGCTCTGAAGCTAGAACTCAATCACAAGAGGAAATTTGGAAAGAACCCAAATACATGGAGACTAAACAGCATCCTTCTAAAGAATGAATGGGTCAACTAGGAAATTAAAGAAGAATTGAAAAAATTCATGGAAACAAATGATAATGAAAACACAACGGTTCAGAATCTGTGGGACGCAACAAAGGCAGTCCTGAGAGGAAAATATATAGCAGTACAAGCTTTTTTCAAGAAACAAGAAAGGTCTCAGGTCCACAACCTAACCCTACACCTAAAGGAGCTGCAGAAAGAACAAGAAAGAAACCCTAAACCCAGCAGGAGAAGAGAAATCATAAAAATCAGAGCAAAAATCAATGAAATAGAAACCAAAAAAACAATAGAACAAATCAACAAAACTAGGAGCTGCTTCTTTGAAAGAATTAATAAGATCGATAAACCCCTAGCCAGACTTATCAAAAAGAAAAGAGAAAGGACCCAAATAAATAAAATCATGAATGAAAGAGGAGAGATCACAACTAACACCAAAGAAATACAAACAATTATAAGAACATACTATGAGCAACTCTACGCAAACAAATTTGACAATCTGGAAGGAATGGATGCATTCCTAGAGACATCTAAACTACCACAACTGAACCAGGAAGAAATAGAAAGCCTGAACAGACCCATAACCAGTAGGGAGATTAAACAGTCATCAAAAATCTCCAAACAAACAAAAGCCCAGGGCCAGACAGCTTCCCAGGGGAATTCTACCAAACATTTAAAGAAGAAATAATTCCTATTCTCCTGAAACTGTTCCAAAAAATAGAAATGGAAGGAAAACTTCCAAACTCATTTTATGAGGCCAGCATCACCTTGATCCCCAAACCGGACAAGGATCCCATCAAAAAAGAGAACTACAGACCAATATCCTTGATGAACACAGATGCGAAAATTCTCACCAAAATACTAGCCAACAGGATCCAACAGTACATTAAAAGGATTATTCACCATGACCAAGTGGGATTTATTCCAGGGCTGCAAGGTTGGTTCAACATCCACAAATCAATCAATGTGATGCAACACATTAATAAAAGAAAGAACAAGAACCATATGATACTCTCCATAGATGCTGAAAAAGCATTTGACAAAATACAGCATCCCTTCCTGATCAAAACTCTTCAAAGTGTAGGGATAGAGGGCACATACCTCAATATTATCAAAGCCATCTATGAAAAAGCCACCACAAATATCATTCTCAATGGAGAAAAACTGAAAGCTTTTCCACTAAGGTCAGTAACACAGCAGCGATGTCCGTTATCACCACTGCTATTCAACATAGTACTAGAAGTCCTAGCCTCAGCGATCAGACAACAAAAGAAAATTAAAGGCATCCAAATCGGCAAAGAGGAAGTCAAACTATCACTCTTCACAGATGCTATGATACTATATGTGGAAAACCCAAAAGACTCCACTCCAAAACTGCTAGAACTTGTACAGGAATTCAGTAAAGTGTCAGGATATAAAATCAATGCACAGAAATCAGTTGCATTTCTCTACACCAACAACAAGACAGAAGAAAGAGAAATTAAGGAGTCAATCCCATTTACAATTGCACCCAAAACTATAAGATACCTAGGAAGAAACCTAACCAAAGAGGCTAAGAATCTAAACTCAGAAAACTATAAAGTACTCATGAATGAAATTGAGGAAGACACAAAGAAATGGACAAATGTTCCATGCTCCTGGATTGGAAGAATAAATATTGTGAAAATGTCTATGCTACCTAAAGTAATCTACACATTTAATGCAATTCCTATCGAAGTACCATCCATTTTTTTCAAAGAAATGGAACAAATAATCCTAAAATTTATATGGAACCTGAAAAGACCTCGAATAGCCAAAGGAATATTGAAAAAGAAAGCCAAAGTTGGTGGCATCACAATTCCGGACTTCAAGCTCTATTACAAAGCTGTCATCATTAAGACAGCATGGTACTGACACAAAAACAGACACATAGATCAATGGAACAGAATAGAGAGCCCAGAAATAGACCCTCAACTCTATGGTCAACTAATCTTCGACAAAGCAGGAAAGAATGTCCAATGGAAAAAAAAATAGCCTCTTGAACAAATGGTGTTGGGAAAATTGGACAGCCACATGCAGATAAATGAAATTGGATCATTTCCTTACACCACACACGAAAATAGACTCAAAATGGATGAAGGACCTCAATGTGAGAAAGGAATCCATCAAAATCCTCGAGGAGAACACAGGCAGCAACCTCTTCGACCTCAGCCACAGCAACATCTTCTTAGGAACATCGGCAAAGGCAAGGGAAGCAAGGGCAAAAATGAACTATTGGGATTTTATCAAGATCAAAAGCTTTTGCACAGCAAAGGAAACAGTTAACAAAACCAAAAGACAACTGACAGAATGGGAGAAGATATTTACAAATGACATATCAGATAAAGGGCTAGTGTCCAAAATCTACAAAGAACTTAGCAAACTCAACACCCAAAGAACAAATAATCCAATCAAGAAATGGGCAGAAGACATGAACAGACATTTCTGCAAAGAAGACAT
Organism: Enhydra lutris kenyoni; assembly: GCF_002288905.1. Taxonomy (NCBI): domain Eukaryota; kingdom Metazoa; phylum Chordata; class Mammalia; order Carnivora; family Mustelidae; genus Enhydra; species Enhydra lutris. The sequence goes on from NW_019154187.1 coordinate 1,102,135, forward strand.
CCAGATGGCCAACAGACACATGAAAAAGTGTTCCATATCACTCGGCATCAGGGAAATACAAATCAAAACCACAATGAGATATCACCTCACACCAGTCAGAATGGCTAAAATTAACAAGTCAGGAAATGACAGATGCTGGCGAGGATGTGGAGAAAGGGGAACCCTCCTACACTGTTGGTGGGAATGCAAGCTGGTGCAATCACTCTGGAAAACAGCATGGAGGTTCCTCAAAATGTTGAAAATAGAACTACCCTATGACCCAGCAATTGCACTACTGGGTATTTACCCTAAAGATACAAATGTAGTGATCCGAAGGGGCACATGCACCCGAATGTTTATAGCAGCAATGTCTACAATAGCCAAACTATGGAAAGAACCTAGATGTCCATCAACAGATGAATGGATAAAGAAGAGGTGGTATATATACACAATGGAATACTATGCAGCCATCAAAAGAAATGAAATCTGGCCATTTGCGACGACGTGGGTGGAACTAGAGGGTATCATGCTTAGCGAAATAAGTCAATCGGAGAAAGACAATTATCATATGATCTCCCTGATATGAGGGAGAGGAGATGCAACATAGGGGGTTAAGGGGGTAGGAGAAGAGTAAATGAAACAAGATGGGATTGGGAGGGAGACAAACCATAAGTGACTCTTAATCTCACAAAACAAACCGTGGGTTGATGGGGGGAGGGGGGTTGGGGGGGTGGGTTTATGGACATTGGGGAGGGTATGTGCTATGGTGAGTGCTGTGAAGTGTGTAAACCTGGCGGTTCACAGACCTGTACCCCTGGGGATAAAAATATATGTTTATAAAAAAAAATTTTTAAAAAAGAATTTCACTTACAAAAAAAAAAAAAGAATTAACCATTGGTACATTCAAGCATTTAATTAAGTATGGAAATTCCAAAGGAAAATCTCATTTGTCAAAGTCAATTTGAAGATAAATATGTTATATATTTCATACTTTCATATATTATAATTGTTTATAATTAATGTTAAAAAGTAAGTAAATTATTTTCATATTTGTTTGATTTTTAAAAAGATGAAGGAGTCTTTACATACAAAACAAAACACAATAGAATATTAGAAAGAATTGGTGTTATACCTTCTAATCTATTATGAATTTGTAGTAAATATGGTGGTAGAGATATTTTATTTTTTTAAAGATTTATTTATTTATTTATTTGACAGGCAGAGATCACAAATAGGCAAAGAGGCAGGCAGAGAGAGAGAGGAGGAAGCAGGCTCCCCACTGAGCAGAAAGTCCAATGTGGGGCTGGATCCCAGGACCCTGGGATCATGACCTGAGCTGAAGGCAGAGTCTTTAACCCACTGAGACACCCAGGCGCCCTTGGAAGTGATATTTTAAACAATGGGTGATATCTATATGCATCAATGTATTCTTTTCTCAATTTATGGTAAATTAAACTAAGGTCCACACTAAATGATACTATGTTCATATGAATGTGGTCACTTTAGAAAATTAATAATTCTCTCTGGCAAAATATATAATAGGGACGCCTGGGTGGCTCAGTGGGTTAAGCTGCTGCCTTTGGCTCAGGTCATGATCCCAGGGTCCTGGGGTTGAGTCCCGCATCGGGCTCCTTGCTCAGCAGGGAGCCTGCCTCTCTCTCTGCCTCTGCCTGCCTCTCTGCCTGCTTGTGTTTTTTATCTCTCTCTCTAAAAAAAAAAAAAAAAAAAAAAAAATATATATATATATATATATATATAGAGAGAGAGAGAGAGAGAGAGAGAGTAAATAAACGAAAACAAATGAACTTGCAAATACGAGAATTAGTCTGAACCAAGAGATTTTTAGGAAAATAATTGAATTTGAAACAAACATATTATCACTGACTGGTACAGCCAACCAGAGGTAAGTGAAAATTTCTTATAAGTTAAATTAACTCCTAAGACTATTATCTTTTTTAAAATGTTGATATTATTTTTTGTGGGGTTTTTTCCCCCCTCTTTCCTTCTTAATCAAGACCTGTAGTGTTGTAAATCAGCCTCACAAAATACATCCTAACAAAGTTTCTAAAAAAGAAAAAAAATAAAAAAAAGACTAAGCCTCTCCCCATCATTTCTAGTGGTTCATTATTCTGGTGCTGTCACGCACCCCTTCTATTTCCCCACTGGTCCCATCACTGGCAAGTAAAGGCACTGCTGCAGGCCAATGGCAGAGCAGAGGCCCAAACCAGGAGGAGCCCAAAGCCTCCAGGAGCAGAGCACGTCCCCCCTGCAGCCCAGAAGGAAGATCCCCCACAGCAACTCACGACCCTAAAGCCAGGCCTGCCTGGCAAAGAAGGAGGCACCTGCATGGGACAAGGTGGTGGAGAGGGGCTAGGCTGTGACCCCTGAAGCGGAGGCCACCTGGGCTGTCTCCTCCACATCTCCCCCAAAGGCCTTTGACCAGGCCCAGAGCTTGCCCAACAACAAGACCCTGAGAAACAGGAAGAAGAACTTTTTCTTCCAGAAGTCTTTCGAGCAGAGCGGCTTCTCCTTCAAGAAGAGTGATGAGCCCCCAGGAGAGGACTGAGCCTCCACTGAAGGCTGTGAGGACCGGGCGCCAGGGGAAACACTCCAGCTGCCACAGAGATGGACAAGGCCTCTTGGGAGCAGGTGGCCAGGCCAGGAAGGGAGGGGGTGGTGCGGGAGGAAGGGCTTTCCTCCCTGTAGGCCCCCCTACTCATTCAACAACCTGATATGGAAGGACAGCCCAGGCCTGAACTCTGAGTCACTAAACTGAGCTCAAAGTCTTATTCTGCCAATTGCCCATTGTGTGAACCTGAGTAATCTGCTCAACTCCATGAAACTCTCATTCCCATATCTATAAAATGAGAAAATAATTATATTACCTTTTTGGGTCAAGGATTAAATGGGATGGTGTAAAGATATTGGCCCATAGATGCTAGCTATTAACATGATCCTCAGAACAGCTTTATGGGTCAAAAATAATTTTAAGACCTGGTGTTGCAATGCAAACATTTCCCCTCTAGCTCTAAGAGCTAGATTGCTCAAGAAACTTCTTAAACTATATTTAATATATAGCCACTTATTGTCTCTATTTTTGTACTTTATTTTAAAGGTTATATTTAATGTACATTCAGTATTTAGACAGCCCTTCTTAGGTATAAGCATTTGTATAGTAATGTCCTATCTGTGGTACAGCTGATTATTTCTCACTAAACATATACTTTTCCTCCTACTGATGTTAGGGAGAATCCTCTGCTTTTAAAATGATACATGCCGGGCGCCTGTGTGGCTCAGTGGGTTAAAGCCTCTGCCTTCGGCTCAGGTCATGGTCCCAGGGTCCTGGGATCGAGGCCCGCATCGGGCTCTCTGCTTGGCAGGGCGCCTGCTTCCCTCTCTCTCTGCCTGCCTCTCTGCCTACTTGTGATCTCTCTCTCTGTCAAATAAATAAATAAAATCTTAAAAAAAAAAAATGATACATGCCCCAGATATCTCTCCTATGAAGGGAACCTCTCATTCTGCTTGCACCACTGACCCAGCGAGGACATCTAATTCAGCATGATTCTTACCCACATAGGACTTATCTTTCTCCCTTTGACTCCATTAACCACTGGGATTGGTGCTCACAATCCATGGCTTTGTTCTGCTCTGGGGATTACATATAGGGTCCCCCATCTTTGTCCTTGGGTAGAAATCAGGCCCTGTTAAAATATTTGCAGTGAAAAAGCACATTTTTTCTGGTGATCGAGGTGGTGTTTTTGCCTTTGGGTATTTTGTGTTTATTTCTGATTTTTTTTTTTGCTTTGTTTCATAGAATTTTTTAGTTTATTTTTCATTTCTTTTCATTGTACCAGAATTCATTGTTTATGTTCAACACCTAGCATTCCATGGAACATGTGCCCTCCATAATATCCACCACCAGGCTCACCCAACCTCCCACCCCCACCCCATCAAAACCCTCAGATTGTTTGTCAGAGTCCATAGTCTCTCATTGTTCATCTCCCCTTCCAATTTCCCCCAACTCCCTTCTCCTCTCCATCACCCCATGTCATCTGTGTTCTTACACTTCACAAACAAGTGAAACCATATAATTGACTCTCTCTGCTTGACTTGTTCCATTCAGAATTTTCTTTAAAGCTTTATTTCTCTGAGTAATCTCCACCCAACATGGGGCTCAACTCCAGATCCTGGAGATCAAGAGTTGGATGCTCTTCTGACTGAGCCAGCCAGGTGCCCCCAGTCTAACTTTTCTCTCTCTCTGTACCTACAAGGCTTTTTAGTATATGTGCTGCCGAAGCGAGCACCCTACAAGGCTTTCTTATGAAAGAGTTTACTATGCAGGTGGAGAGGAATCTCAGAAACACTTACGCCCACAAAGATAAATGGAGTAGCTTTAAAATAGTTGAAACCAGTATTGAATAAAATTTTGCATTTAGTCCTGGTATCATAGTGTGTTTCTTCATATTTTTCATGCTCAATTTCCAATAATATTAGACTATTCTTTTTTATTGTTTTTCATATTTATTTATTTTTATTTATTTTTCAGTGTAACAGAATTCATTGTTTATGCACCACACCCAGTGCTCCATGCAATACGTGCCCTCCATAATACCCACCACCTGGCTCCCCCAACCTCCCACCCCCTGCCCCTTCAAAACGCTCAGGTTGTTTTTCAGAGTCCATAGTCTTTCATGGTTCATCTCCTCTTCCAATTTCCCCCAACTCCCTTCTCCTCTCCATCTCCCCATGTCCTCCATGTTATTTCTTATGCTCCACAAATAAGTGAAACCATATGATAGCTGACTCTCTCTGCTTGACTTATTTCACCCAGCATAATGTCTTCTAGTCCCATCCATGTTGCTACAAAAGTTGGGTATTCATCTATTCTGATATTTAAAAATTTGAATCTAATGTGAACTGGCTGAAAAAGAAATAACAACCCAAAAAGTAATTATTTCCACAATGTAGTCCACTATTACAAATTTATTAAGATGAGGATCTATTTCCTTATTTTCCTATGTTCCAATCTTTATACTGGAAGGAATCCCAGTGACCTCTTGAGTTTTACAGGACTCTAGAGAGATTTCTCTGCAGTTGAAGATGGAGATGTTTTCCTAAGTATGTTTGGAGTTGTGTATTCCACAAGTGTCTGATGGCTCCTGCTCTTGGGCTCTGACCCAGGGGCTGGTGCCAGACTGGCTGAGAGAACCGGTATGCAGCTGGCTTTCCTAGGGAATTTTGCCAGCACTCATATTCCCTCTGGGGGATCCATGGGAGGGAGCCAGAGCAGCTCTAGTCTGTGGGGACCCCGGCTCGATCTCCAGAGCTGCTTCCACTGCTGGCTGGAGACCCATGCCTGGGAAAGGTCTAGGGCGTTACACGGTTCTAGATCTCCATTGCCGACAAAGCTCAAGGACCCTCTTCCTTGGGGTTAGCCTGAGCAGATCACAAGCCTTCACGCTTGATATCCTCACAGGGAGGTCAGAGTCCCAGCCCCAGGATGCTGGATGACCAATCTCAAATACCATTTTTACTCCCATAAATTTCTTATCAAATGGAGGATTGCACCTAAAAATCTGGAATTTGGATTTCTATTTAAAATCAAGACTGCTGCAGCGTCTGGATGGCCCAGTCAGCGGAGCCTCTGCTTCGACTCAGGCCCTGAACTCACAGTCCTGGGATAAAGTCTGGCATCGGGCTCCCTGCACAGCGGGGATTCAACTTCTCCCTCTGCACCTTGCCCCATGTCATTCCCTCCCTCTTAATTAAATAAATAAAATCTGCTTAAAAAGATAGAAATAAAAATAACATAAAATAAAATTAAGTCTGGCCACGGGGAGCCGGCCCTCCCAGGGCCCACTGCTGCCGGGAGCTGAGTAAGGGCTAGCCTGCACGCTCCCCGTGGTCTCTACTGGGCCTTCAGGCCTCCTTCTGAGGACATACTGTGTGCCTTGGATTGTGGGACCCCTGCTCAGAGAGGATTCTCTGGTCCTGAGCCCCTATAGTACCACAGAAAAGGTGCCCTTAGCAGGTGGTGATTCTGGACTTAAGGTGTTCTGTGCCCTTGACCATGTGTGTCCTCCTGGGAAGGCCTCTGACCCACTCAACAAGGGTCTGCCTGTAGCTTGGCTCTGGGTCCTGTGTGCCCCCTGTCCCACCCAGAGAGGGGGGGCGAGACAAGGAATGCAGGGGTCGGGGACCCCCGTGCCCTTGCCCAGAGGGGATCAGGTGATCTGGAAAGAGCAGTGCCATCAGCTCCTCCAGGGACCAGGGGCAAAGGAGGGCGTGTTGCAGGCTCTGTGGACCACGTACAGGACCTCCAACATGCACGCGACCATCTGAAACCCAGACTGAGCTCAGCTCTCTGTCCGCCAAGAGAGGACAATGGTTGCACCCAGGCCTTACGGGGGCTCTGGGTGGGCTGTGTGGGTGTCACTGTATGGAGGGAGCATGGGTTTAAGGGTGAGTATTGAGCAGGTGGGTGAGGGGGCCCCCGGGGGCTGTGGTGTGAGGAGGAAGTCAGGTAAGGGGTCCCCGGGAAGTGGTGACCTCAGTTTCCTGACCATGGAGCCCAACAGATTTGGAACCCATGTAACCAGGTACCCACATCCCAGGGACAGCCCCCTTCCCTGGTCATTTCTTTAGAGATCCTCAAACGAACAAGATGTTCACGTGTTGAATCCCCAACTTGGGAGGTTGCAGGAAGAGGACAGCGTGCCCTGCAAATACTTGCCCTCACTTGGGAGGTCGTCTCAGGACTGCCTGACACCTCTGGACATTTGGCAAGAAGGAGAGAAAGGTGACACTGGGAGGCCAGAGCCACCCACACAACCCCACACGCTCTGATTGACCTGGGTAGGGCCGGGTCCCCGCCCCGTGTGTGTGCATGTGCATGTGTACGTGTGCGAGTGTGTGTGTGTGTGTGTGTGCGTGCGTGTGTGTGGAAGGAGGGCTCATGTGAGGTAGGGCCTTTCTGAGCAAGAGCAGTTTGAGGAGGTGTCAGATGCCCAGTGGGCAGGTCACATTCAAGGTCAAAGGTGGCTAGGTGGGACTGGGTTTGGGGGATGTGAGCTTCTGCCCAGGGTTGATCCCCAGAGCCATGCAAGTATGGGTCCCTTTCCTGGGTGCAGGGCTGTGCACACACAGTTCTGTGTCTGATTAGGGATTGGCAGGGGACTGGGCAGGAGGATAGTGGCATCGGCCGGATGGGGCTGAGATGCCTCCGGGCCAGCTACTGGTCCCTGTCTTTGAAGAAGGCCAGAGATGAGGGAGGAGGCTGGAGGACATGATCTCTTCCCTGAAGCAGGAGTCTGCAATCCCAGGAAAGGCTTCCAAACCTCCCAGGCCACCTGCAGAAGCTGAGTCCAAGGGTGAGAAGGCCGGAGCTGGGTGCCTGGGGGTGTGTGGGAATGGGTTGGGGCTAGGCCCCACTGGGAGGATCCCCACAGTCTGGTTTGGGGTCAGGATCAAGGACTGGGCTCAGAGCACCCTGTGGCTGGACTATAGTTGGGGAGATGTCCCGCTGAAGGTTCCTTCCCAGCTGGCGCTTCTCTGGGGGGGCCCTGGGCTGGGTCCTGCCTGCGCAAAGCACACAGGCATGTGGGTGACCTTCTCTCCTCTCACAGCTGCTCCACCCAAGGAGCTCAGGCCAGCTCCAACATCAGCAGGAGCTGGAAAGTGGGGCACGGTGCCTGCCACCACCTCAGCAGGAGACAGGCAGCCAGCAGGTGACCAGGAACCTGGCCACAGAGAGCCTGAGGCTGGCCAGGAAGAGCTGGTGCCTGCTCCTGCCCCAGCCCCTGCTCCAGACCCAGCAACTCTTGTGATCCTGCCCCTTACCCTGCCCCTGCCTGTGCCCCTGATCCTGCTACAGGCCCAGGTAATGCTCTGGATCCTGCATCAGCCATTGCCATTGCACGTGACCCAGCTGGAAACCCTGGCCCGGCCCCTACACCTGCCTCTGCATGGTTCCCAGAGACACAGCCAGAGCCCACTGCTCTGCGGGGAGATCTCCCTGTACAATAATCCTCAGTTCCATCTCCCAACCCCGCAGCCCTGCCAGAATGTTTTATCCCCTCCCCCTGTGTTCTTTCTCTTTGGTACATAGTCATTGTGATAGTAGCTTTCCATGTCCTGTATGCTATCTACTATCTATTTTAAATAAAATTCATCATTTTCAGTTGAACTCATGCTGAGCACTAAGTCCATCCCTGGCTCCCTCTCCCCATAGCCCAGATTATCACTGTTGAGCTTCTCCTTCCCCAAAGGGGACCCTGGGCCCGAGCCCTCCCTACCCGTTGCTCCCCCAGCCCGGACCCTCGCAACACCTAAGCTGCTTTCTCTCTCTGTTCCTTCACCTGTTCTGGAGGTTTCTATGAGTGGAATCACCCAGTGGGTGCTTTGGTGTCTGCCCACCTATTTTCAAAGGGGACTGGGTTTTTGTGTGTGTGTGTGTGTGTGTGTGTGTGTGTTTCTTTGATGTACAATTTCCCTTATGCCATACTGAAATCCCTGATGGATTACAGATGAGATGGAATCATAGAGGCCCCTTTAGAAGTTATGGGCCCAATGATGGGGCCGAGACCCCTGTTCCTTCTGGGACACCACAGCCTGACCCCAGACAGGACTCAGCTGCTTCTTCCTGTGGCCCACACACACACCAGGGGAAATGCAGAAAGCTGGAAGACACACCACAGAGGGCAAACACATTGCCACAATCCAAGGCCAGAGAAAGCTTTCCCCTGTCTCTGGTCCAAATCAGGCTCCAAGTCACCGGGTCCCACAAGGACATAGACTGAAAGCATGCAGGTTGGGGTGTGGGTGGGGATAGGCATGCAGGGAATCTGTGTCAGTGATGGGAGAACTCCTGGGGAAGGGCTCTGGCAAAGGAAACCCTATGGAGGTAGCGCAGGTCCCTCTCAGACCGGCAGGTGTCTTTCCTGGTACCAGCAGCCCTGGGGAGAACGTGAGGAGACAGAGGTCCAGTGCAGGTCCCCCAGAGAGAAGGGTGATGAGCACCCCTGTCTGTGACAAAAGTGAGCAGCATCCATCCCAGGCAACAGGGGCACCCATCACCTAGCAGTGCTCATCCTGGGACTCACCCCGGAAACTCTGGCGTAGTTTTTCATGCCAGAAGGGAGAGAGCAGGGAGAGATTCGGGATAGGAGGGAATGGAACAGGGCTAATGCCCAAGGAGATGAACTCGATCCTTTGTCCCAGTCCTCAGGAAAGAATGTCCTGGAGCTACTGTCCCAGTCGCATCCGGGGCATGAGATCTGGGAAGTCTCTCCCTAAACGCCCTCCTGCCATCCTGCTCCTGGGAATATTAAGAATTGTTTGAGGAGTTGTACAGGATCCAGGATGACAGAGGGCCCAGGAGAAGGAAGGGCAGGACGGGGAGGACAGACGGATGTGCAATGATCCACCATCCAGTATCTGGGCTGTAATGCCCTCGGACCTCACTCCAACTAATGATCCTGATGGCTGGGCCACACTTCTCTGGTTTCATGGGCTCCCTCCCTCATTCCTTCAGTCCCTCAGTCCTTCCCTCCCTCCCTCCCGCCCTCCCTCCCTCTATCCCTTCCTCTTCTTTCCCTCCCTCCTTTCTTCCCTCTCCCCCAACCTGACTCCCTCCCCTCCTCCCTCATTCAGGAGAGGATCTTGGTCCCAGCTGGGAACTGAGCACTGGGGCTTTATCCGTGAGCACCTCCAACCATGTGGTCTCTGTCCACATGGCACTCACGGCCTCTGTGGGAGCTGATGGGGGGGCAGTCCACAGGGTGAGCAGTGGGATGGGCACGAGGAATCTGCTCCTGAAAATGGGGTCCAGTTGCACAAAGAATGGAGATACCCATGCTTAGCACTTCCTCGAGAAACCTCGAGTCCTGAAAAGGGATGCAAAGTCAGTATATCCTCGACTTGATGCACTGTAACATAATGGCCCACCGGTCCTGGTTCCTAGAAGCAACAAAGAGTAGATCATGCAGTGTTGACTGGGGGTTTGTGACACAATTGTTCGGATCCAGTGACTGCATTTCAGCCAACATCCCCAGGGCCTCTGAGTTCTCCCAAGGGCCTCTGAGGTCCTCTGAGCCATACATCATCCTCCCTGGGAAGCTCTGTCCTGTCGTCTTCCTTGTCTCCTGCCTCTTCTTGGACTCTTCAGCGGTCTGCCCCACCACAGTGCGTTAGCCAGGACTCCTTGTGCCCTGTGGCAGGACCCCTGCATCCTGTGCAGGGGCCCCCAGAAGGCCGGTGCATTGTGCAAGGCCTGTGCACTACCTCGGGGTCACTTGTCATCTCCCATGCAGTGGCATGAATCTCCCTGCACTGGGTTTCCTTCGATGAGCCTGTGAGGCCAGCTGGTGCCAGTATCACAGGCACAGAAGCACGAGTCCAAAAGGTCCAGACTATCTGCTCCCATTCCCAGTGTGTGGAGCCTAGGCAAAGGGTGCTCTCCCAGCAGAGGATGAGCTGGGCACAGGGAGCCTGAGGGCTGGCCTCCTGCCCCACTTGGCTTTGAGGGGGCTGTCACTGGCCCCCATAGAGCTGTGTCCACCTCCTGGAGGGTCCCTCCTTGAAGGCTACTGGGCATCTTGCTAACAAGGTCCTCAGTCAACCACTGGTATTCCTTGAACTCCCTCAGACCAGGAATCAGGTCCAGCATGGGGTCATGGAAGGGGAAAGATGATCCCTAGAAGAAGAGGGGGCACACTTGGGCCCCAGCCATGAATCCAAAGGCATAAGCCTCTGGGTCCAAGTCTACATCTCCCCGGCCACAAGAAGTGGGAAACCTTCTCCAACAGCCTCACGTGTTTGGTCCCCTGTGAGGGCCTACCTGTTCCGCACCATGGAGACATAGCTCCCCGCTGTTAGGCATGTGTGCTGAGCCCCTCTGAGACTGATTTTTATTAGCACACTCTGAGGCTACTTCCCTGGGCCTGCCCCATTCCTGGAAGATTAGTCAATGGCTCCTACGGGGAAGTCAGGCTAGGGGACAGGGATACCCCACCCCATAGGCATGAGTCAGGTCACCAGGGCATGTCCATGACCAGGCAACATGAGTGTGAGTTTCTGGCCCGACTTTGTGAGTCTGGTTCCCTCCAAAGATGCTGCAGGCAAGGGCTCCTTCGTGCAAACCCAGCTCCTGCCCACTGCCCAGGCCACGCTTGGAGCCCAGAGGGGGACACATGAGGACAGCCCGTGCTCGTGCAGTGGGCAGTGCAGCGACAGAGCCACTCATGCTGAACACAGGCCCTAGGCAGTGAGGCTCTGGCTGGTGAATTCAGTCCCCTGTCTCCAGGAACTGGAGGAGGATTCTGGGGCGACCCTATGTCCATCTTAGTCTCTGCCCATGGGGCCCAATGTCTCTCTCAAGATGGCCTGGGACAAAGGTGGCACAGGCCTCAGGATGATCATGCAGGCCTCTGGGGAGCTCTCTGGAGGAAGGAAGCTCCACGTGCCGCTGGCCCTGCACTCCCCTGGGCTCTCATGCACAGCCCCCACATGTGGCAATCTTGAAAGCTGATGCTGTCACCAGCCCCACCTTCCAGAGGCTCCATGGGGCCAGGCCACTTGCCCGTAGCTGTGCCTCGTGCGCTCACAGTTGACGTGGGGTCCCAGGGCCTCACTGCTCATCTCCTTCTCAGGAACATGGGGTCTGGCACTGAGTGCTGGGTCTGACCTTGCTATGCACTCATGAGCCGCATCCTCTAGGGGACACAAAGGAGGAGCCAGCCCGACCGGCATTGCCTCGCTACCAATCCACAGGGCAACCATGTCTCCCCTTCCACTTCTCTGGTTGGAGGAGGGCTCCCCACTAGCCTTCATTTTGGGGTGTGCTGCCCCTTGACTCCACAGGAGAGCAGCCTGGGGTCAGGGCTGTGTCTGCGCTGAGGGGTGTGGCAGCAGGCTGGAGCTGTCATCCTCAGTGACAATCAGCCTCCTGAGAGGGAGCCAGGTGGTGTCCCCTCTGTGGGCCCAGGAAAGCCCAGTAAGGCTGCTGAATGGATGCACTTTCACATTAATCTCTAGGACGGGGGTCCTAACCCACTCTGTGCTACACACACACACACACACACACACACACACACACACACACACCATGATGTCTTCAGTATCTCCTGTCTCCCGGTGCCCACCCTTTGTCATCTCATCTTACTTTTTGATAGCAAGCACTGTTATTCCAATGGTGGTGTTCTGTGGCCAGAGCTGCTCATTCAGGATATCAGTGTTGGAGCTCCCTTTCCAGAGGACGGGGCAGCCACGGAGTCAGGATAAGGACATCGTTCCTCCTGCACCACAAGAGAGCCACATGGCAGCGTGTGAGCTGGTTGGAGGGTGAACACACCAAGGACCCTGGTGCTCACCACCCCCACCTAGGACACCCCCCTCCCCCGGCCTCCATCCCTTTGGGGACCCACAGGGCACACCCTCCTTTCAGAAGGACTTCACAATTGCAAGAAACCAATGACATGCAAACCCACACTCAAACTTGTGCAAATCCCTCCCAGCTCTAAACAAGCCTGGACCCTGTGAGACATGAGTGGGAGCTAGGATTTCCCAGCAAGGCAAGGCGGCCCTCCCCTGAGTGGGAGGAAGCTCCACTCCCATGGTCTCTGGTGGGCAAGAGACAGAAAGCAGGAAACGCCAGCCAGAGATGGAGCAAAGCACAGAGAAAGATCTGTTGGCCCCAAATCCAGATCTCAGCAGCAGGGACAGGAACACAATTGGCAAAGTATGCACCAACCAAGTTTTCAATGAACCCACCCTCAGAGTCTGCCTTGAATTTCCATAAGTTTCTGGAAGGGAGGTGAAGGGAGGGAAGGGAGGGGGAATCATTTCAGTAAATTTACTCATGATGGGGTCAGCACCTTGGGCTGAGGATAAAGCATCTTGAAAAACACACAGGTGACGTGAGTTTGCAGGAAGGAGGCAGTGCCCAGTGGGGCTGGAGAGCTGATGCAGGGGACCAAGCTTCTGGATCCTTCCAGGAGGAGTTGTCCCCACAGCCTGCACTCCCGTGTGTCCCGCACGCATCGAAGCTGAGGTTGAGCATGGGCTGCTCTCAGAGCATGTCTCATCTTGAGGTCCATCCCATCACGGGGTGTGTGGGGGGGTCCATCTCCAGGCCCTGCACAGGACTGGCCTTGATCGTGAGGGGATAATGAATCTCGTCCACGTGCACACACATTCGCAGCAGCAGGTTCTCAGGGGCCGACAGGTGGACGCAGCCCAAAAGTCCATCAACAAACAAACGAGATGCGGTCTGTCCACACAATGGAATAGGATTCAGCCATTAAAAGGAATAAAGTCCTGATACATGCTACAGTGAAGGAATCTCAAGAAACTGGGCTCAGTGAGAGTAATGAGACCAAAGGCCCATATTCTGTAATTCCAATTCTGTGAAAGGTCCAGAGTATGTAACTCAGTGAGGAGGAATGCAGGTTGGTGGTTGCTGGGGTGGGAGGGAGAAGGGAAGGGGGAGGGACTGCTTAATGGGATCAGGTCTTTCTGGCGGTGACAAGAATGTCCTGCAGCAAGAGAATGATGGCAGCCACACAACAGTGTGTGAATGCACTAGAAGCCACTGAGTCAGGTGCTTTAAAACTTTCGGTTTTATGTTATATGAATTTCATCCTAACAATATTTATTAATTTTTTTTTAAGGATTGCATTTTTTGAAAGAGAGAGAGAACAAACAAGAGAGAGCACAGGTAGGGGAGGGGCAGAGGGAGAGGGAGAAGCATGCACACTGCTCCCCGGGGTGGGGGGTGGTCTTCCCTTGCACCACAGGCCCATGTCAGGTGCCGTGCCTCAGTTCCCCTGTAATGCACTGGCACTGCCCCATGGGAGCCCTTCCCACACCACTGAATGGTGCTTCGTGTGCCCTCCAGAATATGGGGACCATAGGCAAAGATAAGACAACTTGGCATGTGCCGCCGGCAGGACCTGGTGTGTAAACATTCACGTACTCAGTGGCTGTTGGTGATGGCCTGTTATGTGGCAGGCCCTGCCCCAGGAACTAGGGAGACTTGGAGGCGCCTCCTTGCCAGCAGCCTCTGTCAGACTGTAAGTGCTGTTCCTCTGTACTCTTCTCTCTTGTGCTGTTGCATTTCACTACCAACATTTATGCTCAATCAATACCAGTAATTTAGAAGCAATACTTTTTCTCTTTTCTGGTAAGTGTAAATGAATCAAAATGATCTGTTACCTAAAGTTTTGGGTAGGATTCTGTAAAATTTCGGACCTCATTTTACTTCATCATTATAATTTATTTTGTGACAGGGTTAACTCTGGACATTTTCTCTATTTCCTTTATGAAAAGCAGTCTGCTTTAACCTTCTCTCTCTCCCAAAATCACCTTTGCAAAATTATATTTCCTAGGAAATGATTTATTTTTTTCAGATTTTCAAATCTATTTGCATAGAATTAGGCCAAGTAACATTCTTTTCTTCTTCCTTTGTTAATAGTTTATAGATTTGATTTTGTGTAATTCTATCTCTTCTTACCCATACCAAGTCCTTTTCTCTGCTTCCCTGTATTTTGCTGTTCTTTTACTTACTTAATGGTGATGTCTAATTTACTTTTTATTTCTTGTCTTTTAACCTAAGTAACTAAATCAGTTTATTCCTGGGGTGCCTGCGTGGCTCAATTAGATAAGCGTCTGCCTTCAGCTCAGTTCATGATCCCATGGTCCTGGGATTGAGCCCCACTTTGGGTTTCCTGCTTGGTGGGGAGTCTGCCTCTCCCTCCGCCTCTGCCACCCCTCCCCCCACTCATGCTCCCTCTCTCTCAAATAAACACAATCTTAAAAAAAAAAATCAGCTAATTTATCTGATAAGTGCACCAGCTCAGCCCACCAACTCTGATGCCCCTGTTCACTTGCTTTCCTCCCAGTTGCTGAGAGACCTTTGAAAATTACTGGAGGGTAGCAGGTTTTATTGTATTATTATTATTATTTGCAATAATTCAAGAAAGTTAATGTTGCCTGCAGTACTCTCCTTTTGTTTAGGGTATTAAGATTTTTTTATACTGAGTTAATATTCGTGGACATTTTCAATTGTGACCAACCTGTGAGTATTTGAAAATTTGTAGCGCCCACTCTCGGTATACATGTCACACTGCATGGGTGATCCTGTCACTTCAAGTGTCAGGATTATTCTGTGTCCAGCTGAACTGAATGAACAGGTATAAAGAGCGTGAAGCCCTTCAGCCCATCTCCTCTTGCATTTTGTATGTGAATGATATGGTCTTCAGGGGACAGAGTAGCTGAGAATGCAGCTTGTTGTCACAGGAAGCCGTCTTTTTCTCAACCAGGACTCTAGTCCCTGAAGTCAGTGAAGACAGAGACCAGCAGCATAGCCTGGAGATTCTTTGCATTTATCTGCTTTCTTTGTGAACCTTTTGGTTGTGAGCCCATGTGCCTCACATCTCTGTCAAGTGTGCTTCTTATACACGTTACTGAGTTTAGGTTTGCTTTGTGGTCTGGGCAGAACCTCCTTTCCTCTGACAAGGATTATCAGCTATGGATGCCATGTTTACTCTCCAACTATGACGTTTTTCCTGTTTACTTTGCTTTTTATAGCTTGGAAGGACCATTCTCTTTTGTTGGTGCTCTTTGTTGGGTTCTTTCTTTGTTTTCCAATACTTTGCCATTTCTCTTTGCACCTTCTGAACGCTTCATCTTATTTCATTTCCTCGTGTGTTTTGTCTATATCTCTTAGTGTCTTCATGTGTAAAATTTAAGGAGTGTTTATTCTTTCTTATGCTGCTTCACTTTTACTTTTGGGATGACTTATTTTTCTCCCATTCTGAGCTTGTCTAACATATTATAGAATTATTTTATTTTTAAGTGACTTCTACGCCTGGTGTGGGGCTCAAACTCACAACTCTGAGATCAGCAGTCACATGCTCCACTGACTGACTGAGCCAGCCAGGAGCCCCTTGCCTGATATTTCTCAATCCTTCTGTTGACTCACTATTGCCTCTGTAAGGTTGTTTTTCTACTTTGGGCTTCCTTTATAGAGGTGATTGGCTTTTGTTTTTGTTTTCTTTATTCCTGGAGAAATATTTGAGAAAATTCACTGCCAAAAAGCATTTGGTGTGGGTTCTTCAAATGCACCTGTTACTGGCTCTCTCCTTCTTTGTATTGGGTGATATTATCACACAGATCTCATGCAAATCCCATTTGGAAACTCATTACAGAATAAGGTTCTTCCTGGCACAGTATTTACACGTGTCACTGAAGCAGGATGAAACGTAATTATCTTTCAGAGCAACAGGATTTTCCTTATAGTCAAAAGCTGGGTGGGTACTCTTCAGCTTTTACACCCCTAAGTTGGAGAGAAGAGGAAGGTGTAGGAACAATCTCAGCGCAATGTCTCTGTCACCCCAGCCCCCACACAGAGGTGCTCCAGCCAGGTGGTTGAGTCTTTGTCCCCTTGCCACACTCTGCTTCCCAGAACCAAACTCCCATGCGGGTTCCAGCTGCCAGACTGTCCCTCACATTCTCAGAACTGGCACAGGCTTTCTATTTGCATCCCGGAGAAGGGGATTTATCAATCCTCCCAGAGAGCTACAACCAAGGACATCCCCTCCTCACTGCATTTTGCTCCCGTTCAATTCCTACTGGCTTCTGCACCATCACCTGTTGTGTGGGTTGGGACACCAATACCTCCTACTTACAGCTAAGATAGACTTGTTTTCTGTTTTTATTTTCCTAGTTGGCTTTGGTGCCTTCTGAAAGAAGAAATACCAGCTTCATGCTGACTTCTTCAGGTTAGATATGTCTTAATCTCTTAATCCCCTTACTGCTTAGATCAACAGACTTGTCATCGGCAGCTTGCATTTGAGAGCCGAGATTGATGCAGAAATTTGTGCCAGAAGTGCTGGCAGCCAGCCTCTGCTCAGGAAGTATCAGCCTCTTCAAAACATCCTGGCCCTTCATCCGGGCCCTGAGTAGGCTGCACTTCCGTGCCCACTGGAAGTTGGGTGCAGCCGTGGGACTGGTTTGGGCCATTGAAATGTGAGAACGCATGGTGCTTGCAGACAAAAGCTTTCAGATCCCACATGTAGTCTGCCTGTTTCCTTAACTGATGAACTTTATCAGTTTAAAAGACAGTTTCAGGTTCTCAGCAAAACTGCAAGGAGACACCTTCCTCATCCTTACAGCCATTTTGCCTTCTTATCTCTAGACCTACAAGCAGAGTCGGACCCCAGCAGGCCCCAAGTACCCAATGACAAGTTCAAAATAGGAAGGTCCAACCTACTAAGTGAAGAGAAACATTTGCTGCTTTATATTAAAAAAAAAAATCAGGGAAATGTGTGGCAACTGATCCTGGAAGAGTTTGGCCAGAAGGAGAAATGCAATCTCAGATTGGCTTGCATGTGCAATCAAGGTTCAACAGGCTAGCTAGGGAACTAGGATAGATTCAGTGATCCCCTCTGCTGTCCACACAAAACCTGGAGTCCACTGAGGTCTACACTAAGGTAAGTGAAGCCTCCAGACATCCCCTGGAATGACAGAAATGTAAGAAATCCCAATGGAGAGGTACATGTGGAGGAGCCTTATTATGTCACCTCCTCACCCACCCAACAGATGGTCAGGGGAGGATCAGGAAGACACACCTTTGCCACACTCAGAGCTCAGACACCTTGGAAAAGCAGCATGGTGGCTCTTCTCTGAAGCTGGAACGCTGGTATGAGACCATAACTGAGCTTCCAGGGCCAACGTAGGTATCACAATCCAACAGCAAAGAACATGCAGCGAAGTTTTATTTCCACAAGCCAGGTATACAAGGTTGCCAAGACTTTCTGCCAAACTAGTGTGGTGAACTGGATGAGATTACCCACCGGGGTCTGGAGATCCCTTTGGCCCCCACCCCCAGGTCTGGGAAGAGAAGCCTCACTTGGGCTAGCTGATTGGTCACAGCCCCTCACTGATTTTCTAAACATGCATTAGTTCAACTACTGGTACCCCAAAGAGGAGGGAAGGCTGTCTTATTTCTACTCAGTCTCACCCAACGAGCCAGTGCCAATGAGAGACTACTGCTGACCTTAAAACCACCAATACTTTGCCCCAAAAATGGGTTTATTCGGGAATAGCAGAGAACTACAATTCGGGATGTGCAAGCTATAACAAATCCACTGTGAAGTCCAGCAAAGAAAGGAGTGTTATTTTATGAGGACACTAGAAGGGGCTGTGCTGAACCAAAGTCTCCTGGGCAGGAGCACGACTTCAGGGTGAGGGTGGTTCCTCACTGGCTAAGTTGTTGGGGTAGTGAATTTCTCATCGGAGATGCAGTGTTCATCTTTCCCTGTTGGGTCTGTAGTCATTATTCCCTCTTGAGGATATGTCTTCTGGGGTTTGCGATGATGGTTCTCCCTGTAACAGATCCTGGGCAGCACAGTGCACAAGAGCTCCTCTTTCTGACCTCCTGACTCCATCTTAGTGAGCTCTCCCCATACTACTTTTCATCCTACCATGACGTTTGGGACTGTTGGAACCCCAGTTCCTGCACAGGAGGGGTTCTGAATAGGGCAATCTTCATCCACTTCCCTCTGCCCCAAGAGAGTAGGATACTTTTGAAACTGGGGAATGCCACCATTTGGTTCTCGAAATGTCTCTGATATTTGATGCTTGAATGATTTCTCCCACAATGCTACACTCAGGTCTACCACCCCTGAGGCACAAAACACCTGGCATTGTCTCTCAGGTCTCCGAGAGCCACCCTGCAATTTTTCTGACCTTTTCTTCTCTATTGTTCACTTGCCATCGTCCACTAATGCCCTTGAATGAGTTTCTCCTGTTGCCTCCTGGCCTGGAACACATCACATGGTGCCCTGCCCCGCACAACAGCAGCCCTGAAGCTCTGGGCCAGGGAGTGGCGTGACTGGCCAGGCTTGGGGAGGTCAAGAAAGTGAATGGGGGCATTTTCAGGGTTGACATTTGGGGTTAAGTTCTGTGACCCACAGGTAACTCAGAACTACATTTTCAAACTTCTAAACGTGAAACTTTGGCAATCACCTCTTGACTCTAACAACTAAACCCCGCTGCAGCCAGACAACACACCTGGTAGGATGCCTATTCCTTGAGACAAAAAACTTGCTTTGTGGACCAGGCAGTCAGCTCTCATTGCTGTCCCCAGCTGTGGGTGGAGCACTGGCCCCTTGTTTCCAGACACAGTGCTCTGGGTCCTTAGATCAAGCTCACCATCTCTCATCTAGATCTTCTGGATCCACTGGAGTTCTTCCAGGTGTTTCTCTGCCTAAGAGAGGCACCAGATATCCTCTGCTTTTGTCTGTGGGCAGATTTCCCCTGGGGACTCACAGCTCCATGACTGGGGGCATCAGAACCCCTGATGGAGGTGTCAGAGTCCCTCCATCCTGCTGTGACCTACCTTATCCTCTGCAGTGCTGTTTATCCTCAAGACCACTTTGGCCAGTATGGCCACGCCAGCCTTCCCATTACAGTCGACTTAACCGGAGCTCATCCAAACAGTTATGATCGGCTTTGCTGAAGTATTACTCATGAGCCATGAACCCCCCAGGTCTTGTGTGTCTTCAGTGGTTCTGCTCCCCCACAGGGGTGCATGGAATTCCATCCCCTCTATGGGCTGTGTGCATCGTCTCTCCGAGTCCTAGCTTCTAGCCTTCCTTTCCTCAGGCTTCTCCTGGACGGACACCCTCGAGCCCGCCCCTTCTCCCCCTTCCTCCCAGCATAGTGCACGCTATGCTTGTCTTCCAGCCACCATGTTTCCTTCCCCACTGAAGATTTATTTTAGAGAAACAGCATGAGCAGGAAGAACAGAGGGAGAGCACAAGATAATTTCAAGCAGACTCCACGCTGATGGAGGAGCCTGATGTGGGCCTTGATCTGAGAGCCCTGATATCAGGACCTGAGCCAAGACCAAGAATGAAGTATGCTTGCCTGACTGAGCCACCCAGGAGGCCCCCAACGGGCATGATATTCTTAACACTTTCATTGTGGGTGTTTACCTTAAGCTCTAACTTTTGCTCCTCTTACAAAGAAACTCAGGATAATGCCCTCCCAGTCACAACCCACATTGGTTCCACCCTCTGCCAGTCACGAGGCCAATGCCACCCTAGATTTGGGATAGAGCAGTTCTGAGTTTCCACCCTTCCAGGGGAGTTTTGGACGTACATGGACAGTCCTAAAGGCCAAACTTCCCCAGCTCATTTCAACACGGGAGGAAGAAGGAGCCAGGGAAGTGCCCCCAACCTTCACACCCTCCACTCCTCCCTCACACTACAGATCTCCGGGAAGCTTTGTGGCCTCCCAAGAGAACACTGGAACCTGGACGTGGTCATCCCCTTCCAGGCTCTGAAGGATCTAGGTCTCCATTCTCAATAACTCATCCTTTCTTACCCTGGGGGCGCTGAACCCTCCCAACCAGCTTGTGGGGTGAGGCCACGGAGCCCCTGTCTGCTGAGGAGTGCAGACTGAGTTCCTGCCACCATCACATGAGGTGGAAGGGCAGCCCCCAGGCTGCAAGCCATCATGACAGGCCAGCCCACTCCAGGTCCTGGGACAGGATATGGCCCTTCCTGCAGTCCTTGTCCAGGTGCAGCTCGGCCCAGGCTGCCCTCTTCTATCACAGGTTCTGCTGCCACCTGTCCTGCTGCTGCTGCATCTTCTCCACCGCATGGGCTGTGCGCTTCTCCCACCTGCGCTGCCGCTGCACACACCGAGTCTCCTTGTGCTTCGGGGCTTCCTCCAGCAGGTGTTCCTTGTTGTGCATGCATAAACCCTCCACCTTATACAGCAGGTTGGTCCACTGCATCTTGCTCTCTAGCTCCTGTGCTTTCGCCTTGTCCTGGCCCTGCAGCTCCTCCCATGCCATGCCTGCTATGCCGCAGGTGCTCCAGCAGCTGCTGGTAGTTCCTGCCCATCTGAGGTGCCAGGTTCCCCTTCAGCTGCCACCTCTTCTCCTTCCAGTGCTAGCAAGGCCTTGCTGGCTCCATCAGCTCCCCTAACCCCAAAGTGTTGGGAGATCAGCGTAAACTGTGACCCAGAGTTCCCCGATGGCCGGGAAAAGAAGGGGGCTGCCCCATCCCTTCTCCCAGCCCTTCCCAGGACCAGTGATCCCCACTCCACATGCACAAAAGGGGCCAGGAAATCCCAGCTCGTAAACAGAGCTTCTAAAAGTTTCAGACCTGGACCTCAGCCTGAAGAGCCCTGCAGCATCCAGAGAGTCTACTGACTGGACCGTCTTCACAGCTCTTAGTGACCCCCCATCATCCCTGATTGTCATTGGCACCATTTAGCCAATATGGCTCATCCTCCTCTTCAGCGGCCACCTCGTCCCTGACTGCACACGCACCTGCCAACACTCTGTCTTGGGTGTCTGCAACCACAGCCCTTGTTGCAGGCCTACACCAGCTCAGGAGCCACACAGTACCATCCTCATCACACTGGGTTTTGACGACGGTAACGTGTACAGGCGCAAACCAGTGAGCCCTGTGGGTGGGGAGTCCTCATGGGCCCCTCTCTGAGTACAGACCTCTTTTTAAAGCTCCTTGTGAATAAGCCCAATCAGGACTTCCTGGCAGCATGGCCATCCCTGGGAAGAGGGTCACCACAGCCCCACACTCTACATAGAGGGCAAGTGCGGTGGGACTCGTCTGGTCCTACAACCAGTGGCAGCACTAATGACAGAGTGAGAGACAATGCCAGGTTCAGAAGATGAGTCCGCCGCAGCCTTAGCTCTAACATGAGCTCCGATGTTACAGCCTATGCCAGAAGGAGCTTTGTGTCAGCTCCGGAGGACAGGTATCTCTGGGACAAGCTTCCAAGGGGGAAAAAGCTCCAGCAGGAGCTCCTGTTCCAAAACTGGAGGCAGGAAACACTAGTCTCAGCTCAAACACAAAAGCCAGAAAGACCATTCTACCACCAGCTCCTGGGACAGCTCCAGTGATGCTTCTGGTACCAGAGGCAGAGCCAGAAGGAGGTCAAGTTGGAGACAGATCCAGAACTTGCCTTGGCACACCAGTTCCGAGCTGGAGCCTGGCCAGCTCCAGAGTCAACAACGGTTGCAACTGGGGCTCTAGTTCCTACACGTGAGTGACCAGTAGCTCAAGCATGACCAGCGGCAGCTCTCCAGAAAGAGAGGTTGCTCTGTCACCAGCTCCAGGGATAGAGCCAGGACATGGCTCACATCTACCCCAGCTCCACCCAGCTTCAGCCTCACCCCCCACGTAGAACCAGCACTGGCTCCCACCATAGGGCTTGAGCTGGTGGGCTGTGCACAGCAAGACCAGATCCAGTCCCAGCTCTACAAACAGAGCCCACGTCAACCGCACTGTCCACTCCTGCTGCTGAGCCACCTGCACCAGTTCCAGGACCAGAGTCTTCCTGTCCTATCCAGGAAAGGCACTCCTTTTCTTTCAGGTTTTTTTTTTTCTCTTTTCATGATTCCAGGTATGTTATGTTTCAAACTTAATATAAACTATCTTTTTAAACATTTCCAAGTGTGCAATTCACTGACATTAACTACCTTTCCCATGCTTATCATTTTGTGGACTCGCCACCCCTTGGCCACCATTGCTCTGCCCTTTTACGTCTTCCGCAGCAATGGATGAGGGTTCCTGTTTCCCAGGCTCCTCTGTAACACTGGTTATTCCTGCTTGGTCAGGCTCACCCCTCCTGGGTGGGGAAATGTGTATCACTGTGGTGTTGGCTTGCATTTCCCCACCATCTAATGAGGGTCTCCTTCCCATGTGCCTACTTGGCTGTCTGGCTGTCTTCTATGGGGAAATGTCTATTATTTTCAGCGGGGTTGTTTATGTTCTTAAACTGTAGGAATTCTTTATACGTTCTAGACACAAGGCCCTTATGAGATTGAGGGTTTGCAAATATTCCTACCAGTCTTCGGGTTTCTTTACATTCCCTTGAGAACATCCTTTGATTCACAAACGTTTTTAACAATAATGAAGTCCAATGTATCTGTTTTCTCTGTTGTTCGTGCTTTGGATGCCATATTAGAGACACCATTGCCAAATCCAAAGGAATGAAGATTTGCCCCTAAGTGCTCTTAGTTTACTTCTGAAGTGTTAAGAGTTTTCACTCTTATATTTAGATTTTTGATCCATTTGGAGTTAACTTTTTTACACAGTGTGAGGTAATGCTCTTATGTACGTGGACATCTGGTTTCCTCACACCAGTTGTTGCAAACACTGTTTTTGCCTCATTGAATGACCTTGGTATCCATGTTCGAAAAAAACTGGCCACGGATGTATGCATTCCTTGATTCTCAATGGTCTTCCATTGATCCATATGTGTTGGTCTTCTCTGTTCAAACTTTTTCAGAAAATGTTATAGTCTGAAAGAGAGTTTTGTTTTTTGTTTTTGTTTTTGTTTTTTTTATAGTCTTAGGAGTTTTTGCATATAAGATTATTTCATATATAAAAGAACATCATTTTTCTTCCTTTGCATTTTAATTATTCATCTTGTATAAATTTTCAGACCAAATTTCAATGGCTATATTGAAATGAAGTGGTGGAAGTGGACATCATTGAATAATATTGGATCTTAAGGAGACAACTTTCAGCCTTTCACCACTGAGAATAATATACATATGAGCTTTTTAAATAAATATCCTTTATCATAATTTTAAAATACTATTTATTTGAGAGATTGAGGAAAGGGGGGCAAGAGAGTGAGAGTGCACGTGAAAGAAGGAGAGAGGGAGAGAATCTCCAGCAGATTCCCTGCTGAGGGCAGATCCTGCCATTGGCTGGATCTCATGACCCATGAGACCATGACCTGAGCCCAAACCAAAAGTCAGACACTCAACCCATGGACCACCCAGGCACCCCTCCTTTATCACAATGTAATCTTCTATTTCTATTTTATTGTGATCACTTATTATGAAAAGGTTTGGATTTTGCCAAAGCTTATCCTACATCAATTGAGATGATCATGTTTCTTCTCAATGTGGTATAGGACATCAACTAGCTACATTCAACAGCCTTTGCACTCCTGGTGTATATCACACTTGGTCATGATGTATCATCCTTCCAATGTGTTGCTATATTCTGTCTGCTGGAATTCTATTGAGGATTTCTTTATCTCTCTTCATTATGGATTTTGACCAGCAGTTTTCTTTGCTTGTAACGTCTTTGTCAGTCTTTTGAAAAAGGATGATGCTGGCATTCTAGAGTCACATGGGAAGTGTTCCCTCCTCTTATAGTTTTTTTTTTTTTTCAGTTTCAGAAGTATTGGTATTATCTCCTCTTTAAATGCATGGACAAATCACCAATGAAAGCCTCAGGTTCTGGACTTTTATTGTTGTGAAGTTCTCATTACTGCTGCAGGCAATTTACTTACTAGAGGTCTACTTGGGGTTTCCATTTCCTCTGGAGTCATTTTGGTAGTTCGTGTACTTCTCGGAATTACCTGCCTCATCTCAGTGAGCCAATATGTTGGTACAAAATGGCTCCATTTTGGTCTCTTTTGTGAATTTGCTAAATCTCTAAAAGAGAACTGTTTTTTTAAATTTAATCATTTTTTATATTTATTTTCAGCATAACAGTATTCATTGTTTTTGTACCACACCCAGTGCTCCATGCAATCGTGCCCTCTCTAATACCCACAACCTGGTTCCCCCAACTTCCCACCCGCCCACCTCTACAAACCCTTCAGATTGTTTTTCAGAGTCCATAGTCTCTCATTGTTCACCTCCCCTTCCAATTTCCCCCAACTCCCTTCTCCTAACTCCCCATGTCCTCCATGCTATTTGTTATGCTCCACAAATAAGTGAAACCATATGATAATTGACTCTCTCTGCTTGACTTATTTCACTCAGCATAATCTCTTCCAGTCCTGTCCATGTTGCTACAAAAGTTGGGTATTCATCCTTTCTGATGGAGGCGTAATACTCCATAGTGTATATGGACCACATCTTCCTTTTCCATTCGTCCGTTGAAGGGCATCTTGGTTCTTTCCACAGTTTGGCGACCGTGGCCATTGCTGCTATAAACATTGTGGTACAAATGGCCCTTCTTTTCACTACATCTGTATCTTTGGGGTAAATACCCAGTAGTGCAATTGCAGGGTCATAGGGAAGTTCTATTTTTAATTTCTTGAGGAATCTCCACACTGTTCTCCAAAGAGGCTGCACCAACTTGCATTCCCACCAACAGTGGAAGAGGGTTCCCCTTTCTCCACATCCCTTCCAACACATGTTGTTTCCTGTCTTGCTAATTTTGGCCATTCTAACTGGTGTAAGGTGATATCTCAATGTGGTTTTAATTTGAATCTCCCTGATGGCTAGTGATGATGAACATTTTTTCATGTGTCTGATAGCCATTTGTATGTCTTCATTAGAGAAGTGTCTGTTCATATCTTCCGCCCATTTTTTGATATGATTATCTGTTTTGTGTGTGTTGAGTTTGAGGAGTTCTTTATAGATCCTGGTTATCAACCTTTTGTCTGTACTGTCATTTGCAAATATCTTCTCCCATTCTGTGGGTTGGCTCTTTGTTTTCTTGACTGTTTCTTTTGCTGTGCAGAAGCTTTTGATTTTGATGAAGTCCCAAAAGTTTATTTTGGCTTTTGTTTCCTTTGCCTTTGGAGACATATCTTGAAAGAAGCTGCTGTGGCTGATATCGAGGAGATTACTGCCTATGTTCTCCTCTAGGATTCTGATGGATTCCTGTCTCACGTTGAGGTCTTTTATCCATTTTCAGTTTATCTTTGTGTACAGTGTTAGAGAATGGTCGAGTTTCATTCTTCTACATATAGCTGCCCAGTTTTCCCAGCACCATTTATTGAAGAGACTGTCTTTTTTCCACTTTATATTTTTTCCTGTTTCGTCGAAGATTAACTGACCATAGAGTTGAGGGTCCATATCTGGGCTCTCTACTCTGTTCCACTGGTCTGTGTGTTTGTTTTTATGCCAGTACCATGCTGTCTTGGTGATCACAGCTTTGTAGTAAAGCTTGAAATCAGGTAACGTGATGCCCCAGTTTTATTTTTGTTTTTCAATGAGAACTGTTTTTTCACTGATTTTCTTGAGTGCTCTTCTCTTCCTATTATCTCCGCTCTAATCTTTATAATTTTTTTCCTCTACTAACATTACATTTCCTTTCATCTTCTTCTTCTACTGACCCAGAGGAACCTAATAACTGTTACAAATTCAAGCCAGCCACAGGGCCACTGTCCAGGTTTAGGTTGTTGGGGAGAGAAGCAATTACAGACTGCAGTGGATCAGGCTACCTGGGCAATTTCTACATAAACTGGCATTCCAGGCCACCCCCAGACTGGCATGTCAGCCTGAACTTCTCCTACTGCCAGGCATAATGTCCAGAAAAGGATTGCTTGGCTTCTCATGAACCACGCATGACCTCAGGCACCTTCCGTGCTCTGCGAACAAGAAGACTGGCTGAATTTTGCCAAGGAGCACTGCCCATGGGCAGGAAATCCTGCACAGCCCAGGGCACTGTCTTCTGTGCACTTCCCTCACACCTTCCCATGTGTGGGCCACTGCCACCCATGCCCATGGACACCCAAGAGCACCCATTCACCCAGGGTGTCTGCTCAATGCAATGTCAAACCTTCATCTCCACCACCAGACCCCCAACACAGCACCCAAGACCAAAAGGAGCCCACACTCCCTGTCCTATGAACAGCTCAGACATAGCCCCTACCCACACAGCAGGGACACTGCCTCCCTGCTTGCCTGCACTCAGCCAACTCCTCCAGCCTGACATGGATGTTGAGGACATCAACACGGGCTCTGTCCCAGAGTCTCTGATGGCCAGGAAAAGAAGATGACTGCCCCTCTTTCTCCCTGACAGATCCCTTCTTGGAGCCTTGGTCCCCACTGCACACCCACAAGGAGACAAGAAGCCTCAGTCTCTAGAAGCCTCTGAGCTAGATGCTGGCATGGAGTTCCCTGCACAATCTAGTGTTTCTGACAATCTTGTAATTCCTCTCATTCTGGAGTTGACTTCCCAGTCGTCCCTGGAGACCTCAGGCACCATTACAGCCTCAGGCAGCAGCTCACCCTCCTCAGGCTCCCCCAAATCTGTGGCAGCCCCGGGCTCACACGAGCTCTGTGTCTCAGGGTCTGCAACCACAGCTCCTCGCCGCCACTCTCCATCAAGCAGGTGGGTGAAGCTATTCCGCATCAGCATGGACGTGAAGGCTGGCACCATGTACAAGAGTATCCTGCTGAACTGGGCAGAAGTGGTGTCCCTTTGGGCCTCTCACTAAGAACTCTTTTGCTACTGGCCGCACTGGAACAGCTACTGACCAGAAGCCAACTCTGGACATTCCAGGCAGCACACCCAGGCCTGAGAGGAGACAGATGACCACCACAGCCCCACTCTACACAGGAGGAAACTGAGGCAGCCTCCTCATCCCTGGCTGGTGCTTGGTGATCCACACTTGAGTGGGGACAGCAACATGCCCACCAAGCTCCAACCAAATTTTGGATAAATGACTCTGATAAGACTGCTCGGATTCTGTCCCTTGAACCCCACACCCTGCAGTGACCCCAACTCCTTGCCCAACATCCAGAGAGCCCTGCCTGATCGAGTCCAGATTCCCTCCCCAGTGTGCACCACTCACCCCACTCCAGCCTCTGTAGGGCATTGCCCCCATGGAGCCAGTCAGGAATTTGCCACTCAGAGCCCCCTGCCGCCCCTTCCCACATGGCCTTACCTCCAAGTCTGGGCTCAGAGGCTCCTTCTTCCATCTCCTCTGTATACTCGGGCTTTGGTTCAGATTGATCTGGGTTCAAACCTACAGCAGGGCCATTCCACAGCTCCGTGCCAGGCAAGCTCCTATGGTAACATTTGGGACCTCAGGTTTCTACTTTGAAAATGGGGTCAGGGACTCACATCTCAGGAGAGCGTGTTGGCGATTAAGGCAGGGTGATGAAGGTGTTTGGAGTGCTGGAACTTGGGGAGAGGGGTGTGCTGCCAGGAAGACAGGAGTAGGGGATATAGATGAGAAAAAGGCGGCCTGACCTCCTCCCTGCCCAGACAGGTCCTCCCCCTGCTCCCCCTCACCTGAACCACCCTGCACTGAGAGGAACACTGAAGAGGAACATGGGGTCAGGACGGCAGGGTGAGGGGTATGTCTCATTTCTCTCTAGTCCCCCAGGTTTCCACGTCCAGTCAGTCATCGCTCCCCCTCGCCCCCTACCTAAGAGGATGGGAGGGTCCAGGAACAGGCAGAGGAGAAACGGACACAGGGATCCAGCGCAGTACGAGCCCCTCAGCATTGCGCATGCCCTCAGCGACCTGGGGTCCAGCGCATGCGCTGTCTGCAGGTCCATGCGCACACTTGCAAAGTTCCAACTGCCACCGACGACAGTTGGCGGGGGCACCTGGCCCACTCTGAGCGCTCCTGTGCTGCGCCCGCCCCACAGGTGGGCCTCCGCTCCCGCTGAGCCCCACCCATGAAATTCCTCATCCAACCCCTCCTGGGACAGTCGGCAACTGATGGCAGGAGCAGCGGGGACTAGCCTGGGCCAGTCAGATGAGCAGAGGATCCAGAAACTGGGAGGGTTTCAGCTTCTGGGGCTGGGGCTGCAACTTCCTGTGGGGTTTCCTTGGAAAACGTGCCCCTGAGATTCTGCTCACTGTTCCCATGTGGGGCCTGTTCCTTTGGGCATCCTTGTATGGGCACAGGTACACACAAGTCTCTGCGTACACACACACACACACACACACACACACACACACACACACACACACTCTAACTCCCCAGGTGGGGTTAAAGGGAGAGTGGAACCCGGAGATGACAAGGGGGAAAGAAGGAAGAGGTTGGAGGCAACTGGGCCATGTGGTGTGGGCATTGTCTCTTGAGAACATAGCCAGGGTCATAGTATGCGAGTGGGGGACATGCCAGGCTCATGGCCAGTGGTCCACAAGATGCCCAAATGGCTGCCATGGGCACCCACATTCTACAGACAGCCCCCTATCCAGTTTATTATGCTAGAGATGCTCTGATGAAAAGTCTGTTGCCCTGCTTTATCCAGATGTCCATAGGATGTGGTCTCAGGGAAGCTGGCAATGAGAGCCATTTCCTGCACTGCAGAATGTGGGTCAGGTCTCACCCGACTACTCTGACCATTTGCCTGGAGGGACCCAATGGTAAGACAGGGAGGCCCAGGGCCAGCCAGTCCCGCCAGACGCTGCTGTGATCTGACTGAGCATCCCCAGTTCCCCTGCCCGTGTGTGTGCCTGTATTTAAGAGGGCTCGGGGGGGAGGGGGCAGGGGGCTCAGCCATGATCAGGGTGCTGAGGGTGCTGAGGGATCAGTTGCCAGTATGTTCACAGCCCAGGTCAAGGCTGACTAGGTGGGATACGGTGCAGGGTTCGCATCCTTCTCCCCAGGGTTTATCCTAAGCCCTGTAGGTGTATCTACCTGAATCCCAGATGCAGGACTGTGATCTGGGAGCAGTAGGGGGACTGGGTAAAGGAACACAGGGACAGCCGGGCAGAGCTGTGCTGCCATGGGGCCTGCGACCTGTCGTTTGCAGATCCCCATGGAAGCTGGATTGTTTTCTGCTCCTGCATCTGACTGCTTGCAAAGGGTGAATGCGGCCTTCGGAGACGTCTCCCTCCTTCCAGAGCTGCTGCTGGACTTGAGGGCTGCCTTAACTCCTCAGACGGAGCAGCTCTGATAGGAGAAAGCTCACCCGCGTGCCTTCTGCTCTATATGCCTTTGCACTGACAGGACCCAGCCTGGGGCCTCCCAGAGAATCCACAGCCAGGAAGGAACCCTAGCGGGATGTCCCCGACCACAGTCCATCCTCTCAGTGCTCTGACCCCAGTCCTTGCTCCTGGCCCCACCCCAGCCTGTGGAGGCTCCTCCCAGTGGGGCCAAGCACCGACCCATCCCCACAAACCCACAGGCGCCCAGCCCCAGCCTTCTACCCTCGGGCTTGGCCTCCACAGTCTCCAGTTTCTGGACTGTTGTCCAATATTCTACCAATAGGGATAGTGGCCTGAGCAGTGTCACAGTTCTTCTAGGCAGTCCTCAGCACCTGCTCCTGGAAAGCCCTGTGTGCTCACTCCCTGCATCCGGGAGAAGGATCCAGTGTTTGTCAGCCTCCTCCCAATCTCATCTGAGGACTTCTGCAAAGGCAGGGGCTAGGAGCCAGCCCAGAGGCATCACGCAGTGCCATCAGCTCCCCAAGGGGCCCCAGACAAAGGACGGGGGCTGCAGGCTCTGTGGACTATGCACAGGACCTCCAACATGCACGTGGCCATTCCTTGAGCACCCAGCTGAACACACTTGAGTCCTGGCGAGACTCACCTTGGAGTCCCCCACGCAAAACTCCGTGACTGACAAGGACAAACTAAGGCTGCCTCACCTCTGGCCACCCACACACTAGGGGTACTCCTAGTTTTCAAAGCAAAGGGGGGTGGAAACAGAACCCCAGCCCCTCAAGCTCCTGACCTGGCCTAGGGATGCCCCAGCCCATCGGCCCCATGGCCATCTTGTGGATCCCCTGGCCATCAGCTTGGCAAGACTCCCCTCCATATATTCTGTGTGCTGAGCATGTTGCCAGGTTCTGGGGGCCCCTGGCCTCTGGCTCAGTTCCCTCTAACCTCTTTCTCCTGTCCCCCTTGTCACCGACCCTTTATGCACTCCTGTTCTGCTCCCTAGCTGGTCAGAGAAAGAGAGAGAGAGAGAGAGCATGCGAGTGTGTGTGTGTGTTTCTGATTTTCCTGCTGGGGCTGCCATGCTGTTACTGACCACCAGGAGTCAGGCTGTGCCCACTGTGCTCAGGGAAGCCACCAGAGCAGGGAGGGGACACCCAGGGGTCATGCTGGGTGTCCCCGGCCTCTCCCCCAACAGGCTCCTCAGATTAGGAGCCTCCATGTCCACCATGTGAGCGGCTCAGAGGCAAGAGGGGTTCTGAGACCCTCTCATGGACTCATTCAGCTACTATGCCCCTCACATTCACCCTGAGCAGGGGCTGTGCTAGGTCTGGGGGTGAGGCTGGAAGTCCCCCAGGAAGGTCCCTGTCATCCAGGAGGTCCTAACCCAGAGGGGGAGATGGACCAAAGCACCAGATCAAATCCAGGTGAACAGGAGGAGCAGGGGCTGCAGGGACGCGAGGCAGGGTGGAGGGGAGTGGGCAGGAGCCCCTTTCAGGGGTCTCTCAGTCCCCAGGGTGAGCCTGATGCTGGGAGAAGGGCAGGAGGAGCAGTCCTACACGTGTCTGCAAGTAGTGTGCTGAGGAGGAGGGCCAAGCTGCAGAGCCTCAGGGGCAGAGAGGATTTGGCCAAGAGGAGCTGAGAAAGAGCTGGACAGAGCTCTGGGTGGAGAGGCCAGGGCCAGACCCCAGCCTGGAAGGAGGGGCTCTTGGCTGTCTTTGCCATGGGGCACACGGGCCTCCCAGGGACCTGCTCACAATCCGAGAGCCAGAATCCCAACTCAGCTCAGCTGGGAGCCCTCCCTCCTTGTCCTCCCAGAGGCCAGAGCTTCAGTCAGTCCCTGCTCAGGCCCGAATGGGACAGGCTCCATTTCCAAGAGCTTTTGTGGGGTGTTGGCAGGAATTGGTTCAGAATGGGGGTCGCAGGATTCCCTGCCTGTTATCCTGGACCCTTGGTAGGTTCTCTGGACTGGGGTCTCCCAGGGTGGCTCAACCATCTGGGCTTACTTCTCCAAAGTCCTGGATCAAGAGAGACACATGGACAGATAGAGAACAGAGACATAAAGACACACACATGCGAGCGCAGTCACACGGGCCATCCAGCCTGTGGAGAGGGATTCCACAGAGATGTGTGAGCAGGATTTGGGAATGCCCGGGAACCACTGTGGGGACAGCCCAGCACATGGGCGCAGACAAGGCCTTGGGACCTCTGCCTAAATCTAATGGGAGCCCCTGGAAGTCTGCATCACCAGGGCACAAGGTCAGAAAGTAAATTGCAACCTTCCCATGGGGGCTGGGACACAAGCAGCAGGGGGGTGGCTTTGCCTGGACCCCAGAGCATACCCAGGCCTCTCCGAGCTGGGTTGCATGCCCCGCCCAGCCCACCACTTCCCCTTGCATTGCCAAGTGTGTGCACCAGGCTCCTGTGATAGCAGAGATAGAACGTATGAAGAGGTCCTTCACCTGATGGCATCCCTAGAAGTAGAAGCCTGAAGACCCCACTGCACAGATGGAGAGCCTGGGAGACCCTAAGAGGCACATGGTCTGTCTGGGGTCACAGTCCTGGGCAGGAGCAGGAACCTGGGCTGAACCCAGCTCTCTGTCTTCAAATCGAGGACAATCGTTGCACCAAGGCCTCACGGGGTTTGTGGATGGACTGTGTGGGTGTCACTGTATGTTCGCATGTTGCATCCCCAATTCGGAAGGCTTCAGGCAGAGGACAGCGCGCCCGGCAAATACTTGCCCTCTCTAGAGAGGTCAACTAAGGGATGCCCGACGCCTCTGGCCATTTGGCAGGAAGGAGCAAAAGGTGACACTGGGAGGCCAGAGCCGGAGACCAAGCTCTGATTGACCTATGGAGCCATAGGTCATCTCCCCGTGTGTGTGTGCATGCGTGTGTGAGTGTGGGTGTGCATACATGAGTGTGGAAGGAGGGCTTATGTGGGGTGGGGCCTTCCAGAGCAGGAGCAGGTTGATGAGGGGTCAGGTGCACAGTGGGCAGGTCACGTTCAATGTCAAGGCTGGGTGGGTGGGATGGGGTATGAGGAATGCGAGCTTCTGCCCAGTGTTGATCGCAAGAGCCCTGCAGGCGTGGGTCACTGTCCTCGGTGCAGGGCTGTGCACACACAGGTCTGTGTCTGATGTGGGAGTGGCAGGGGGACTGGGCGGGAGGACAGTGGGTTCGGCCAAGCGGGAGTGTGATGCTTGCGGGCCAGCTACTGGTCCCTGTCTTTGCAGAAGTCCACAGATGACGAAAGCAGGCTGGCAGAGATGCCCTCCTCCCTGGCACAGGAGTCCTCAGTCCCAGTAAAGCCTTCTACACCTCCCAGGCCTCCAGCAGAAGCTGAGCCTGAGAGTGAGAAGGCCGGGGCTAGGTTCCTGTTTGCGTGTGGTGATGGGTCAGTGCTGGGCCCCACAGGGAGGAGCCCCAAAAGCTGGTGTGGGGCCGGGAGCAAGGACTGGGCTCAGAGCACTCAGTGGGTGGACTGCAGTCAGGAAGCCGCCCCGCTGAGGGTTCCTTCTGGGCTGTGGCTACTCTGGGAAGCTCGGGCTGGGTCCTGTCTGCGCAAAGGTACATGGAGAGGCAGGCATGCGGGTCATGTTGTCTCCTCTCACAGCTGCTCCATCCGAGGAGCTTGGGCTGGCCCCAATATCAGCAGGAGCTGGGAAGTGAGGGAAGGTGCATGCCGTGACCTCAGCAGGAGACCAGCGGCCAGAAGATAACAAGGAACCGGGCCATGGAGAGCCTGATGCTGCCCAGAAAGAGCTGGTGCCTGTTCTTGCCACAGCCCCTGCCCCTGCCCTGGATCCTGCAGCAGCCATCGCCACTGAATATGACCCAGTTCAAAACCCTTCCCCTGCCCCTGCTCCTGACCCTGCCACGTCCTCTGCCCCTGCCATGGCCACTGACCCTTCCCCTGGCTGCGCCCCTGGTACTGCCCCAGACCCAGCCTCTGCCCCTGCTTCAGCCCTTTCCCCTGCCCCAGCCCCTGCAAGGTTGATTCCCCTGCTGTTGCTGCTGCCCCTGCCCCTACCCCTGTGAGGGCCACTGCCCCTCTCCTGCCCATTGCTGTGCCCCTGGTACTGCCCCAGACCTAGCTCCTATCCCTGATCCTGCCCCTTCATCTGCCCCAAAAAGGACACTGCCCTTATCCCTGTCCCTGCCTGTGCCCCTGATCCTGCCACAGTGTCAGCTCCTCACCTGGATCCTGCACCAGCCATCGCCAGGGCAACTGACACAGCTCCAGCCCCTTCCACTTCCCCAGCCCCTGCCAGGACCAATTCTCCTTCCCCTGCCCCTGCGAGGGCCACTGCACCTTCCCCAGCCCATGACTATGCCCCTGTTCTTGCCCCAGACCCAGTTCCTGTCCCTGATCCTGCCTCTTCCGCTGCCCCTACCTGTGCTCTTGCTCTTGCCACTGACCCAGTTCCTTTCCTGGTTCCAACACCTGCTCCCGCCCTGCCTATGCCCCTGTTCCTGCCCCAGCTCCAGTCCCTGCCTCTACTCTTGCCCTTCCCCCTGCCTCTGCTAGGACCCCTACCCCTTCCCCTGTCCCTGCCTGTGTGCCCTTTCCTGATCCAGATCCAGCCCCTGCCCCTGCTCTTGACCTTTCCCCTGCCCCTACCCATTCCCCTGTCCCTGCCAGGACACTTGCTCCTTCCTCTACATCTGCCAGTGCCCCAGACACTACTCCAGCCTCTGATCCTGCTCCTTCCCTTTCCCCTGCCTCTGCCTGTGCCCCTCTTCCTGCACCAGATCCATCCCCTGATCATTCCCCAACACCTGCCAGGACCACTGTCCTTTCCCTGGCCCCTGCCTGTTCCCTTGTTCCTGCCCCAGACTCAGTTCCCTCCCTTGGTCCTGCCCCTGCCTTTTCCCCTTCCTTGCCAGGTCCACTGTCCCTTCCCATGGTCCTCCCTGTGTCCCTGTTCCTGCTCCAGACCCAGTCCTCCCCCTGTTCCTGCCCCTGCTCCTACCCCCTCACCAGCCCCTTCCCCTGCCCCTACAAAGAACTCTGGCCCTTCCCTTGCCCCTATCAGGGCCACTGTCTCTTCCTCTGCTCCAGCCTATTACCCTGTTCCCATCCCAGATCCAGCTCCTGCCTCTGCTCTTCCCCTTTCCTTTGCCCCTGCCTTCACTCCTGTTCCTGTCCCTGACCCAGCTCCTGCCCTGGGTCCTGCACCAGCCACTTCTGCTGACCCTGTACCTCCCCTTGCTCCTTCTCCTGTCCCTGCTCTTGCATCTGGCCGTGCTTCTGCCCCAGCCCCTATCCCAACCCCTGCCCCTATGCCTGCTCCTACTGGGCTCCCAGAGCCACATTTAGAGCTCACCATTCTGCAGGGAGAGCTCCCTGCACAATTACCCACGTTCCATCCCCCAACCCCACTGCCCCACCAGAATGTTTCATCTCCTCCCACTGTGTTCTTTCTCTTTGGTACATAGTCACTGTCATAGTAGCTTTCCATATCACATATGCTGTCTACTATCTATTTTAAATAAAATTCATCCTTTTCAGTTGAACTCATGCTGAGCACTTAGTCCATCCCTGATACCCTCCCCTCACAACACTGAACATCACTATGGAACATCTCCTTCCCCAAAGGAGACCCTGAGCCCAAGCCCTCACTGCTCATTTCTCCCCAACCTGGTCCCTCATAACCCCTAAGCTGCTTTCTCCTTCTGTTCCTTCAGCTGTTCTGGAGGTTTCTGTAAGTGGAATCACCTGGTAGGTGCCTTGGTGTCTCTCCACCTATTCTCAAAGGGGACTGGGATTTTTTCTGTGTTTCTTTGACATGGAATTTCACTTATTCCATACTGAAACCCCAGATGGATTACAGATGAGATGGAATCATAGAGGCCCCTTTAGTAGATATGGGCTCAATCTCGGGGCTGAGACCCCTGTTCCTGCTGGGACACCACAGTCTGACCCCAGACAGGACACGGCTGCTAACTCCTGTGGCCCGCACACACACCATGGGAATGAAGAAAGCTGGAAGACACACAACAGAGGGCAAACACATCGCTCTCAACTCAAGGCCAGAGAAAGCTTTCCCTGCCTCCGGTCCAAACCAGGCTCCAAATCACCAGGTCCCACAAGGACAGTGACTAAAAGCATGCAAATCGAAGGAAGGGGGGATATGCACGTGGGGAGTATGTGTCAATGATGTGGGAGCTCCAGGGGAAGGACTCTAGCAAAGGAAACCCTATGGAGGCAGTGTGGGTCACCCTCAGAGCGGCAGGTGTCTGGCCTGGGGACCAGCAGCCCAGGGAGAATGTGAGGACACAGAGGTCCAATGTAGATCACCCAGAAAGAAGGGTGACAGGCACCCCAGTCTGGGACAACTATGGACAGCACCTATCCAAGGGCACAGGGTCACCCATCACCTAGCTGTGCTCATACTTGGACTCACCCTGGAAACTCTGGTGTGGTTTTTCACAGATGCATTGTCATGAGTGCTCAGCACAGCAGTGGTGGGGAGAGCAGGGAATGGAATAGTGCTAATGCCCAAGGTGATGGACACGATCCTCGGTTCCAGTCCTCATGAGAGAATGTCCTGCAGCTACTGCCCTAGCATCATCCAGGGCACAGGATCTGGGAAGCCCCTCCTGAGATGCCTTCTCGCCACTGTACTCCTGGGAACATTCAGAATTGTTTGAGGAGGAGGTGGAGAGGATCCAGGATGACAGAGGGCCCAAGAGAAGGAAGGTCGGTACAGGGAGGACAGGTGGATGTGCCCTGAGCCACCATCCGGGATCTGGTCTGTGATGCCCTCGGACCTCACTCCAACTAATGACTCCTGATGGATAGGCAAGACTTCTCTGGTTTCACACCCTCCCTCCCATATTCCTTCAGTCCCTCAGTCATTCACTCTCTCCCTCTCTCCTTCTTCCTCTATACCTTCCTTTTCTTTTCCTCCCTCCCTTCCTCCCTCTCCCCCAACCTGACTCCCTCCTCTCCTCCCTCATCTAGCAGAGGATCTTGGTCCCAGCTGTGAACTGACCACTGGGGCTTCATCAGTGAGCATCCACAACCATGTGGTCCCTGTCCACATGGCTCTCCTGTCCACTGTGGGAGCTGATGGGGACAGACCTCAGGGTAAGCAGTAGGATGGGCACCAGGAATCTGCTCCTGAAAATGGGGACCGATTGCACAAAAAATGGAGAGACCCATGCTTAGCACTTCCTTGAGAAAAATCGAGTCCTGAAAAGGGATGCAAAGTCAGGATAGCCTCGACTTGATGCACTGTGAGTTCTAATGACCCACCGGCCCTGATTCCTAGAAGCAACAAAGAGTAGATCATGCAGTGTTGACTGGGGATTTGTGACACAACTGTTCAGATCCAGTGACAGCATTTCACCCAACATTCTGAGGGCCTCCAAGTTTTCCTAAGGACCTCGGATGTCCTCTGAGCCTTACGTCGTCCTCCTTGGGAAGCCCTGCACTGTTGTCCTCCTTGTCTCCTGCCTCTTCTGGGACCTTTCAACAGTCTCCCCGGCCATGGCTGCCCTCACCAGAACTCCCTGCCCCATGGCGGGATGACCGTATCTGGCACTGGGCCCCCCACAAGCCCAGTGCATTGGAGAAGGCCTGTGCACTCTCTCTGGGGTCACTTGGCATCTCCCATGCAGTGCCCTGCATCTCCCTGCAATGGGTCTCCTCGGGCAAGCCTGTGAGGCCCCTGAGGTCCCTGTGCCATTAACTTTGTGGTCAGCTGGTGGCTGGGCAGATAGGCCACCTGTGTTCCCAATCTATGGGCTACAGACTGGGGGATCCCCACAACCCCCCCTCAGGTTCGAATGACCTGCAGGAGCAGCTCATATTACTTACTAGCTGACCAGTTCATTCAAAGGACAGAACTCATGATCAGGCAGCTGGAAGTGATGAGCAAGACAAGGCATGTAGCAGAGGTTCAGAGGCCGCCTGCTCTCGGAGTGAAAGAGGACTTTACCCACCTTCACTCTGACCTTCATCTGTACTTCCTAACTGATGACATCCTTCTTTCAGGCTCAGCTGTTATCTCAAGTCAATGACCTGATGGGCACCAAAACAACCCTTCAAGCAATAAACACTGCCTGATGCCAGCAAGATCCCACGAGATGAACCCCAAGACAATGATTGACCAGAACCTTACTGACCCCTGCATGACCTTTGTCCTAGATTTTCCTCATATAAAAGCCCAGGAGTATTTTCAACACCTTGAAATCATGTCAGTCAGGCTTCTGATGTCTGCTGCACTGAAATAAATTCCTTTCCTGTGTCACCTGCACTCATCTCTCTGCCTTTGGTTCTGGGATACTGTGAATAGTGCAGTGTAGCAAGTCAAACACCAGTTCTTCCCCTCCTCAGGGTTCACTGCTGCTGCTCCTCTCACTGCAGTTCTACTGGGGGCTTAGTGACTTTTCTCAACTAATTTTGTCAAATCTGTATTCCTTGTCCTGTGTGGCCACATAAGTGTCTGGTCTGTGAACACTGTGGTCTTCTGTCCTTTGGGCGAGATTTCCTTAAACATCTTGAAACCACCCCCTGAAGAAAGCAACTTCCAGCTTGGCAGATGGGGAGGGGGGAGGCTCTAGGCGTGTGTCGGGATCCACCTTCGGCAGCAGCCAGGCCATGTAGGACTCTGCCTTGGCCTTCCCTTCCTACTTGCAGAGCTGGACAATCGCCTGAGGGGAGATCCTAGGGCCTTCCCATTGAGCCCTGAGCAGGCTCCCAGCACTCAGTGTTCCAGGGGCTCAGGATTAGGTCAGCGCTTCCAGGCCCTTCTTCCCTAAAGCTCCTCATCACTCAGCCTTTCTTTCAGTGATTCTGCTTATTTTCTATTTGCCCCAACTGTTATCTGTTGCTCTAGGAGCAGAGACTCCCATATGCCTTTTAATGGTTTAGACATCGAATATCCTCCAGCAGCCACCTCACTACTGGGACAGTTTGTGGCAAGCAAGAAGTCAAAGAGGATTCCAAAGGTCCAGTGTTTCTGTCTCCTGAGATGGGGACCCCTATGGGGGAGCAGGTGGCCAGCTGGTGGGAAGAGCAGGCACCTGACATGGACAGATGGGGTGGGTGAGGCCCGTGGCCACCAGAGGGGTGTGTCGGCATTGGGATCGAACAGGTCTTTCAATCTGAAGATTGGCTAGATCATTGAGCCTCTAGGGACAGTGCCTTGGGACCCTTTGGGTTGAGGAGAAAAATGAGGGGAGCAGAGAAGATTGAGAAGATTCGGCTTAGATAGGGGAGGGCAAGCTGAGCCAATCCTCTGGGGCACAAGTGGGTCAGGTCCAGGCTAATGGGTACAGGTCTTGAGGCCATTGTGCTACATGGAAATAAATCAGTCCCTAAAGGACCGATACTGCAGGACCCCACTTGAAGGACTGAGCGCCCTCAACTCTTTTAAAGGTAAAAGGAACTGGTGGGTCCCGGGCCAAGAGGTGGATTGGGGGATTAGTGTCTCATGGGGAGAGGTTCAGTTTTGATGACAAAGTTGTAGTTATCAATGCAGTTGGCAGGTGCAGAATGGTGAACATACCTGACACCACTGACTTGGACTCGTCACCAAGCTTAAGTGCATCAGGGGGATGTGTATTTCCTTATAGCAATAAGGAAAGCAGTGAGTCAGGAGGATGGGGCCATCCCAGGTTCCAGGAGGGCCCAGGGGTAAGAATACTGTATCTCAGTTCTCCACCCTCATGCTCTGGTTCTTGTTGGAGACTGAGCTCACAGTAGGCACTCAGTGATTGCTTGCTAAGATGCAGTGTGGGCAGATGAGGGCACGAGTGCAGACCCACTGGTGGGCACCAAGGGATCCCAACAGGATGCACATCCAGACGTACCCGGTGCCCACGTTTCATAAACACTGGCACAGAAATAGGCATTGAAAAACAAGGCGGGGAGCACCTGGGGGGCTCTGTTGTTGAAGCGTCTGCCTTCAGCTCAGGTCAGGATCCCAGGGTGTCGGGATCGAGTCCTGCATTGAGCTCCCTGAGGAGGGAGCCTGCTTCTCCCACTACTGCCAACCCCCTGCTTGTATTCTTTCTCTCTGTCAAATAAAGAAATAAATCTTTAAAAAAGAATAAAAATATTTGCCCATCACTGACATAGAAAAACACCTGACATGAAGTTGGAGCCCTTCACAGCCTCGAATGACCCTTGAATGATCAAAATGGAGTGACCACAAAGAAAGGCCCTTGGGCATTCAGGCAGGTCTCCTCTGCACAGGCGTGGGGGAGTTCTGGATGTGGCTGAGTGGGCAGTGCTCCACAGTTTCTCCAGAAGGGACAGAGGAGGGAACATGCTCTGACAGCTCTGCCCAGGGCAGTCCCCTGCTGGAAGCAGGTGCAGCCCCTCACGAGTCCTGGATGTCCTGGTGATTATCAGGCACAGCCACGAATCTCAGCTTCTTCATGACCTGGGGCCGGCCCAGCCACTGCAGGTCCCACAGGTGCTCCAGGGACAGCACCTTGGTGGGCTTATGTTCCAGCAGGTACCTGTTCACGTAGCTCTCATCGTGCCACGCGTCCTCAACCCCAGTGGCCTGATAGACCACCATCACCTGGTGATAGGCAG
Source organism: Enhydra lutris kenyoni (assembly GCF_002288905.1). Classification (NCBI taxonomy): domain Eukaryota; kingdom Metazoa; phylum Chordata; class Mammalia; order Carnivora; family Mustelidae; genus Enhydra; species Enhydra lutris. Next base: position 1,142,314 of record NW_019154187.1, read on the forward strand.
AGGTCAGCTGGAGAACCTCGACCACCAACTCCCCAAAAAGCCTCCTGTGTAGTAGAAATCACCCTCGTCTCTGGGAATGTAGGCCCGGGAATGCGGCCGGTGCTCCTAGGTGAAGGAATCATGGGCTACCCTGAAGAAACCAGGGTGCAGGGTGTCAAGAGGGGGGACAGGAACTCCATGCCACGTGGTAGCTGAACTTCATGGCCATGTTCACACACACCAGGTAGTCCACCTCGTAGAGGAAGCACTGCTGCGAGAAGTTCCTGATAATCTCCATGGGCTGCATGGACACATCCTGCCAGCACGGGCTAAGGGATCCTTGAGGTGACCCGTGAGTGCACCGGGCATGACTACAGGCAAGTGGCCTGGCCCCTCAGAGCCTCTGGAAGGTGGGGTGGTGATAGCATTGACTTTCAGGATTGACACGGAGTGGGGGGGCGTGAGAGTCTGGGGGTTGCAGGGCACACAAGTGTGTGGTCCTCCCAGGGGGACACACCTGGCATGGCCACTGGCTGATCTGTGAGGACATAGTAGGTTGAACCTGTGTCCCACCATAAAGTGCTTCTCTGCCGTCTGCAGGAACAGTTCCAGGAAGACCACCTATCTACAGGGACGGGGACAGGACGGGATGGGTCACTGCCATGAGGCTGGTGGCAGGACCCCACAGCTGTTCTAACTAATGTACCATTCTTTTGTTACAGTTTGGAGGTGGGGATATTAGTGGAGGTTCTATTGTGTAGGGACTGGGGGGCATATGAGAAATCTCCATCTCCCCCTCAGCTCTGCTGTGAATCTTAAATTACTCTAAAAACAAATCTTATTAAAAAAAAAAAAGGCATGAGAAAGGTAAATAGCAGAGCAACAACAAATTATAAATGATTTTTTTTTCTTTTTGCTGTAAGAAATGACAAAAATTTGTTTATATGTTTAGAACACAATATGCATGGGGTATGAAAATACTGTCAAATTATGATAAGATGCAAAACATTGACCAGTTAGCCTCAAATGGAAAACACACACACACACACACACACACACACACACACACACACACACTCCTGCCCAGTTAATTGTTGCCAATGAGGATGCACAGATTTTTAAAATGTCCACACATTGACTGATTTCATGAAACTTAAGTCTTAAAGGAACTGATTTCACAATCAGGGAGACTACATATGTGTGACGACTTTTGAAATTATTTCTCCATTTCAAACATATTTTGGAAGAAAACCTACTACAAACGTTGGTTTAGTATTTGAGCTAGTGCATGGACATGAGTGTGGGAAACAGTGCAAGCCAGAGACAAAGAAACATGGGGGGGAAAGGCAGGGATTTATCTCAAAGCAGGCATGTAGGGGGCAGTTTGTGAAAGGAACTTAATGACTGCTTTGCTTTTGATTCCCTGCGTTATGTCTGGTAAAATTAAAAGTTCATCACATTTTAGCTCTTTACATTTTCCTACTTTTCTTAGAACTCGCCATATTTCATTCCCATTGAGTCATCTGTACATTCGCCATACAGTTTCAAGTAAAAAAAAAATCTTCATTTAGGCCCTTGTTATGTTTTAGACCATGTGCTAAACAGTTGACATGCAAGGTTCTGTTAATTTTCATGAACAAAAGCAGTTGCAAAAGCAAAAAAAGTTGCAAAAGCAGTATTATTAAACTAATTATAGATGGAGAAACTCAAGCTGAATCTGCAGGTGAATCTTACCTATCGGATTCAGAGTTCATTTTACCTTAATAATTGGTCTTTGCGAAGGCATTTCCCCCAAGTAGTGTGTTCTTAAGAAGATAAGGCCCAAGAAAAAAGCATTTTATGGTCAAATCAGTATGAGGACCATAGTGTACTTTATCTCCCTCTGGAAGACTCTCAGGGCGCTTAGGATATCAAAGTCCCTGTGAAGTTCTGAAATAAAGAAATCCATTTCATGTTGTTTATCCAAGTACTTCACAAACTTTAGTCACTGTCAAAGAAGTGTGTGTGTATGTGTGTATGTGTGTGTTTGTGTGTGTGTGTGTGTGTGTGAGAAACATTTAACATTCCAGGACATACTCTGAGAAACTTTGTCTTAGATTATACTGAGAGAGCCTTATTAATCTGAACTCAACTCATTTAGAATCCAGAAATATAAAGCTTCTTATAAGAGCTCAAATCTATGTTTGTCACAATGAGGGTCATGACTCACTGGGTCATGAAAGCAACGAAATCGATTCTGACCAGTACTGGAGGTGGGGACCCAGAAAACAATTAAGATAGAAAATATCAGAATTGTTGCGTGTAGCACGTACTGAATCATGAAATTTTTACTGGGTCACAATGCAAAGTACATTTCTCTCTGTGGTCATGGCCCCAAATGTCCGAAGCCACTGTTTTCCTGAAAGTCATATGAATTGCTTGTTGCACCATTTGTGATGACAAATGCCGGAACTTTGTAAAATTTAACACAAAAAGGACTAGTGTAATGCCATGGCTAAAGACAGTATTTGTTATTACTTCAAATCAGAATTTTTAGAGCTGAAATATCTCGTGGGGGGAAACCAAAATAGTTTGGTGGCTTTTCAAGTTCAAACAGACCAAGCTGGGCCTAGAACCCAGGTTGTCTGACTTGTACTTCCGTATTCTTTTACTTGTCAGCGTAAATTGATGTAGGTTTTACTCATAGAACATGAGGATTCTTTCTTTCTTTCCTTTTTTTTTTTTTTTTTTTAAGATTTCATTTATTTGTCAGAGAGAGAGAGAGAGAAAGGCAGGGGAAGATGCAGGCCGCACTTAGCAAGGAGCAATGCAGGACTCACTGGAAGGCCCCGGGATCCTGACCTGAGCCACCCAAGCATCCTGAGGATTATTATTATTATTTTTTTAATGAATAAGAAAACTGGGTATAAAATTCAGCAGATCACTCCCAGATAGAAAGTCAACGGCTGGTTACAAACATGCTGAAGGGAAAAAGTAACTTAGCAGATTTCAGGGTTGGGGTCTAATTACAATTCCACACCATACTAACCTAATACCCTATTGGGGGGTCTTTAGGTTATCTGGCCATTCCGCTATCTGGTTTCTCGATTGTACATATCAGCGTCCCGTACACATGATTTTGAGAAGACTTAGCAGATAACACACCAGTGACCGCAGAATCTTGCTAGGTGTAAGTTAAAGAGGCAACCCTTAAATAATGAATCAAAGATTAAGAAACCTCCAGACTCCGCGCCATTTTTAAAGAAGAAAAGGAACTATGATTTACCGAAGAATCCCTTAGCAAAATACTATCTTCTACACATTTTATCCTAGGTGGACCTTCTCAAGACTCCAGCTGAAGCTCCGAGGATTAGATCAGAAGTTGTGCCCGATTGCCCCCCTTTCATGGTCTGCTCTGGGGAGGGAGGACCTGAAACGGGTCAGAGGAGGGTGGAAATACTTTCCTTTCCAGCCCTCTGCTCCCAGCCTCTGTCTCCCTCAGGAAGTGACCTGGGCTTGGATTCCTGCAAAGTGTATTCGCATCTTCAGGGCTCTGGAAACCCAGGTTGGTGTCCTCTCCCCGCAGGAAGCTTCAGCCCCAGGGGGCCGAAGTCATTTGATAACTTAATCTTGGAGGGAGGAAGAGACGCTGAGGCCTGTGTGCTCCAGTGATAAACGGAAGCATCCGGGCGAGTCAAGAACAGACGTGGTTATCTTTCCAGAGTAATACAAACGAGGGAAGCATACCCAAGAACTGGAAGCGGGCAGGGACCACTCCCACAAAACGTGGTGGGCGTCTGGGGCGCCCCTCAGGTTCCTGGGGATCCCTCCGGGGAGTCTCTTCCCGGGCTGGAAGGATGCTGGAGGTCGAAGGAGGTGAATGTCCTAAAGTCCCGGAGCGGCCCGTGGACCCTCCCCCTTCCTATAATTAACTCAAAGCGGGTCCCTCCAGGAGGGACCCTTGGCTTCCCCGGACCGCCCCCCTCCCCTAAGCCCGTCTGGGGGGGGGGCAGGAGAGGACCTCTGAGCTGGGGGCCCTCCACCATACGAGTCCCCACCTAGGCGGTTTCAAAGCCCGACCCCCCCCTGGGCCCGGCAGCAGGAGGGATAGTCCCGCTCCTCCCCACTCCCTGCCGTCCTCCCGCGCTGGCCGCGCCCGCCCGGGCCATCCCGGCGGGCGCGTGGGGCGCGGGCCCCGGCCGGGCATGATGTGGGCGCCGCGTCGGGAGGGGCCGCCCGGGGGGCTCCGTCCGCCTTATTAGCGCCGGGCCGGTAGCCGGCGCCAGCAGACCCCGGCACGCAAAGCAACAGGAGCAGCTCCGACCCGCCCCTCCCGCCTCCTCTGCCAGCCTCCTCCTCCTCCCCTCCGGCTCCTCCCACCCCCACCTCTGCGCGAGCCGCGGAGTCGCCCTTTCGCTGCCTCTTTCTCCCGCTCCCGCTCGCTCCTCTCGCTCGCCACTACTTCCACCCTTCTGTGCTCCTGGGCGCCCAAGCATTCTCTGCGCGAACCTCAGGCACCAGTGGTGCTCGAAAAGCCCAGGGAAAGCCGCCTCGGGGAGAGATAGTCGGAAGCCCCCGGTCCCTTCCCCCTCTCCCGGCGCAGCCCGTGCCCGGCTCGCAGCACCTTCTCGCTCCTGCACACTCGGTTTGGGAGGACGAGGTGAGAAGGTGAAGTGGGAAGGACCGCCGAGCCGAGGGGCCAGTCTCAGAGTTCAAATTTCATTTTCATTGAAGCAAATCACAGTTTTTGTTTTGTTTTGTTTTTGTTTTTGTTTTTTTGATTCTGCATTTTTCCTTTTTCTTTTTTCTTTCTTTTTTCTTTTTTTCTTTCTTTCTTTTTTTTTTTTTAAGAAACTTATTTTGGGGGTATTGCTCTGGGCATTGGCTTCGCCCAGTAGTTGAAAAGTGAACTCGACTCGTCATGGTTCTCCTGTCACTCTGATAGCAGCCGCTCTGGTAGAGGTTGGGACTTCAGCTGATGGACAAGTAAGTGGAAAATAGTAACAATAAAAAACTCAAACCCAACCTTTTCCCGAAAAAGTTCCAACCCTCTTTCCCCTCCTCTCTTCCCTCCTCCCCCCTCCCACCCTTCCCTGTTATCTTGCGCCTTCAAGGGCTGGGCGCCGCCTGCGGGGTGTTCTGGGGCGGCGGGTGGGATTGCAGGGGTGGGTCGCGACTCCCACACCTGGAGCCCTGGCTCGTCCCACCTAGCGCCCCCCCCCCCCCCAGCGTCGTTGCGGCTTTCGTAACAATTCCTGACGACAAAGTTCAGCCAATTTGCATCCTCGCCGGGCCGTCTGGGTTTCCCCATTTCGGAGGGCGGTCTGGGCGCCTGAATGAAGTTGCGGACGCGGCGCCCGGGATTCCCGAGCTGAGGCTGCGGCCGCCAGAGTCGGGTTCGCGGGGCTTCCTCTCCTCCGCCCTGACTTACCGCGTTTTCGGGCAGCGGGAGGCTGGGGTTTCAGGAAGTTCCCGGTCGGGGCAGGGAGCGATCCAGCAGACACGTGTCCTGGGAAAACCGCGGCCGTGCTGGGGTTTGACAGTTGGGGCGGGGGGGCTGGGGACACTTCCTGCCCAGCGTTTTCCTGGGCAGAGGCTGGCGGCGTCGCCTCGTTCCTCCCCTCCCCCTCCGAAAGGCTCCTCCGCTCGGCCGCCCAGCCCCACGCTTTGGGGACTCAAGGTGAAGCCCGATGCTCTCGGAAGAGTCCTCCAGAAGGCTCGCGGGCCGGGCCCCGCCGTCTGTTGTAAATCACATCAGCTCAGCGCCGGTGGGACTTGCGGCACAGAATTTCCCTGTGAGTTGTTGTAGCTTCTCCGGTCTGCCCGGTTCTGACCGTAGGTTAAAAAGTAGAAGATCGACCTTCTGGTCGATTCTTGACCTCAAATCTGATCTATCAGGCCCCCTTTCAGGTTTCTTTTCACGCCTATGAATACAGAGGCTTTCTTGGATAATCCGCACCCAGTATCTGAGTTTTAAGAATATTGAATGTCAGTATTTATTTTTGCTGGCTTTATAAATATTAAAATTAAAACGGGGAAAGAGCTCCCCGTTCCAAACTGTTATTAATTGGCTCATTCTCTTGCCGCAAGAACCTACAAACCAAGGCACAGCCTTTAGGCACCAGTCCCCATTTCAGGCATCTCCTGATTAGCTCCTGAGAAGCGTTAATGGTAGAAATAAAACGTACAAGGTGATGAGATGAAACCCAGTAACTGTTTCTTTTTACTTTCCCCCTCCTTTACAGGCTGGTAATGAAGAAATGGTGCAAATAGGTAAGCCTTGTTCTCAGATATCTTTATCTTGGTAGAAAGTAGAGAAAGAAGTAAGCTAATTAAAATACTGTTCCTGAAATTTCTCCCATTGGTGGTTAAAAAAAAATGTAGTTTAGGAACATAGCTGTTCTTCTCTTCGTCTTTATGGAGGAAGGTCCCAGTTTTCTCAGAGTTAAAGGGATATAAAAATTCTGCCGCTGGACTTGTAATGCGTCAGTTTTTTACTGTCCCTGGATAAGCCACTGGTAGGTACTTGGAGGATGATGTAGAGTTTGGAAGAAGACATGGAGATAAGTCAAATCAAATCAACTCGTGTTGCATAAAGACAAGCACATCTGATTAGAATGGGAGGCAAAGTGTAAGAATGCTACAAAGGAGGGAAAAATGAAAGAGGATGAAAATTTTTCTCTTAAAAGTTTTCCAGCTTTGTATTAGCTTTTTGATGACTTCTCTTATTCCGTATGCTTTACAATAACTATCTGCTAAGGTGCAAGATACTGGTATTTTGCAAATAATGTCCAAAACTGCAGGATGTGGGAATTATTCCCATTTTATGGATGAGAAGACTGAGGCTCAGAGAGGATAAGTGACTTGGAACAGGTCACTCCAAAGTCCACATTATCTTTTTTTTTGAAGCTATTTATAATAATATTTGTTCTGAGTTCAGAGACTGAAAGTCATCTGGCCAGAAGCCAAGCTCCATTCAAAGTCTTTTTATACACATTTAACTTGGATTACTTTAAAGATAAATTGTCATTTTGGCAGAGTATTAGTCTAAATGCTGTATTTGTCAGATGATATTGTAAGGTCACTTTTGAAATGAAAAGTTTTGATTACCACAAGCATAGTTACCTGTCATTGCTTGTGTGCAGTGCATGGGGCACCGTGTTAATTGCTTTGTGTGCATTGTGTCATCTACCTCTCACAAGCACACAGGAGGTAGAGACCCGATTGTGCCTGTTTCAGATTTGGAGAAAATGAGGCTTGGGAGGTTCTAAAGCTCCCAACTAGAGTGCATAGTGGAGAGCTGGGAGGATTCCATACTTGTAAGCTAATGGAGGGACCCCAAGATTCAGGCCCAGAGCTGTCCATATGTAGCTGCCTCTTGTCATCTGTCAGTGTGCTCTCTTCCTGTGCAGTGTTTGGCATTGTTGGAACTCTTCTCCACGTTTAGGCCTCTGTAGTAAGGTAGGACAGAGGGGAGGACAGTGACCGAGAACTGCATAAAAGATGCAGTGTCTGTGAAGAGACATTTGTTATTTGTAGCTGATAACATTCAGTCATGAATATATATCTTTTAAAAGAAGGATTTTTTAAAAATCGTCAAACAAGTAGGAAAGAAAACTATCTTCTTTTTTTATTGGTTAAATATTTGATTACTTAAACATCCCACCTTTTCAATTTGTAAATTAAAAAAACTGTGTTAAGAAGGCCCACTCTAGGGGCACCTGGGTGGCTTTGTTGGTTAAGCATCCAACTCTTGATCTCAGCTCAGGTCTTGATCTCTGGGTTGTGAGTTCGAGGCCTGCAAAAAAAAAAAGAATAAAGATTACCTATTCTTTCAAAGATTATCTGTTCTATAAAAAAGATTACCCGTTCTATGAAAGGAATAAAATATGTGCTTTGATTAAATTTTCCAAAAGCATCATCATGCTCTCCTGTAAGAGGCCCTGAGTTAGATTTTGGTCCAGTCCTTTTGTTAATATAAATACTTCAGTTGCATGTTTCTACAGAGAAGGAGGTGGTACAGGTGTGCTTAAATTTGATAGAGGAAGATGACCAGCAGTGTCGAAGAGGGGATAGCAGGGGACTCTTAGACTGTGTTGCTGGAGATTTTCTTCCTCCCAAGTTCCTCTGCTATATAGGGTTTCTCTCTTTTATTACTGTCATTTTTATTTACCATTTTCAAGTTGAGTGAAGAGAAGAAATAAATATAAAAATAGGTTTGACTCATGAGTCTTGTGATAGTGAACATGTAGCTATCATTCAGCTTTGGGAATATAATCATTTATGTAGCTCTTAAAAGGGATTTAAAAATACATTTTAAGAAATCTGTGTATAGGAATGAGATTTCTTTCCCTTGTCCCTACATGCAAAAGTGTTGTTAACCTGAAAGTTGGGTAAAATGCCCTCTTCTATATATAATTAAGTAATTTTTTCCCAAGAATTAATTGAAAAGTGGTTTTATGTAACTGCTTGGAGGTGCTATTTGATTAATGGTACAATTAGGAAAGATTAATAAGGCTTGTAGAATTAATTATTTTATTGGTCTCCCAAATGGCTAGAGAGGAGCGCATGGTTCTGAATGACTTCTATAAAATCTCGTGTCTTGGGAAGAGATAACTGTAGATTAGTGACAAACTGCAAATTATTAAGAAGCTGAGTTAAAAAAATTAGTTTGCACTGAGGTATACTATGCATGCAGGGTAGTGCATGTAACTACACACCTTACTGACCCTTCAGGAAGGGAACACGCCAGTGTGACTAGCGTCTTGATCGATAAGTACAACTTTTTACACCTTCTTAGCACTATCCCCACGTGATGGGTAACCACTCTCCTGACTTGTGACAGGACAGGTTACTTTTGCCAACTTTGAAGTGTTTTTAATAAATATAGTCACGCAATATGTGCTTCAGAAAGCAATAAAAAAATATGTCTAATATGCTTCAGGCCCTAGAGTAGGAAGGCTTTTATTTAGGTAGAGAGAAGGCGGTTGTGATGAGGGCAGGTGAGAATATATATAGAAATATCACCTATGTAGTGTGTGGGCCTTTTCTTCTTTCCTTCTCTCTATACCGAGTGGAAAAATGCCTTCTTGGTATGTGGGAAAGTATGATTCACCCCAGAGAAAATGGGCAAATAGGCTTTGAACTCTGACCTACTTCTCTGCTGCTTGGTCAACCAAAGAGGAACTCCTTACCTCCTACCTGTCTGCACCTGCACATACCTACACTCACACATGTATACAGACATGCACGTATGTACATAGAGCTACGTGTGTGAGTGTGTATGCATTGTGCATATATGTATAAGTGTGTTTCCTGACACACTTACTTAACATACTTCTGTGGAGTATAAGGGAGCGTTTTCATTCTGACTCAGAGTATGGCCTTGGGAAGTTGCCTAGGGTAATTGTGGGCACCTGGCTGGCTGATCCGATTGGGTGAGGAGTCTTGCTCTGTGACACATGTGGCTCAGGAAATAATCATGGTTCTGTAGAAACTGGATGTACAGAATCTTCAGAAGATTCTCTGAGCCCTTTGTTTGCTAAGCCGCCACTCGGATACTGCCTGAGGATCATTAGAAGAAGAATCACTGTGAGGCTTTGGTGTTGGGCTGAGTTGGGTGAGTTTGGTGTTGGGCTCACTTACCTCTTGGAATCAGGGCATATTTATCTTTCTCTGCCCTATTTTTGTTTCCAAGTCTCAAATTCCATTACTTTTTATTCTTAACAAAATAAAGTCGCTAATCTAGTTCTCTCAAATATCCAGTTTACTGAGAAATATTGTTTCATTCTTTGCAGGTCTTTATTTGCTTTTTGAGGTTTAGTGTGAGTCACTTCAAGTCCTTGGCTTATAGTAGGCATATCTACTGGTGTAGGCCTCATGAGAGCTGACACTTTGTTGTGATGATTGCTGTATCCCCAGTATATAAAACTGGGCTTGGTACCTTGTGGGACCTCAAATATTTGTTATTCAATGCATAGATCAAGTAAGCAGGGTATTAGATTGGGATTCACCTGTGTTCTGTCTTTTCTTAAATGCTCTTGGTCTGTGCCCCTCCCCGGGTTTAATTAGTCCCTAAGAAAATAAGGATGGTGATAATGGCTCTACAATTAATTATTCAGTGTTATCAAGGCACCTTGTGACTTCTCTTTTCATTCCACAAAGCTCAGGGAACTGGTTTATTGGTTTCTTACACTGTTCTGTTTCTGTTCAACAAGATTTGGTAAATTGAACAGAATTACGTGCAGGATACGGAACACCCACTAATTTTGCGCTAATGTCTGCTTGAGATCATTTGCTCTGTTTCAGGCATCAGGGGAATTAAGATAACCTAAGATTAAAATCTCCCTACCCAATTTGCCAGGAGCCATACAGAAAAGTGTGATTTAAAGGGGTTTAAAGGGTTTAAAATTTAGAATTTTAACTACCTATGTAACCATTGTTCGTTCTTGTACCTAAAGATCATGCATTTGACGTCATTGATTTAGTTTCCATCCCTCCATTGGGCATCATAATGGTTAATATTAAATGCTTTATGCTTTGTAGATGAAGATATTATTTAGTGTGACATGTTAATCTATTACTAGCAATTTATTATTGCTGTCTAGCTGAAATATTTCTTCCTCATACATTCATTGTTTTTTCTTGCCATTGTACCAAATCATCATAATGTTGCTCAGAAATGTTGTTAAATCCCCATGGTCACTTCTGCTTCCAGGATGATTTTCTCGAAGCATTCTTTGCTTGTGGTAGCCAAGCCAGATCACCTTGGAAGGCCATTAGGGACAATTCCAAATTGCTTGGTAAAATCATGAATGGTTTCAATATGAAGGATTTGGTTATGCTACTTGGACTGGATATATTGACAGTGATGACTTAGATGGAACTCTCATGACAGAATTTTGGGAACCTTCTCTTTGTGTTGCTCCAATAGAGATCAGCTTTTACTCCTGAACTGTGATATGTGTATTATTAGAAATTGGTGGATTAATTCTTTTTAATTAGTTTTTCTTCTTAATATAAATGTTTTACATGTGCCCATTATAATTGTCTTCTTTAGTTTTTCTGTATTCCCCAGATTTTTGACAATCTTCTTAAGTACCAAACTGTTACAACTTAGCATATTCTTATTCAATCATCTTTCAGTACCCAGATTGTGTGGATTATTTTTGTATACCTGTTTTTGTTTGTTTCCTATTTTAGTATAGTTTTCCATAACATTACACAGCCCTTATAGACATAATTTTAATCTCATTATCCTGATAAACCTTAATGTATGTGCTTATTTCCCTAATGACACCCATTTTCTCATGACAATGAACGTTGCCCCCCAGTGTTGTATACAGATAGCTGCCCTCTTTTCAAATGACTACTTTAGGAGAAGGCCCTAGAAGCTGATTGCTGAGACAGATGGCTTTTAAAGAAGTTTGTATGATATGAACTTTTACTAGTGGTATAGGGAAGTGTTGGTTTTTAAAAATTTCAGTCTTAACTTAGTCTTAGCTCTGCTCTCCCTAAATCTGAGTATAATTTTTAAATATTTGATTTTGCAGTCTTTGAAATATGTAATGAAGTAATCATTTTTCTAGTTATCAATCATTATTCTAGTTATCAAATACCCAAAAGTATAATCAATTACAAAAAATTCTTGTAAATTTTAGTAGTGCTATGAGAAGATTCATCCATCTCATAGAATTTGAGAGTTATATTATTCTTTAAAATGGATAGTAAAGCGTGGGAAGAGTTTCCTAGTTTAGGAATTTCTGTTCCCACAAGTGATTTATCCATCCTGATTTTCCAAATATGTTTACATGATTTTGCTGACTAACTGTAAATCCTTAGGAGAGATTTTGTGGTCATGTCAGTCTCTTGTTTATAAAAATGATAGCATGATGAATCTTCGTGGAATTTAGAATAAATTATGACCAGCATGAAATAGTCTACCTTGTTTTTGAAGTGACTGAAAAAACAAAACAAAACAAAACATTTAGGAAACTCGTGGGAAGTAAGATAGGATTAAACATATGAATCTTCAAATACTGGGATCTTAGATGTTAAATCACATTTCCTACAATCTTTCTTTGTATTTAGTATTTGTATTTTTCTATGTGTATATGCACATAAATTTAAAAAAAATGATTGAAATCATTCTTCAAATGAGCTTGAGTTCTTTTATATGTAAAAATCTTTTACATTTCTTAATCTAAAACATAACCAGCCTATCCAATAGATGACCTATTAATATTCATTGCCATTCTTCCATTACATGGTCAGGGGCACAGAATCTTGTTCATTGTGTAGTTTACTACTTTCTAGCTGACTTTAACCTCTCAAAGCATCTCTCTCTTCTGTGTAAACATAGGCATACTACTACTGCTTAGTTCACAGAACTGCAAAGGATTCACAGAGTGCTGGCACATGGGAGGCAAGCTAGGAGAATGGATAGTAGCTATTATTAGTAGTATATCTTAGTCTTGTGCTTTTAAAAAGCACTTTCACTTAGTGAGAGCCACCCCATTCTAATCCGTACATTTTTGGTAGGTCTGCCTACCACCATGAATTTCCAGGAACCTTAATTTACTGTGTCAAGGACTTGTAAACTCTCCAGCCACTCAGCTCGCCATGTGACAGCTCTTCGAGAGGTCTATTTTCATGTATTATCTTAATGTTGATATCTCAATATATTATTGCTTAACTCATCGGAATATGGCAGTACAGGGGGCAGTTGGGTAAGGAATGAACTGTGCAGAACAATTACTGAATACAGACTCCATGCAACTTTATTTCTTGTATACTGGACAGAATTCTTTCTTCTTTTCATCCGGTTTATGGAAAGTCCTTTCCAGTTCATTGAGAGAAAGTTCCTGTATTGATCATGACTCCTTTGGATGCAAGGAACGGGAACCCAGTTGATACTTGTTAAGGACAACAGAATTGATCAGGCAATCAGAGTCAGGTATAGCTGAACCAGGGGCTTAAACAACGTCAGAAATCCTTCCCTCTCCTCCCCCAACTGTTCTTTCCTTCTCATTTTCCTGCGTTCGTTCTGTTTCTTTACCAGGATATGATTGGTGGCCCCTCAGGCTGTGGCTGGTATTGTCACCAGCATCCCTAGGCTTTCATTCTGCCTTTCACCCCACTAGACAGAGCTCTTGTTTTTTGATAGCCCCCCCCCCACCTTGGGGAGCGAGGTTGATTGGCTACTTGGCTTGAGTCATAAGCTTATCCGGGAACCATTCGCTGTGGTCAGGGGATGCAGTGCTCTGAGTGGCCTGTATTGAGATATTTCACTCTTGATTTACGGGGACTGAGAATAAGGCAGGATGGTTAATCTGAGGGCACACTGGGGTGCAGTTAAGGAAAAAGGAGGACGGATGCCAGAGAGTACACGTGTACTAATGCCGTGACCTGAGGGCTCCCCAGCACGCTGCTTGGGAACGGGCAGCTGTGGTAGGTAGAATAATGCCCCCCCCAACCCCAAGGGGTCTGCATCCGAATCCCTGAAACTCATGAGTATGTTCTGTTATATGAACAAGAGCAGTTAAGTTTGATCATGGAATTAAGGTTGCTAATCGGTTGGTCTTTAAATAGGGAGATTACCCTGGATTTTCTGAGGTCTGTCCTCGTAAATAAAACAGGGAGACAAAAAGACAAAACTAGAGAGATGGCAGCATTAGAAAAGACTTGGTCTGATGTTTCTGGTTTTGAAGACGAAGGCAGGGACCCAGGAGTTAGGGAATGTGTGTGGCCTCTGGAAGTTTGAGAAGTCAAGGAAACAGATTATTCCCAGAGATTCTTGAAGACATGCAGCCCCGCTGACACCTTGATTTTAGCCCCTGTGACCTATTTCAGACTTCAGACCTCCAGAACTGTAGGATAATAAATGATTATTGTTTTAAGTCGCCACGTTTGTGGCACTTTGTTATAGCAGCAATAGGAAGCTAATACAGTGGCCTAGTGGACTGTCCCAGTTTCTCATACCTTTGTTATATTGTGAGCAAGACTATTTTAGATTTGGAAAGTATAATCACGACAAGTAAGTTTCTGTGGAAATCTTTAAAAATGCTGCTTGCATTTCTTATCTGGCATATTTTCCTCAGCCTTTGGCCCCAGGGACAAATGGTTATTTTCCTGGCTTTAAATTCTGGGCTCAATATTAGTCTTAAAAGTATTATCCATCAAAAAATTGTGAGGCAAGGGGCGCCTGGGTGGCTCAGTGGGTTAAGCCGCTGCCTTCGGCTCAGGTCATGATCTCAGGGTCCGGGGATCGAGTCCCGCGTCGGGCTCTCTGCTCAGCAGGGAGCCTGCTTCCCTTCCTCTCTCTCTGCCTGCCTCTCTGCCTACTTGTGATCTCTGTCTGTCAAATAAATAAATAAAATCTTAAAAAAAAATTTTGAGGTGTATGAGAAATATTAATTTATAAAATGTCTAATATAGCTCCTGAGTCTATAAAACTTCCAGGAATGATAAATATAGTCATCAGATTTGCTTCTTTAAAAAGTAAGATTGAATGTTAACATTTTGACAATGGAGCCTCACATTAAAAAAAATATATATATCTTATCTACTTATTCTGTTATTGATTACTTGATCATTTTAAGATGTAGCAAACAGGGCACCTGGGTGGCTTAGTTGTTAAGTGTCTGCCTTCAGTTCAGGTCATGATCTCAGGGTCCTGGGATCGAGACCCACATCGGGCTCCCTGCTTGGCGGGAAGCCTGCTTCTCCCTCTCCCACTCCCTCTGCTTGTGTTCCCTCTCTCACTGTGTCTCTGTCAAATAAATAAATAAAATTAAAAAAAAAAAAAGATGTAGCAAACAAAGAAAATACTTGGACATTTTTCTTCTTTTCTTTTCTTTCTTTTTTTTTTTTTTTACTTGAAAGACCTTCTCTTACCTGATTTCATGGTCTGGAACACTAAGAAATGTGTTGTTCTTTCCTAAGTGACTGTCTTGAATCTAAACATTGTGCAATTGCAATAAATGTGTATGAAAAAGCCAGATTTTAAAAAAATGAGAAGAATTTTTAAGTTCACAACTATTTGTTCTTTCTTAATGAGGAAAAAGAAAAAAAAAACTTTCTCTTTTTTCTCCAAGAGCTTGATGAAAAATCTTTGACTCTGAGAGTAGGTTTGCAATTAAAGTAAAAGACTTCCAAGAGGTTCTCTGCTTTGTGGTGATGATAAGAGCCTAGAGGAGATGAAGTGAGGAAAAAAGAATTTGGCTGTGTTCAGAAGTTCAGCACGTGTCACAACTAACTTTTAATTGCCTCTCAGTGAAGATGTGTCCCCTTCTCCATTTGTGTTTATAGCCTTGGGAAGCCCTCAGCGTGTGATGTCTTCCTTAATGTCCACTTGTCACCTTGCTCACATTTTTCCTGGAACAGCTGGCTCCTGTCATTTCCAATGAAAGTCATTCTCCTGCCCTCAGCAAAGGATTTGGAAATGTTGTTGTTGGAGCTACTTCTTTAGCAGATCTTGAAAATGCTTATTTGCTTTCCTTCTTGTGGCCAGATTGTTGCATACTGAGAATTTGTACCTGAAAAAGGAAATTGCCTGTGTAAACTCTCTCTTTATAGTCATCAACCAATTCTTGGGAGAGAATCTCCGTGTCTGGGTGGGGTAACAGAGTATGGGTTGTTACAGCTAGCCTGGCCTTCAGGCCCTCAGTTGGCATGGAGCCGAAGATCCCTTCTGGTCAGAAACACCAGACTGGGGTGGGAATGGAGATGGGAGAGGCCTGAGAGGTGCTGGAATGTGGAAGGAATCTGAAGCCCACTTCTACCTTCTGTAGTTCTAACTGGATGGGAATGGTCAAGGTGATAATAACCTCAGCTAATTTTTCTTTTATTATATTGTTACAAGATGTACTAAGTCTTCTATGTGCCTTACCTTGTTTGAATCCATTATTATCCTCATTTTACAACCTCTCTGAGCCTTAATTTTGATAATTTGCTTGCAGAGGCCAAAATGCGCATCACCTTGAAATCAGAATTTTTTTTTTTTTTAAAGATTTTATTTATTTATTTGACAGAGATCACAAGTAGACAGAGAGGCAGGCAGAGAGAGAGAGAGAGAGAGAGAGAGAGAGGGAAGCAGGCTCCCTGCCGAGCAGAGAGCCCGATGCAGGACTCGATCCCAGGACCCCGAGATCATGACCTGAGCCGAAGGCAGCGGCTTAACCCACTGAGCCACCCAGGCGCCCCTTGAAATCAGAATTTAAAGGCAGTACTGACTCCAGATCTTTGGTAATCAACTGTCGTATCCCACCTTCTCCCTTCCTTGCTTGGGAACTCAAGCCATATTGCATTAATCACAAGTGTTCCAATATCTTATGTGCCAGGAGTAGCTTTGGGCTTCATTAGATCAACTAACGATTGCTGTGATATGTGTGAGCTTTGCACTGTAGTCACTTGAAGTCTTAGTGATTCTGTTCTCTTACTATTCTATAGTGTGGTCTTTGTAACATGTTGGGGACATCTGGTAACCTCCGGGAGACATTTGGGTATCACTGCACAACATACTAGATGGATACCAAGCTGACTGTCCAGTTGTGAGCTTTGGACACTGAATGTGTGAAGGAATTAAGATGATCTCAGAGCTTGGGCCACAGTGGCATACTATGAAAACATTCCCCCTCAAGAACCCCACTTCCAAAAACTGCCATTGATTTTTTTCCCCCAAAGACTGCTGTATGCAGGGAACACGTAAACATAGTTAAGATAACCACACCTTCATCCCAAAGAGCTTAAAATCTCTGAAAGGACAGATGCAAGCATATAACTTTTCTCCCATAGAGACTTTTAGAACTTAATACAGATAGTGCATGATGGTGAGATCTAAGAAGCTTAGACCAGCAGGTGTGTACTCTGGACGAGGTAGCAGGGAAGGTTTCTTGGGAGAGATGGGGCTTGAGATAAGCTGCACAGGCCGGGTTGGAATTGTACAGATGGAGAGAAAGCAGCAGTCCTTTCCCTGGGGGCGAACAGTAGAGTAGGACTTGGAGGACAGACGTGATTAAGTTGGGTCTAGGCAGCCCATTAGAATGTTCCAGTAGGCCAAAATGAGAAATGATGTTGCAAAGAAGTTAGCTGACAGAGTGTGGAGGGCCTTAAATGACAGTTTAGTTTTGATTTGGGTTCAGTTATCTGGTCTGCGAGTTTCAGCTTGTTATTTGTGAAGAGAGAGGATTTGATTAGTAGAGGTCTTTAAGGCGATTTCCATGTCTAACATGGAAAAAAGCTGTCAGTTTTCTGAGTCTATTTTATCCTGAAGTGATGATGAGCCACTGTAACTATTCAGAGAGGATAACCTAGTAATATCAACACCTAACATTTATCCAACCCTTCCAATGTGCCAAATAGTGTCCTAAACACTTTGGATTAGGTCAGTTAATTTTTACAAGTCTGTGAGTTAAATACTATTACCCTTGTTTTACAGATGAGTACTGACCTGGAAGTCTTAAGTGACTAAAATCACAGAGGTAGCAAGTGGCAGAATTAAGGCATTTTACATGTGGGACTTTGAAACAGTTTTCCTGGCAGTAATTCAAATAATATTTTTGGTAAAATTTATACAATATTTGGTAGCGAGAAATGATGTTGGGGAGTTTGGACTTGGCACTTCGAGGTTTGCGGTGTGTGGTGACAAAGACTTGAAGCAATCCGAAGAAATGGGATTAGTTTGTCAGAAATTTCTAAGGAGAAAACAGTAGGACTTGAATGATATTAAATGGGGGGAATATGGGTATAAGGTTAGTTTTCTAGCCTGGGGTTTTGGGAGAATCAGCACATCATGAACAGAAATGGTGAAGTCAGGAAAGCAAGATGAATATTTAGGTGAAAATGAGAGGTTTGGTTTAGATATTTTAGGGGAGAAGAGAATCTATGGCACATTATTCTAGGCAAAGAACTGCCATGTTCAAATTTCAGTGTGAGGGAAGTTCCTTCTTTTCTTTCAACCTGTATTTGGAGAGGGCCTGTTATGTGCAAGTACACCGATATGTGTAAAAGGGCTCAAAGTCTCAGAAATGGTTACAATTTTGAAACTGTGAGAAAATTCTAATGCAGTTGACGTTAAAATGCAAAGTCTGATCAGCTACAAGGTCTTTACGTATATGGAAACATAGAACATTGCCTCCTCAAATACTTAGATGTAGATTATTTTTAATATTAGTATGTATATATACAGATGTATACACATCTCTCACAAACACACACACACACACACACACACACACTCTCTCTCTCTCTTTCTCTCTCTCTCACAAGAATGTGTCTTCTTTGATTCAACCCAAGGAGGAAGAAGCTTTAAGTTAAACTCTCAAATGAGGACTCTAGAGAATTCTCTGACAAGGAGACTTGTTAGTATTGTCATCCAGTGGAGATATGACAATACTTTTTCTTAAATGTAGTTTGAGTTTCTGAGGAGATCCTGAATGAAAACATAGCCCTCTCACTTGCTTGAGGGAACAAGTTAGAAATAGCAGATATAAAGATGTAGTAAACATATCCTTTACAAACAAGGCCAGGCTCTCACTTTGATAGGAAGTACGTACTCCAGGCAGCATGTGTCAGGCCCTGCTGGGCTAGGGCAGGCCTTTTGCCCTTTGATGTGAAGGACAACCTGTGCTCCTTTTCACGATCCTTCCAAGGAAGAAGAATGGGGAGGGAGGTGCTGAGCTTTGCAAACTTCTTATTTTTCCTAGACTTAGCAATCACAGACATCACTCTTCTTTAACTGGGAAAAGGGTGAGCTAAGAGATGGAGGGTCCCAGGAGAGTCAGAGAAAAATCTTTCTTCACAGAGAGCAGGAGCAGGTTAAAGGCTTTCCACCTCTAACTTAAAAAAAAAAAAATCTACTTGAGATGCCTTCATTGTAAGAAAGAGGCAAAGATTAGATGGTTTTCAAGGTCATTTTTATTTTTGACCTTTATAGATATTCCAAGAATATCTATAGGAATAGCAGAATGGGGCTGATTTCCTGCTACTTTTTTCTAAGTATGAGGGGCTCTGTGTCTGCATTCCAGGGGATCTGTTTTAATGACCAGATCCACTTTCTGGTTCTTAGTAGCTTAAATCTAAGACGTAGATACTATGAAATGTTTGATTTACTGGTCAGCGAGAGCTGGGAGAAGTAGAAACAACTTTTGCAAGCAAATTTCTGGTTGTAGAGGTATAGACAACTTGTCTAGTTAGCTGTCTTTGATTGCTTGGTGATAAATTGTTATTTGGGGAAAAGATGGTGCATTCTAATTTTATTTATTTATTTGTTTGTTCATTTGATAGACAGAGGTCACAAGTAGGCAGAGGCAGGCAGAGGGAGAGAGGGGGGAAGCAGGCTCCCTGCCGAGCAGAGAGCCAGATGTGGGGCTCGATCCCAGGTCCCTGAAATCAGGATCTGAGCCAAAGACAGAGGCTTAACCCACTGAGCCACCCAGGTACCCCGCATTCTAATATTAGATACATCCTTGGGTTCAGTCTACTCTCATCCATTCATTCCTTCAGGTTCTATTTGAGGCATTGGGGAGCAGTAGAAAGAGAAAGGATAAAAACCTGTGCCCTCCTGGAGCTTATATGCTAGTGGAAGGAACAATAAGTGCTCATAAGTATAATTTATAGTATGTCAGAGTGAGTGATAAGTTTTGTGTGGAAAAATAAAATGCGGAAAGAGGATAGAGTGATGAGATGGATACTGGTCAGGACAGAGCTCAATGAGAGAGGGTCACATTAAAGCAAAACCTGAAGGAACTGAGGAGGAGATCCCAGAGGAAAGCCATCACAGCGGCCTGGAGATGTGAGAATTCTCAGTACCAGGCTGTGAGACAGAGCAAACCCATTTTACTCTGGGATGGGTTTTGAGGAGAACAAGGAATTGACCCGTCACTTTAAGTACTCTGGCTCTATTTTGAGGATAATTTATAAAGGGGAGGAGCAGAAGCAAGGAGAACAGATATGGGGCTCATTGAAAACTGGGACCAGTGGTTTGGACCAGGGTAGTGGCCGGGCTGGTGGTGAGCTGAGGTCACTGTTTGGTGGCATCTTTGAAGGCTGAGTCAATAGAATTTGTTGGAAGATTTGATTTGTGATGTGACAAGAGTTAAGGGTAGTTTAGCCAGGTTTTCGGTCTGAGTAGCTAGGAGGATAGCGTTGCCCATTACTGACTTTAGAGCAGGGAGATAGGACATTTACTTCTGGAAATGTTAAGTTGGAGGACATAGGGAATGTCCACCTGGGAAGGCAATGGAGTTGACAAGAGAGGAGCCCATGGAGGAAGCCGGGGCTGGAGATAAAGGATTGTAAAGACACTCAAACTCATGGGATGAACTTACCATGCCGCAGAGGGTAGATGCAGAAGAGAGGAGTCAGTGGACCAGGTCCTGTGGCTCTGCCGTGTATGCAAGTTACAGAAATCAAGGGATGTGAGGAAGGGAGAATGAGGAGGGAGACCACAGAGGAAAGAGGAGAGCCAGAAGAGAAAGATGTCCCAGAAGCTAAATAAAGAACTTATTTCAAGAAGGAAGGAGAAATAAGCTGGGTCAGTATCTGCTGAAGCAGCAAGGAAGGAGTGGGCATCTTGACCATTGGTTTCAGCAACATGGGGTCTCTAGTGACCTCAAGAGCCTGATTGGATCAGGCTCGAGAAGGAACAAGACTGGGAAGAGAGGAATTGGAGACATCTCTTGTAGTCAACCTTTTGGAGCATTTTGCTATAAAGGGTAATGAAGTGATGGGGGTATTAGCCAGAGTGGGATGTGGCATCAGAGGATTTTTATTAAGGATGGGAGACAAGAAGGCAGCTTATTTATTTGTTGGTGGGAATGATCTAGTGATGTGGGGAAACTGATATGGAAAGAGGAGAGGACAGTTGCAGAGGCAGTTCTTGCAGAGGCGAGAGGGGTTAGGATAAGGTGCACGAGTGGAGAGTTTGCTCCTAGGTAAGACCACAGGCAGCTTCTCTGTAACACCTGGAGGAAGATGGACCACGTGTGCACAGACGCCAGTTGGGGGGTAGGAGGTTCACTGCATGTGAGTCCTGTTCAGGTGACTCAGTGACCACAGTGTGGCTTTATGGTGGCTCCAGCCATTTGTGCTTGTAGAATTTATGGCCCACGAAAACCTTTATATACGAATTGCCATGGCTCTTCAGCCATCTCTGATGGTGGTTATATAGTTTCAAATCTTAAAATTGCACATTGGCAGTATTTGAATAAGTAGCTAACTTGCATTTAAGGTTTCAGTAACTCACATTTATTGCATCCTCTGCATAATCTCATTTAAACCTCTCACTAGACCTATGAAGTGGGAAGTATTTCTAGTCTCCAGTTAACAATTGAGGACACTGAGCCTGAGAGAAACTGAAGAACTCGGTCAGGGTCATGCACTAACTTAACTTGCTGCTTTCTAATGGTTCAGTTCCTTCCTTATCCACAGGCTGTCGTGCTCTGTGAAAGGATTTGGACCTGTGAGGTTTGTAATGTCTGAATACAGTAACTTACCACTGGTATAATTTAATTTGCTTGTATGATTGTAATCTGAGATGAAAATACTTTTGATGGCATTGAGCTTTCCCCGCCACCCCCTCCCACCTTTTTTTTGCTTTCCAAAGAGCAAATTTAAGAGCCTTCCGAATTTAAGAGCCTTTTACAGAAATTTTTGAAACTACACTGGAGGCAAAATTGGTTGTCTGGCTGTGGGTAGACAGAACATGGTCCTTCTTGTGGTAGTTTTCCTTTATAATTCAGATCTCAAATTAGAAATTGACAGCAAGTTGTTCCATCTATTCCATCTTAGTGAATAAGAAGATACTAGCATGGTCCTCAGTGTCAAAATGATCAAAATTGAGTTTTCCCCTTGGCTTTTTGCTTGCAGTGTGTCAGGCCTCCTAGGCCTGCCTTTTCATTGATAAACTAGGGATAATAACACCCACCTGCTGCGATTGCTGTGAGAATTAGAGATGGTATATATATTTTTTAATATTTTATTTATTTCTTCGACAGAGAGAGAGTTAGAGAACTCAAGCAGGGGGAAGAGGAGAAAGGGAGGGAGGAGTTAGGCTCCCTGGTAGCAGGGCGCCAGACTCGGGGTTCGATCCCAGGACCCTGGGATCATGATCCGAGCCAAAGGCAGACACTTAAATGACTGAGCTACCCGGGTGCTGTAGAGATGGCATATTCTTGATCACAAAGCAGAGTGTCCAGCATTTATCCTGCCAATAAGTGGCAGGTGGCCTGGTAGCTCCTTTGTCAGTTCTGCTAACTACTGTCCAGGGGGGTGGCAGCCTGAGGGGTTACTAACTGCATCTTTTCCTTTGGTTACAGTAATTCCTAATTGGAAAATCACTCATTCTGGGTTTAGTTTCAGCAATGTTATGTTAAATGTTATGTGTACATGTTAGGAAGGACTTATTATTTAGCATCAGTGAAGACAAAGCTCTGTAGAAATATGCCATCTTTATTTTGAATAAAAATGCAGAACATACTCTCTGACAGTGGAAAAATGGAACTGTCCCAGAGAATCTAGGATGCCTGCTGTGCTGTAAGCATGAGGCTCTGGGTGTCCTCCTGGGTGTGGAGGAGTCTGCTTGCATTCTTCTTGAATTTTCCAGTTCTCTAGTAACTTAATCCAGGCGTCAGTATATTGTCTAGACTTTGGGTGTGTGAATTTCCTGTGGTGGAGATGGGAAATCTCCTTCCTTTGAAACAGTGAATGAATTGTTAGAGAAAGAGTTATAAGTGGGATTACTGGTGCAGCCAGACGCCCTTGACCCTCTGGTAGGATATCTTGTAAGTCAGTGTGCAGCATGGACAAAGCAAAGGTTCTCTGGTTACCTGCGTTACTAACTTAAACAAATCCTGCTGACAAGAGACCATGGCGTGTACAAAATCTTGTATTAGATGATATTGGAAATACCAAGCTGAATGGGGGAATTTCTTGTCCGTAAGGAGTTTGTACTTAGTTGGGGTTAGGCTTTGTCAGTCCACATCCAAGAGCCTGATTTACCCTTTACTGTGGAGACCTTCCCCTCCGTCACTCTGCTCCTGCAACTCTTGAGATCATGCCTTAAAATTTCGAGTTCTTTCTATAAGCCAGAAGCTACAAAAGTACTCCCCAGGGATTAAGCTGTAAGAGAGACTACATTTTTGCATCTGTGCTTAATGTTGATGCCTAGTGTGGGTCCTTGACTCTGGTCCAGAGAACCCACAAAGCAGGTATCGTGCCTCTGCTTCTCCTCCCAGGGTTGGAGCCGGGCTTTTCTTTACTCTGTGAAGCGACAGTCCTCACTCTGTCTAGTAAATATTTACAGCGGTGTTATTTGATTTGTGCATTTAATAAAGAAGTGTATTTTGTTTAAATACATTGGCCATTCTAAATGGCATAATGATAACAAGCATGCACTCAGAGAGTTTCCAAGTTGTAAAATGCCTTCCTTTGTCTTCTGATATTTTATACACTGTTTGAAGTATTTAAAAAGCAGGAAAAGAATGAACATATTCGATAAGGTTACTTTAAGATCAGCGATGTTATAGTTCAGTTATGAGTCTTACACTTTGATTTGTTGGATGACGTACACGTGATTGCTCTAGGCGGGAAATATTCGTAGGTCATAGAATTTTTTTTAGGGTCCTTTTACATACTGCAGGAATAGTCTTAGACTAGAATCATGAAGGTGGGGGATTTTTTAATTTCTGTTAGCAGATTTTGCTTGTGTCCTTTTCTCATCCTTCTCCTCATGTCCTTTTCCAGGATCCACTGTCTTGCTTCCAAATTATTTCTAATAAGGGATAAATGGTTTATTCAATGAGTTATCTTTCCCCAGGGTGTTTGCATTTTAATAGACATAATACATTTGGCTAAAGGAGGGGGATTGATTGTGACATTGGGTTTAACCTGTAGCTGGCCACCCATCATGCAAGGTGGACTCCAAGCAGACATTCATATTAAAATGAAAATCTATCCCACGTGTGAAATTTGTTGCAAAATGACATTGCCATTTGCTCTTAACTGACTGACATCTACATATTTAATTTATAGATTATGATTTCTACTTTTCTTTTACCCATTCTCCTTGTTTTCTGCAAATGTTCTGTGATTTCTGGGGCACAACTCAGTGGAGTACAAGGAGTGTATGGGCTTTGGAGTATAACTTGGATTCATATCTCCGCTTCACAGTTACATGATCTTGGGCATATACTTCCTGAATCTCAGTTTCCTTACTTGTGAAGAGTGATTGTTATGTTTGTTATGATGGAAAAAATTATGTATAAACTACAGTACGATAAACTACAGTGTATAAAATTATAGACCAACCATAAATGCAACATAAAGTAGCTATTATAATGAGTATAAATTCTAGGATTTTTACATGGAAAAAATTAAACAATCAAAAAAAAATTCTTTTACATAATAACATCTTTGTTAAAAAATTGTAGCAGGTGTCAATTATGCCCATAATAAATGAGTTGGGATCATGTCTTGATTGTAAGCAAACCAGATATCATTTATGGAAACTTATTATATTCATAGTCTCAAACATATAAATGAGATATGAATATTCACATTATAGTACATTTTTAAAAAAAGAAAACCATTGACGGAACCCAGGGTTACCTAAGTATAGTTGAGAAATGATTCGAGTTCTCAAAATTTCATACTTAATGAGATGGCTCAGAAATATATTTATTATGCAAGTTGACATAATAAATACAGCCTTCTGAGGTGGGGCACATTATGTTATGTCCTCCTGTGTTCTCTTGTCACACAGGGTTCTACAATTCTATTTTTCATCCCACAGATTTACCAATAAAGAGCCAGAGTGAGTATGAGCTGGTGACTCCAGTCAGCACAAATTTTGAAGGACACTATCTCTCCCATATTTTTTCTGCAAATCACAAAAGGAGGTCACCAAGGGACGTGTCTTCCAACTCTGAGCAATTGTTCTTTAACATCACCACATTTGGAAGAGATTTTCATCTGTGACTAAGGCCCAACGCTCACCTAGTGGCTCCTGGGGCTGTTGTGGAATGGCACGAGACAGATCTGGTGCCAGAGAATATAACTGACCCCACTGATGATCATCAAGCAGGAAATACTTCAGAAAGAATCTGGAAAACAGAGCCTTTGCAGACTAACTGTGCTTATGTTGGTGACATCATGGACATTCCAGGAACCTCTGTTGCCATTAGCAACTGTGACAGTCTGGTAAGACTTACTCTCTTCTGTGTGTGTGTGCTTGCAGGTGTGTGGGAGTGCAGCATGGCTCCAGCATGGTTTGGAAGGTATAGGTGGAAAGGAAGCCTTACTATATTTTAAGTGCAGGAAGGAGCTTGAGAAAGGACTTTACTGTCAAAGATGTGTGCTCTGGCTTCATTTTGCCACAAAGACAGCATTATTCCGAGAAGCAAAAGATACCTATTTTAGCATTTTTTGCTTATGTTTTCACTTGTGTTACATTGGGGAATTTCATTTCCTTATATCTTTCAAAGCATTCTGAAAATTTTTAAAGAAATGTAGATTCCTCCCAAATGATAGTATTTCACTTCTTATGTGGAAACTTTGGATATCTTCTTAAAGAAAGTATTTTGAATGCATTCTTTCACTTCCCCACAGAATGCTAAAATGGGAAATGAGCAGATCCTTTGTCAGAATTCGTTCAAATAGCATTACTTTACAAACACGAGATATAGTTCCCTTTGCATTGTGGCTTTGAGTCAGTTTTTTCTTTAGTTTGAACTAAAATACCCATATATTGCTCTTCTGTTTTGTTGTCGAGGCCAGTAGTAACTGACCTTTCTCTACACACACTGCAGATGTGAAATATTTTATTTGTTTTGTCTCCCCAGATGTTACTTGAAAAGTGTGTCAATGTTTATGCATCTTCCATCCACAGTTGACTTTGTTCAAAAAAGCAACCATTTTTTTTCGATGGTTGCCAAGCTGCTGTTTCTTGGGAGTTCAGAGCTATTCCCTTTGTTTTGCCACTCTTCTGGGAGTTCTCAAATATTCCTTATGTTCCTGCTTATAATTACCCTACCTTAGCTGGTTCTACAACAATACCATGAGTTTTTTGCTATTGTTCTCTCCATGCATAGGCCCAACCCAGAGGTTGTATGGCACATATGTTTTACCAAATGTTGGTAAGGTCATTGTTTTAGGCTTTCTTTTTGCAGTCCTGTCCTGCCTCTTGATGTTCTGTAGGGTTTTAAAAGCCAGTGCAGAGGACATGCAGAAGAACATATGTAGGTCCCGGTGTTCAAGTTGGACTGCATTAGATTAGGTCTCTACATTCCGCGTTTGGTGCTAGACCATGTTCTAGGGTTTGAAGACATAAGGAATCACTCGAATTTTTCTCATTCTGTACAAAGGTTGAATAGAGGTGAATTAATTCAGTCATTGAATAGGAAATAAAAAAGAAAGCACTTTCTAGAAGATGAAGTTCAAAGTATTCATTGAGAGAGATTGATTCAGTACTCCTAAGATAGAAAAGAACATAAATCATACAAAAGGTACCACTTTATAATACTTTTAAGTAAAATACATTGAGTATAAAACTTAATCCAGTGTTACTTTTTGGTTTTAAAGCATAAAATATTAAGTACTTTTTATTTTCTCAGTTAAGATTTGAAATGTGGTATATTAGCTGGAAAATCAGTTTAAGGAAGATAAAAAGCAAGGAACTTATTTTAATGCATCATCACAGTGATTTTTACATGTCACTTAGCAACCAGTATTTTTTTTACTATACATGTGTAATTATCTAGTCATAGACATGAGAAATCTGGGCACATAACAAGTTGTTATAAGGAAGAGGAAAATAGATACAAAGTCTGAATGACTATTAATTATTAGGATTCTCTAATTTCTCATTTTTCAGATAACGGTGTTAGCATCACATGTAAATTGATATCGAGTGTGTGTGTGTGTGTGTGTTATACTACCACTGAACACTACAAGTATTCATTTGTTCCAGTCTTTGATCCATTATTTAGTTAATTAAACAGTGTTTGTAGGAGCCGGTAATGGGCCAAGTGCTATTCTAGGCTCTGAAATGGCAAAAGAAGTAGTGGTTACCATCTTCATGCAGCTCAAAGATGTTAAATTTGTCATGGGATTTAAGTGTCAAAATATCAGGCATATGTATGTGTGTATATATATGTTAGAAGCACATTTAACTTGGAAAATTGTAGCTTTTGAGAGAAATAAGTTCAGAGATATGAACAGGACAGAGTTTTGAACCAGAGATAATTGGCTGAGGCCTTCAGCTCAGTCCAGGGAAAGGTGGGTCTGGCCTGCAGAGAAGGCAGTGCTGCTCTGTGGGTATGTGGGGTGAAGCCATTTCTGGAGCTTCCAGCTCACAGCAGCCCTGTGCCTGGAGGAAGCAAGCGTGGTGATGACAACAGGAAGAACAGCAAGCAGGGCTATGGGGAGCGAATCCACAAACCCCAGGGATAACACTAGGACCACTTCATTAAGCTGGGAACAAGTTCTTAAAATTGCAGAATCGCTTTGCCTGGGATAAGCCCTTAGCAGAGATGAAATAGGAAGTTTAATTGTAGGGAATGGAAATTAACTTGGCTGGTTGCTGCTTCCTAAACCCTTTTTTCTCTGTAACTGACTATATAGGGATTTAACCTTAACCTTCTTGACCTTAGAAAGGTCTTAAAAAAGATTTTTTTTTTAAATTTGTTTGATAGAGAGTGAGCACAAGCAGGGGGAGGGGAGAGGGAGAGGGAGAAGCAGGCTCCCCGCTGAGAAGGGATCCTGAGTCGGGATCTCTGGATCACAGGACCTTGGGATTATGACCTGAGCCAAAGGCAGACACTTAACTGACTGAGCCACCCAGGTGCCCCAGTTTTATAATTTTTAAAATGAATGAATGAGTGAATAAATGAATGAATTTAAAGATTTATTTATTTGCGAGAGAGAGAGAGAGAAAGAGAGAGAAAGAGGAGAGAGTACATGCAAGCAGGGGTGGGGGAAGGAGAGGGAGAGAGAGGAAAATCCTTAAGCAGACTTCCTGTTGAGCAGGGATACTGACACAGGGCTCGATCCCAGGACCCTGAGATCATGACCTGAGCCAAAATCAAGAGCTGGACGCTTAACCGAGTCACCCAGGTACCCTCGTTTTATTTTTCTTCTTATTCTTCTTCTTCTTTTTTAGAAGACTTTGTTTGGGAGAGAGGGAGAGAGAGCATGAGCTGGGGGAGGAGCCTAGGGGGAGGGACAAGCCGACTCCCTGTTGAGTGTGGAGCCTGCGGGGTGTGGGGCTTGATTTCAGGAGTTTGAGATCAGGGCCCAAGTTGAAACCAAGAGTCAGAGAAGAGTTGGCTTAACCAACGGTGCCACCCAGGCACCCTTCTGGTAATTAATTTCTGTTGTATTTTACAAAATAGTCCAAGACCAATTGGGGGAAAAGAAAACATTTTCTTCACCACAGATAATTTGAAAAGCAACGACACCTAAGTTGTCTTTACCTCTCTGGAATCAGACACTTGACTGAACTAGTAAGGTAAAGTCCACTTGTCCCAGGTGACTGTATGAAATGGCCAAAGGAAAGGTGCTTTAATAAAGGCCTGATTGAAGAGGACCTAAGATGCCTTGAGTGACATGTCAGAAGCCAATGTCTAGAATATGATCTGGACATTGATATGCATCATAACTAAATTATTCTCTGGGTTTCTGAAATCAACATCTGAGTCTTCCCGAAACCCAGTGTGGCCAAAAATAACTAATATGTTGCTGTCTAGTGTGACCTTTTCCTGTTCTCTGCAAGATGATCATTTATGAGTGACTGCTAATTCTTTCCCATTTTCAGCTCTATTCTTGCTTTAGTCTATCCTACCTCTAGGTAAGAACTACAGAGGTGTTCAGGCATTGAATCGACCCTGCTTTCCGATAGCATCCAATCTAGAACAAAGCCCAGCTTCTCTGGACCTTCCCCCAAATTACCCAGCTGAAGTCCAAGTCCCGTGAATAGGTTCTTTCTCATGCTTTTTTTTTACTGAGATGCTGATGCTTCCCTCTGGTGTGCATTCTCCCTCTGTGCAACATGGAGTAAACCCAGCTCGTCCACAGCAGATGTGCTGCAGGTGGTCTTCGGCTGGAGGGTGTAGACATGCTTTACCTCTCTGCTTCGACATTTCTGAAATTTCACACGCTTCTTAATGGGAAGACACTTCTGGCTGAGAATCCCAGCTGAAAATAGTTTTCTGTATTCCACAGAACCCTGGCATTTACTCTGTAACACCATTAAATCTCCCCTGCGAGCAGTGGCAGCTCACAATCATAGTTCGTGGTCTACAAATGTGCCAAAATAAAGGGTTGTTTGGTTAGTAGGCTTTATTTCATGTATTTCATAACGTAAGGAAACTGAATTTCTCTGGACTTGCTGGAACAATATTGCTCTGTTAATTGCCCTGGATTAGCATCAGAGGGAATTGGTAGGGAGTAGAAGAGCTAACTGCTAATGGCTTTCCTGGGTTATCCACCTCAGTGATTTCCTTTTGGGCTGATTTTATGATCAAGGGAGTCTATCTAGGACAGAAATTTTCAGCATTTTTTTTTTAACATTTGGAATTCTTCCTTCAGATGAAATCACTAGGGGTTACCAAATAAAGTAGTATACGACATGGATAAATTTAGGAAGGGCCTGCCTACAACACAGGTGGGAGAGGCTCTTTCTCCTGAAGTCTCTTCTTCCTGTCCCATTATCACTTTAGACCAACTTTTAGGCTCCCCGAGGCCTCTGTCAGAGTTCCTCACTGTTAGGGCAAGGGGTCTTGGAAGCTTGAGCTGAACAATTTGGAAACGACAAATAGCACCTCTTTTTTGAAATATCTGATGATCACATCTGGTTAATATGGGAGGTATTTTATCTTTCTTAGATTTGGAGCATGGCCCAATGAAGTCTTGGAGGATAATTGCAAACCTATAAAGGCAACAGCCTTAGGATTCCCCTGCCTTGAGACTTTTTTGCTTTGGGATTTGGGCCCCTCAACAGCATGTTCTCGCCATGCCTATTTCTGTAAGCCTAGCTGCAGAGGCAGTTTTAAAAAGTCTGTCTAAAAAGTATTATGAGCCAGTGTGCCTGGGATTAAGAACGTTTGACCTGTGATTGTAAATACAGCTCAATCTAGTGAAAGAAATGTTTGATACTAAAAATGGATACAAGTCTGCAGCTATATAGTGGATTTGGAAAAGAGAGTTTGGGAAGGCCAATCTTTAGATGTTGACATTTGAACATCTGCTTTTGTGAGAGGAGCCTGATTTGCTGAAGGCCCATCACCTCCCCTGCAACAAGTCTCTGAAAGATATTCTGTGTTTTATTGTTAGGACATGGAGGGTGGGGAGAGTGGGGGTGGGGAGTAGGGGGTAGATCTGTTTGTTTATGATTTATATGCTGATTTCAGAGACATTAGAAGGTTTGAGGAACAAAGGGCTGAAACCTGGTTTTTACCTCTGGGCACCTACCTACACCAGACTATTTTAGCAATGCAGGGTTAGAAGGAGCTCAAAGCCCCTAAACTCTTTAATTTCCAGAAGTAGAAGGAAAAAAAAAGAAAGCAGCAGGTACACCCCCGCCCCCGCTTTGTTTTAAATTTTATTTTATTTCAGTGTTCCAAAATGCATTGTTTATGCACCACACCCAGTGCTCCATCAATACTTGCCCTCCTTAATGCCCACCACCAGGCTCACCCAACCCCCCACCCTCCTCCCATCCAAAACCCTCAGTTTGTTTCTCAGAGTCCACAGTCTCTCATGCTTTGTCTCCCCCTCCGATTTCCCTTTCCTTTTCCTAATGTTCTCCGTGTTATTCCTTATGTACTGGCCCCTTTAAAAATGAAGAATGGTTGGAAGTTCTCTAGTTCAGTTATTC
The DNA here is from genome assembly GCF_002288905.1 of Enhydra lutris kenyoni. Lineage (NCBI taxonomy): Eukaryota > Metazoa > Chordata > Mammalia > Carnivora > Mustelidae > Enhydra > Enhydra lutris. Next base: position 1,173,143 of record NW_019154187.1, read on the forward strand.
TGGGAGATCCAGTACCATGGCGAGCCTCATTGCTGCTTTGCTGAGATTCAGTCAAGCTGTGGCCCCTTGGGAGATGTCAGCATTTATCTTGTGCATCTCCCTGGTTGGGTACATCTCTCACTCTGCCCCCTTTCTCAAATATAAAGGCAGCGGGAATGTGCTTATCTGGGGGAAAGAGGTAAGGTTTGGCATAGTCCTTGATCATTTTCACATTTTGTATCTGATTTGCATAAGTCGAGAATCATACATATGTTAAGTCTTTCCCAATTTTTTTTTGGCTCTATTTCTCTTGTGTGATTTGGTTGATCTTATATGAAGAATATCCAAGGACATAGAGTAGGAAGTGGAAAAAAAGAAGAAAACCCCTATCAGAAGTGTTTTTGAATTTTGCTAATATTTCTTTGTAATATTTTGTAGTTAAGCTAAATTATTCATGTTTGTTTATGAATATCACCTGTAGAGTGCTTATTATTTATCTCATTTTGATGATGATTTGTTTCCATTATCTCCCTTAACTTTGGTGTAGTTAATTTCTTAAAAATTAAACTTAAAGATGAGTTAAAAATTGGGGAAAAAATTAAATATGAGGCTGCAAATCTTCCTTTGGACAGACATGGAAAAATAAAATTTAAGGGGCAACAGAAGTACTCTTTCTTTCTGCTGTCAGCACAGCAAGTAATGCTTCTTCTTCCCAATGCCTTGACAGCCATGGCTTCATTACTCTAACACGGATTTTTCAAGATACTGAAGACCTACTTTAAGAACTGTGAAAATAGTCCTGACCCCATCTTAAAAATGCCTTCTTCTGAGTAAATTGATGAAGTTCTAGAACCTAGGTGAGGTTCGGTGGGCTGAGGTCTGGAGCCGATGACCAAGAAAGAATTCTTGAGACATCTTTGGTGCAAAATGGTGGTTTATTAAAGCAGGAGGACAGGACCCATGGGCCGGAAGAGCTGCTGCTCCGGGTTGTGAGGGGGGTTGTGAGGGACGGCAGGTTATGTACCCTGTGGTTGGGGGAAGGTGAGGGAAAGGGAGGTTTCAAGGGAGCTTTCATATGCTAAAGAGGTCCTACAAGGTGCAGGGATACAGAGGCCTTGTGGCTTGATCAGTCTTGTCTTTTGGCTAGCCATTCACATTTCTGCTATCAAGTGTCTTTGTTAGTGAGATTTAACTATATTTACATTTCCTTCTACCTCAGCCTCCTCAGTTTTGTTTATGGTGGGGAGGGAGAAGTTAGGGCTTGAGGAACTGAGTTATTTGCCTCTGGAAATTGTGCTATTGATAAGGTAACTTCTTTGTTTGTAGATCCCTAGGACATTTGTAAACCAAGGGAGATTCCTGGCTTACAGGATTGTGATCTCTGCAAGTTAACTATTTGTTTATCATTTATGGCAGTCAGGGGTGCCTGAGGAATACTACACGTATGACTGAGGAGAAGCAGATGGAGAGGGGGTGCAAGGTGCCAGCTTTTGCTTTGTCTTCAGCCAGCCTCCTGCTCCCTCATCAAAATCATCATAAAACAAGAACAAGAGGACAGCTCGATATTGATAGGATGCCCTTGCGCATAATCAGGTTTTGAGGTCACAGAGTTCTTGTAAACTCAGTCCAGTCTCAAAGTTTTCAACTGTGAAAACCGTGTTCTTTGACTTAATCTTTGCCTCAAGAAATACGGATCCAAGTTAAAGCATTTTGAAGCACTAGGCTCTGTGAAGTGCTATACAGATTGCTGTGGTAAATACTGAAGGTAAGTCAGGCATAACCTCGGTCTTCAAGGGCACTGGAAAGGAGATGGGCATTAGGAGACCGGAAGTACAAGGGAGAATGTTTTCTATGTTGTAAGCCTAGACAGCATGAGATGTGAGAGCCCGGAGGGTGGAAAGATGGTTTCTGTCTGGAAGATGGTGGAAGGCTTCCTGGAGGAAGCAATATTTGTGGTACAGGAGATTTGAAAAGATAAACATTTACATTAAAGTAATCCCTGATGACAGTGGGGATGGGGTGGGTGGGATGAGGGGCCTCTGAAGAAAGTAGGAGTCTTGTTGGAGGCCTGCCTGTGATGGCTCTGAGAATAAAGGGAGGATGTGGACATTGATTTCATGGACTTTGTGACGTATTATAAGGACCTATTTTACTGTCCCTGCTCCCCTTCCCCCAGGGGACTTAAAAACAAGTTCCAGAAACCAGCTCCAGGTGTGGAGGCCAAGAAAAACAAGGCTGTACCCACCTCAAGTCTAGCCCTGACATAAGTACAGCCATCTTGGCAAAGCAAAAGCTGGCACCTTGCACTGTAAGAGTGGGTTAGCATAAGAATGGCCATCTTGAAGGCCAGGAAGCCATTTTACTGAGCTTCCTTAACCAGCCCACAGGTATGTAACTTGAGATAAGAGAAAGTAGCTAAAATCTGAAAAAAAAAACTTAATCATATACCACCAGGGTGGTTAGGGGATGGCTCCACAGGGACCAGATGTTAAAGAAAAACAAATAGTTATTGCAGAGATCACAATCCTGCAAGTCAGGAATCTACCTTGGTTTGCAAATGTCCTGGAGATTTAGAACAAAAGGCTATCTCTTCAATGGCCCAATTTCCAGAGACAAATGGCTCAGTACCTGGAGGCCTAAGGTCGCCCTCCCCACCATAAAACTGAAGGAGGCTGAGGCAGAAGAAAATGTAAATAAAGTTAAATTTTTTCTAAACCTAAATCTCACTTAACCAGCAGGATGGTGCCAGGGTGACACCGTGGTGACAAATGGTTAAACAAAGTTAAGCTGTCAAAGTGCGGCACAAGATACGTATGTAGCTGTGGAAAAGTGCCTTGAAAATGCTATATAAACTCTTGGCTTTGAGTGCTCAGTGTCCTTGTTGAAACCCACTGCACAGGGCGGATACTTGGACCCCAGCTAGCTGGAAATAAACCTCGCTGTGTGACTTGCATTATCGAGAGTTTTCTCTAATTGAGGGGTGGTCGGCTCCGTACCCTAACAGTATATAACAAACACACAGGAGGGCCAGTGTTTATCTGAATATAGGACCAAATATGATACAAAAGGGAGAGAGAATGAGAGAGAAAGGAGCATAAATCAGTGACTCTGTGGTTGATGTTAATATAGGACTTGCATGGGCATTCAGGATGGGAGGAGTGTGCGGATTCCTGCTCCTTAATGATGTTGCTTTTCTTTCTGCCATGGGTAAAGTTTCTCTGGGGGCACCTGAGTGGCTCACATGGTTAAACGGCTGCCTTCAGCTCAGGTCATGATCCCGGGATCCTGGAATTGGCCCTGCATGGGGCTCCCTGCTCAGTGGGGAGCCTGCTTCCCCTTGTTCCTCTCTTGCTCCCCTTGCTTGTGCTCTCTCTCTCTCAAATAAATAAAATCTTAAAAAAAAAA
>NW_019154187.1:1176626-1243776 GCF_002288905.1 Enhydra lutris kenyoni
AAAAAAAAAAAAGAAGGAAAAGAAGAGCATTTCTCTGAAGTCATGGGGCCTTTTCCTCTGGAGTTTAGGGATATTTTTTCATAGTAACTTTTTTCTAGAGTTTGTTCCCCAAGTTCTATCTCAGAGGGTTATGAAGTTTGACTTTGAAAAATCTGACTTTTTCCATCATTTAGGTTCTTTAACCTTTCAAGTTTGATCAGTGATTGTGCCATTAGTAAACCTCCCGCTATGACTCTTATTTCTTCCAGCTGAAGTGTTTTCCTCACTTACTGTATGTTCATATCTCTTACTTCTTGCCATTCCCAAGGAGTATTGCTGATGTCATTTTAGTGATATTTGTTTACAGAGCATTACTGTAAAGAAAGTTAGAAAAGCATAAACAATTAGATCAGCTTTACTGAACCCTCAAAAAATAAAACAAAATAAAAATGAGTTAATTTTGATATTAAATCTTGTTTTGTGTCATTAATAGTATTTATATTCTGTAGCTCTATATGTGTATATAGAAATATATATGCATACATATATGTACACAAACACTCATGAACACGTATATGCATGTACATATGGCGGACCATAGAAAAGCAGAGAAAATCAATGTTTAATTAAATACTTGGATTCAAAGACCATTGACAGAATTTGTTAGGACATAGAGTGGTTGGCCGAACTATATTGTCCTGTGTGTCTGTTGACAGCAAAGCCCATGGCAATTCTGTTACCGCAAGCCACCTAAATATGCTTCTCACAATGTGGGTTGTGGATAAGGAGGCCACACATGATTAACTTTTATGTTTTTAAACTGTTAGAAGTATGAGGTTAATCAGAAATACAAATGAAAAGTGAGGTTTTAACCTACTATTGTTAGTCTACAACAGTGACATGGCAAAAAAGTTTTGGGATAGAAAAATCAATTGTACTTTTTATTAAGGTAGTCAGACTTTGGGAATTCTTTGTCTCTAAAAAAAGGGACTTTAATTAACTTAATTTTTAATTTTAATTTTTTAGAGATTTAATTTACTTACTTGTCAGAGAGAGAGAGACAGAGTTTGTGCACAAGTAAGGGGAGCAGGGGGCAGAGGGAGAAGCAGTCTCTCTGCTGAGCAAGGAGCCCGATTCTGGGCTCTATCCCAGGACCCTGGGTTCATGACCTGAGCTGAAGGCAGATGCTTAACCGACTGAGCCATCCAGTCATCCCTGAAACAAGGGACTTTAATCACTTGGTGTTTTTTTATATAATTGTTTTCAAAAGACTTAATTTTTAGCAGTATTAGACTGCACAAAATGTATCAAGATATTCTTAGTCTTGATGTGGTTTGTGAGTCCTTTGATAAACAAGTTCAAATCTTCCATAATTGTAATGAATTTCTGAAAATTCTAGTTTATTGATTGAAGAAACGGGGATGTATAGTTGTACTGAGGTCTAACTTTAGAGTTGGTAATGTTAAAAAAAAAAAATCCGACATTATATTTATCCTAGTAGGTTTTAAAAAGTATGATCTAGATTGTGATAGCCTACTTTTGTTTAGAAGATGTTAAATTTTGTGGTTTGTGGTGAGAATAGCCAATAAATTCCAATGAAGAGGAACACCAGCTAAGCTATTTAGAGTTATGATACTTTGAAAGAGTTCAGTTTGGGAAAATATAACTCCTATAGATGACAAGAGTCGAAACTTCAGCACAACGGTTGAGGGAAATGGCTCATGATGAGAGTGTTTAGGGCGTTGGTGTAGAAGCCCACACCTAACTCCAGTTCCACCTCCTCCCAGCCTGTGACCTTCAACAAGTGACTTAACCTTTTGGAGGGCTCTTATCTTCAGTAAAGTGGAGGTCAGGTCAAGACCTTGGCAGGACTGTTAGGACATTTCTCACACAGCCTGGTCCCTAAGAAATGGATGATTATTATTGCAGTCCTTTAACTTCTTTTTTTCAACTTAAAATGGTTTGTCCTTCCTATTTTGTGATTAATAATTGTAATGATTAAATTTGCAAAATAAGAACTATTGCAGCCTGTGACGTAATTTGTGGAAAATTCAGTCTTCTCTGAAGTAAATACCTTGGAGAAAATCCTGTAATGTTCACATCACCTTCTCCCCCTGATGCAGAGCCTCCTTTATCATCAGCTCTGAGGGATACTCTAACCTCTGCCTCCTGAGACTTCAAAGGATGGGAACCTCACTCTTCTCCATCTTATTTATATATAGCTCTGCCATATATAGAAAGTTCTTTATTAGGTTCTTTTTAGAAATAGGAAGTGAGAATATCTTGTTCCACATACTAGGTTCTTCAGAGTTGATAAGGATGTAGTGACTGTTCATGGGGACCTTTTATTATTATTATTGTTAATATTTCTGTTTTATGCAGTTGACCTCTCCGTCATGCATTGTACCTAACAGGCAGCAAACTACTTCAGGAAATTTTCCCTAGAGTGGTATGAGATAGCTCACACTCTGGCCAGAATGGATTTAACTAGGCACAAGTCATAATTTTAACATTCCTTTCCTGCTTTTTGATTTGGGAAAATATTTTAAATCTTGAGTCTCAGAACGAGACTTTTTTGGGGTGGGTTAGTGATAAAGAGTTCTATGGCATTAGGTGGTATAATACTGGAGTTCAGAGTCTAACCAAGCTTGTTCATTTCATATCTCTTTCATCAGGTGATGATGGTCAATATGTTTTCTTATATCTATTTCTTTTTCCAGTCCAGGAAAAAAAAAATCCTTTTTCCTTTAAAAAAAAAATACAGCAAAGAGTCTGCATTTTTTATAACTTTGTGGAGGCAATGGCAAGGAATAGAGAGTAAGGTGGCATGGTGTGTCCCTAACTCTAGCTACGAGGAAGTGCATTTTTGAACTTAAATGACGTTATCGAATGTCATTTGGGGTCATGGTGAATTTTTGATTAGTTGATAGGATTATCCAACTCCAATTTAAAATGCAAGAAAGTTCTGGAAGGCCTAATTTTGTCTAGTGATGTCACTGAAAATGAAAGATTGTTTTAGATTGAGAAGACTGTGCTATTAAATGCTGGGGTGTCACGTGAACTTAGTGGGACCCAGTCTGAGCATGCAAAGCCCAAGAGAAAAGGAAGAACAGCACTTAGTGAGAGATTCTGCAAATGTTAGCAGCACAAACACAGTGAGAAAACATACATTTAGCATTATCTGTGGAACAGGATGCTTTTAGCCTTGTGATTAGAATCTTGGGGTAATAATCCTTTAAGTTTGCAGGATAGTTGATCTTGCTCAGAGGGTGCCAATATTTCCTGCTTTCCTGCCTGGTTTCGTATAGTGCTTTATTTTTCCTACCTGGCTCTGAAGGTGGGATTAACTGGCCACTAGGACAAGAAAACAGACCAAAAAGAGTGATGTGGATCCAGATACAGTTAAAACACTGTGAGCTCTCCATCTCTGTTTGGTCAGCCACATGTCATTGTTACCTTTGACTTCAACTTTGGTACGAAACCTAAACTCAGCATAATGATGAGGTAAGATTCTGAACCATATTGGTCCTAGACTCTAACCATTGATCTAAAATTTTCAGAGGAGGCCTTTTTTAATAGCTGTGATTGGAAAAATTTTAGAAACATGTGTCTCTAAGAGAATGTTTTAAAATTAGGGCTATTTTATGGGACTTCTCTGTTACTCCTTCCCATACTTAAAAACTAGGGATTTCGAATTAGATTGGTGGTTCTTTTTGTTCTAGCTGTTGGACCTTAGGTTTTGAAATATTATGTAAACCAAAGTGTGTTTATTAGGTAATAAATCATTTTTCCTTTCTATTAATAATAAAAACATACAAAATTGCTGGTCAAAATCCCCACTGAATACAACTTACTTTCCCTCTATACCCGTTGGTGATCTTCTCTAATAAAAAGATTAAGTCATTCTTAGACCTGTTAGCATTTTGCTCATCCTCATAGCGATAGCCCTTCCCAGGTTTCCATTACTGTCTCTACTGGTTCCAACAGGCCCAGGGATCTAAACTAAGGACATTGTTGACTATAAGCTTTCTGAGAGTTATGTTAGATGACTCTTCTATGACTCTATAACAAGTGTGTTACGGGCGTGCATGCATTCCTGGCCAAGGAAGAAATCAAAGCATCATACTTGATCATTACCTGTTAATCATGGTCGGGGGGGGGGGGGACATTGCATTTATGGGTGTTACTTTTCCAAATATTGGGATATGGTTAGCTTCTACTCATGCTTTTTCTACTTACTTTTTAAAAATTTATTTTTAATCCACTATGACTAAATCTTGTGTTCTTGAAGGCTCCAAAGAACCCAACTCTTACAACCCAAGCTATTACAGTTTTGGGAGATGTTTCACCTTGACTCCCAATAAAATGTGGAAATAAGAGAAATATATATATTCATATATATACACATACATGTTATGTATGTGTATATAAAGAGAGGAATATAGTTATGGTTTTATAAAATATTAAGAGCAAGAGGGACTGTCCCTTGACTATACTGTTAGGAAAATACCTACCAAGTCACTTCAACATAAGAATGTTGTACCTGCTCTGTCGAGGTAGCCTTTCCCTGGAAAAGCCCTCACATGTTAACATCTGCAGAATATGCAGTGAAAGGTGAGAATCATGGCTTCTGTAAGGGGCCTCTGACCTTAGTGGACACCAACATCTCCTGCACAGCTTGTTAAAACATAGATTGCTATGTGCTGTCTGTTTCTTACTTAGTAGGTCTGTGGAGGGGTCTGAAAGTTTGCATTTCTAGCAAGTTTTCGGTTAGTGCCAGCCTCTATAACTCAACTGTTTCTTGTTTATGTGCAATGATAGTGAATACTGGTTCTTCCCAACTGAGCTGCTTCTCTGATAAGGAATTTCAGGTTTTTTTTTTCTTTTTGGATCTGTAGTACTGCCTTGGCCCATGCCCACTGCCCAGTCATAATCCCAGCCAGTCTGACTCAGCACAGGTCAGTTCCAGTCCCAGATTGGATTAACTATGCCCAGCTAAAACTTCCTCTCTTGGTCCCCTTGCCTGGAGGCTACATGTTCTTTGGGACGCACCAGTGAGTGCCATCCCAGGTCACGTTCTGGCAGAATACAGAAACTGTACGAATATGGACAAGCCACTTAATGTGTCTGACTCATGGATTCCTTCTTTGATTCACATAAAGATTTCCTGACGGTAGTTGGAGCTCTGAAGTGGATACTCATAAGTTACTCAGTAGCTAATACTCAGGAGAAGTGCTTGTGAGGTTCTAAAGCCACTTTGCTTTCAAGAATTGGGGGTGGGGGTTATGCCAGGAAGCAACACAGAGGCCTTAAGATTTCAGTTGTCCTGTGCTGTCACAGTTTGGGACCATCACGCTCTTCAGGTTTCCATGAGACAAGCTTGTACCCTGTCCATACACAAGCTCTGCCAGTTCTGCTTTCCCTGCCCTCTTTCGTATGTACGCTTTCAACTTAGATGGCCTCATCTGATTTTATGGCTTCAGATATTATCCATACAGGGGGTGATTCCATGTGCACCCCTGACCTCTCCTCTGCGCTCCAGACTTGTATGCATATCCTGCTGCCCATTCAGCGTCTGCAGCTAGGTGTCTAAGAGCCGTCCCAGACTTAAAGGGCCAAAGATCAATCCTTGATAGCCATGCCATGCATGATTTTCTCCAGAAAGTCTGGGCAACTCTTTCTTTCTTTTTTTTTTTTTTTTTTTAAAGATTTTATTTATTTATTTGACAGAGATCACAAGTAGGCAGAGAGGCGGGCAGAGAGGGGCGGGGGGAAGCAGGCTCCCCAGTGAGCAGAGAGCCCGATGCAGGGCTCGATCCCAGGACCCTGAGATTGTGACCTGAGCTGAAGGCAGAGTCTTTAACCCACTGAGCCACCCAGGTGCCCCTGGGCAACTATTTCTTAGGCCCAAAATGTGGGCTTATGCTGGATGCCTTTTCTTGCCTCTTCTCTCCCATCGAATCTGTAGTCTTAGGATTTTTCTGTAAAATATGTTCTGAATCCACTTACAGAATCTTCAGTGCTACAACTTTGGTTAGTATAGTGACCTCCTAACTGGTCTTCTTGTTCTATTTTGCCCCTCTTCATCCTTCACATAGGAGCTGAAACTAAATTTGATAAACTTTGAACACTTTTAGTTACTTCCCATTAAAATTCAAACTTCTTGGAGCACTTGGATGCCTCATTCAGTTAAGCCTCTGCCTTTGGCTCCAATCATGATCTCAGGGTCCTGGGATCTACCACCCCCCCGCCCACCCCAAATTGGGCTCCCTGCTCAGCAAGGAGCCTGCTTCTCCCTCTTCCTCTGCCTGCCTCTCTGCCTACTTGTGCTCTCTATCTTTCTGTCAGATAAATCTGAAAAAAAAGATCAAACTTCTTACCATAATTTTTAAGACCCTGTGTTAGTAGTTTCAGTAATCGTTGTATATTGTGATCATCCAAAGAGGTTTCAAGAAAATGGGAGATACCTAGAGACCAAGCCCAGAGATACTGATTCATTGACTCTAGGGTAAGACTCAGCCTAAGTAAATTAAATGCTGCTCCAGATGATTCTAATATGCAGCTGGTTTGGAGAATCATTGTTCTTTCCAAGGGGTCTCTAACCGTAGCGGGCATGGGAATCTTACGAACAGCTTGTCAGAGCACAGATTTCTGGGAGCCACCTGGGGTTTCTGATTCTGCAAGTCTGCTCGGGAGCCTGACAGTTTGCTCACCTAACAAGTTCCCAGGTGACACTACATTTGAGAACCAGTGTTGTATAAAATCTAGTCTTAGCATACTTCTCTGATATTATTACTTTGTTCAGTATATTTCAGCCATATGGGTCTTCCCTTTTGTCTTTTAAACAATCCAAATTGTCCCCCTCTCTGGCCTGTTGGAAGTGTTGCTTTTTTGTTTGTTTGTTTTTCCTGCTCAAAATATTCCATTCTAGATCTTTAAATAGAGGTTCCTTCTCATCACTTCAAGTGTTAAATTGCATTTCCACAGAAAGAATTTTCCTGGCTATTTTGGCTAAAACAGCAGCCCTAGTCACTTTGTATTATATTAGTGTTTTAAATCTTGTTTGTATCCATTATTGGCATCTCAAATTTATCTTTTTTAAAAAAAGATTTTATTTATTTATTTAGCATGAGGGGACGGGGGGCAGAAGGAGAGGGAGAGAGAGAATCTTAAGAAGACTGCTGAGCATGGAGCCCGATATGGGCCTCGATTCCATGACCCTGAGATCATGGCCTGAACGGAAATCAAGAGTCCCAATGCTCAGCCGACTGAGACATCCAGATGCCCCACGTCTCAGGTTTATCTTGAATTTATTTTGTACATTTATTTTTGGAAGGGCATAGGTTTCTTCATTGAGGATAAGAACTCTTTCCTCTGGGTCTTTAACAATGCTTGAAACACAGTGCATACTCAAGAAATCGACATTGATAGACTGAGAATTATCAATACTGGAATGGAGGAACTGAGTACTACTTTTGAAAGGTGAGCCATAGATATTTCTTTCATGTGTTTAGAATTCCCTCTGCATAACTTTCACAGATGGATTGCTATGAACTTCAGGGTTTAAGGTTCTTAAGATTTCATATAAATCAACTCTATCCTTCTGTGATTTTCATAACTAAGCTTTTGTTCCCCTCTCATTTTCTCTCTCCTCTTTTTGCACATACAAGTTAGTGAAGGGGAACATCATCTTGACCAAAACCCACACGCAAATTCATAAAGTAGAACTATAGGCTGTCTCTTAAATTACTTTACTCTTGTTAAGCAACAGGAATAGATATAAATCATGGCAACTTGTTGCTTAAGAAAATATATAATTTTTAAAATGACATAAAAATATTATTCTTTGGATAAATTCCTTGGAAGAAAACAAATTATACTTATACTGACTTTCCACGCAATATTGTTACTATAGCAACATAGTTCTCTTTTCTGAGTGCCGGTCACACATAAATTATCTGTTTAATGCCTTTTTCCCCTGTGCTCAACTAGAAACTCCATGAGGGTTGGAACTCTGTCTGTCATGCATACTCCTGGTATCCATAAAACCAGGTACCATTCCTGGTATACAGTAGGCACATAATAAGTATCGGATGACTCCTGAATGAGTGAGAACACAGAATATAAGTTCCATGGCTCTATAATCTGCTGGCTGTCACTTTCCAGGTTTCTTGAACCTTAATGGAGTAAGTGTGTTCTCTGTGTAGAATCCCTCCCCGTCCTTCCCTGTTGGTACCCAGAACTCTGCTTTGTAATTTTCATTTTTCTGTGGTTTCTCCTTGATGGAATGTTATAAAGATTCTCAAGCCAAGTACAAAAAGCCACACCTCTTCAGTTTCTTGGATGGTTTGACTTTCTTCAGGCAAATACTAGTTTTTCCATTTTTTGTGTTTTTTGGCAACTCCCAAGATTCTTTATATTCCTGTGAGTGAATTTTCTCTTTTTGTGCTTCTTAGGAGGGAACCCATTGATTGTTTAATATCTGGCTAACTCGTTCATTCATTCAGTAGGTATTTATTGATCATTGACTATGTGCTAGGTACTTTTCAGCACTAGGGATGCTGCAATGAACAGAAGCAGGTCTCATATTCGCCCCCCTTGAAGTTCCCACTCTTATTTTAGAGTGGGAAATAGAGACATTACTTTTTTTTTTTTTTTAAGATTTTATTTATTTATTTGACAGACAGAGATCACAAGTAGGCAGAGAGGCAGGCAGAGGGAGACGAGGAAGCAGGCTCCCTGGATCATGACCAGAGCCGAAGACAGAGGCTTTAACCCACTGAGCCATCCAGGCGCCCCAGTAAAGATATTACTTTTTAAAGTCACCCAACTGAGTAAAGAAATATATGAAGGAAAGGGGCATTGCTTTGTGAAAAAGGTAACAAAGCCATCAGACCTAGGCTAGGGGTCAGGGAAGATTTCCAGGAAATGGTAGATAAACTGAATTTTATTTTATTTATTTTCTTTTAAAGATTTTATTTGACAGAGAGGGAGAGGGAGCTCACAAGTAGGCAGAGAGGCAGGCAGAGAAGAGAGGGGGAAGCAGGCTCCCCGATGAGCAGAGAGCCCGATGCAGGGCTCAATCCCAGGACCCTGAGATCATGACCTGAGCCAAAGACAGAGGCTTAACCCACTGAGCCACCCAGGTGCCCCAATAAGTTGAATATTAAAACATGGATAAGCATTGCCTAGATAAGGTACTTGATGAGCCTGTTTTATGAAGTAAGAGGACAAAGGAGACTATGGGGCTGGGGGCGGGGGGGGCAGATTATCAGAGTTGGTTGAGATAGAATTTGATTTTCAGAAGAAGACCAGTTTGTCACAGTAGTCCTCCTGAGCTACCATACATGTTTTTTAACTAATACTGATATTAGTTAAAATTTCTGAGCACTGACTCTGTGTGCCGGGCATAGATCTGTCCTTTATAGGAATGATCTTAATCCTGACAACAGTTCCTGTTTGTGGATTAGGAATCCAGAAAAGTGAGTGTCTTGTCCTCGTCTCCTGGAAGACATGAATACTTGCATTCAGAACTTCTTCCTTTGATTGTCAGCTAATCCTGGTTCTCAGAGGTATTCCTAATACTTCTGGTAGCTCAGGTAACCTGAATTCAAACACAGACACATATGTGGATCTCTCTTTATGTATGTATTCCCTATGTGTAATCACATGTAAACGAAGAGGTCTATGTAACGTTTACATAAAATAGTCCACGTGGGTATTTAGGTGTGTGTATGTGTAAGATACATACGCGTGTAATGATGTACACACAAACACATCAGTAGTATGACTTGATGTTGAAAACGGAATCTAGGCATTTGAAATCAAGCAACCTCATCGTGAAAAAAGTTGCTGGGTAGGACCGATAGATGAGGACTAGTAATTAGCAAGTGGAACTGAGGTGTTCCCTATCAAGATTGCGTGCCTAGCCACGGCAGGTGAGTGAGTTCTTGAGGGCAAGTGAAAATCTCCTGCGCCCAGCCTTATCCTCTGCTGCTAAAGCAGCTCATCTCCACTCGCGGTAGCTGCTTCTAGCTTTAAGTAGCAAGCCCTGGACTCTCTCTGCCAGCTCCTGTCAGGCCAGCCAGGGTTACCGTGGGACCAGGGTTGCATGGACGCTGCGGTCTGTGTGAGGCCAGGGAAGGGGTTAGTGGATTGGTTGGCCACCTAGGCACTGGTCCAGGGCAGCCGTGGAGCAGTGCAGCAATTTCCTGCTTGGGGTGAAGCCCTAGAAGGCTGGTGCTGGCGAAGCCCAGACTCTCCAATTCTTTCGTGACAACTCCCTGACCCCCTCCTCCACCCCTGCTTCTTTTCGGGGGGAATCTGATTTGTGCTGGTCACAGGTACGTGGGGATAATTGATGGGGGTCAGAAAGCCCCCCCACCCTCCGCTCCCAGCTCATAGTCCTTTGGCCTGGAATTTATGCGTTAGAAAACTCGGATTTCGTACTCTCTAGCTCTGAGTTTCTAGCATAGATCAATTCACATTAGCAGTGGAGCAGACCCACTCCTGAAGGGCACTGAAAGGACGGCAGAAAGGACAGGTGAGGGGGACTCAGAACGCAAAGCACGCATGGGGGGCGACCGTGAAGGATGGAATAACGCTCATCAAAACGCACTATCAGGAAGGAGCCGAAGAGGAGAAAAAAACTACACAGTGACTGTTCTTCACAGTTTTACTTAAATCTGATCTTGACTTGGCATATTTCCCTTTCTTTGGAGGGTGAGGGCAAAAGAAAGCACATGTATTCCCTGAACTTGCTTACTTTAAGCGTCCCTTCTGTTGAGGTGGTTGAACTGTTCCACAGTAAGTATAGCTGATAGCCAGCCTCTTTTCTGAATTACCCTTATTGTCTCAGTGGTTGTTTTGTTCTTTCAAATTCATATGTCTCTCTAATAATTGGTGGCATTCCAGGGAGAACTCTGGGGAGAAGGGGTTTTCCTAAGTTAGACTGGGGGGGTGGAGCACTTCTTGGTGGAAGGAACGTCTGGTCACTGCTTCTATGTGGGTCTTCTCTGTCTGACCTATGGAGTATCCTTCCTCAGTGCACTGGGATCTCTTGAAGGAGAAGCATTTCCTCTCACCTAAGAAGACTCTCTCTGAGTAGATACCTTTACCTGGGCGGACCCCTCAGGAGCTGTGAGCTTGATGAATGGGGATATGAAGGCCTGTGTGTCCTCCCAGAGTTTTACTCATAGTGCTATGGGGTCCTTGGTGCTGTAGAACCATCCCTGTTGTTTTATAGGTGAGGGAGCGGATGCCCAGGGCAGTTGAGTGATGAAATCGGTGTCACATATTTCTGATCAGCGGCAGAGAAAGAACTGGAATCCAGGTCTCACAACTCCCATCTCCGTCCAGTGTTTTCCCTATGTAGCACCTGGTTATGAACCCAGGGTACTTCCGAGAGGTCTGAGCACGGCTGCCCATTCTGTGCAATTCTGTTTTTGCCCCTTCTCCTCGGCTGACTCAAATGCTTTGTTTGGCAATATAAAACGATTATCCATTTCAGTATTTTATTTGAGCTGGCTGCCCTATGCCTCATTCTCATGAAGCCTAAAACCAGTTACGCACTTCAGAAAATGCATACCCCATGAACGAGACACACTGACAAAGATCCACACTGGGTAAGTGCGTAGACTCTGGAGTCAGTGGAACTGCACTTTCTAGGCGTGAAACCACTTTTTTTTTTTTTTTAAGGTTACTGTATAATGTATTATTTGCCCCAGGGATACAGGTCTGTGAATCATCAGTCTTACACATTTCACAGCACTCACCATAGCACATACCCTCCGCACATCCATCACCCAGTCACCCTCTACTTACCCCCACCCCCTGGAAACCCTCAGTTTGTTTTGTGAGATTGAGTCTCTTATAGTTTGTCTCCCTCCAGATCCCATCTTGTCGTGAAACTACTTTTAAGTCTCATTTCTTTGTTAGTAAAATGGTGACAATAATAACTAATTCAATTACAGTAGAACCTGTTGCATGGGTTACTGTGAGCATAAATAATCCATGTAAGCACTTCGTACAGTGCCTGGGACATAGTAAGTATTCAGTAAAGTTGGTTATTTTGGTTCTTCTTCAATATGCTCTTTTTATAGTTTATACAATATTGTCATTGCCTCCATTTTAAAAACCATAGGACCTTGTCAACATGTACTGATTTAGAAAGAGTCTAGTGTTATTTTCACTAACAGAATAGCAGATCTATAACCGTTCTGAGGGTCAAGTGTGTCTTGGTGTCTGCACACGGTCCTGCCTTCTTCCCACCTGTCCTCCTCCCTCCTCATCCTTCCTTTGCTTTCTCTTCTTGTTGCAGTCTCTCCCTTTTACTTCCTTCCTTCCTTTTTTTTAAAAGATTTTATTTATTTACTTGACAGAGAGAGAAAGAGAGACAGATCACAAGTAGGCAGAGAGGCAGGCAGAGAGAGAGAGGAGGAAGCAGGCTCCCCGCCGAGCAGAGAGCCTGATGCAGGGCTCGATCTCAGGACCCTGAGATCCTGACCTGAGCTGAAGGCAGAGGCTTTAACCCACTGAGCCACCCAGGCGCCCCACCCTTTCACTTTCTTCTGAAAGGACTTGAGCATATCACATATTAGGATAATATCAGTTAAGTCATTAATAAAAGATAAGAACAAAGACCATGGGAGAGAAGATTAAAAGAATCTTTTCAAGTATATGAACTGAATAAGATTACACACTCGGGAAGTAAAGTTTGCTCTAAAGATACTGGCAGTCGAAGCTTAAAAGAAAATACATTGGGTTATAGTATTCTCGTTTCCTGACAATTGAAAACAAGATACATTAAATCTTGCAGATTATTATTTTTTTCCAACTGGGGCTAAACTCAGGTTATAACAATTGTAGGCCCAACTTATGTAATCAGAGCTTGATTGATCATTTGTACTTGAGAGACAACTCAGTATTTGCACATATAAGTCACATTTTCATGGTATTGTTGTCTTTTATGATGGCCTTATTATAATCAGGTTACATGTTAAAGATATTGTTCAGAATATGGAAATAACTCAGTGTCCCAATGAGTCATGTTTGAGCGGGCTACATACTGATATTTTCACTAATTTTTAAAAATAACAGAGGCAACTGGAATGAGTCATGCACTTATTTAAAAAACCTGTTTAAAAGTTTTCTAATACATTATTCATGTTTAATCTTAATTAAAATTTATTTATTTATTAAAAGATTTTATTTATTTATTTGACAGAGAGAGATCACAAGTAGGCAGAGAGTCAGGCAGAGAGAGAGGAAGGGAAGCAGGTTCCCTGCTGAGCAGAGAGCCCAATGCAGGGCTTGATCCCAGGACCCTGGGATCATGACCTGAGCCGAAGGCAGAGGCTTTAACCCACTGAGCCACCCAGGCACCCCTAATCTTAATTAAAATTTAATGTAATATGTAGAATCAATTCCCTCACATGTTACCTTACACACGTAGACAATACATTTTCTTGTAGATTTCATTCTAATCAGTGATGTTTGCATACAGTTTTACTGTTGGGTTTAATATGTCTTCATAATACTGGAAAACAAAATGGTTGTTAAATTTATAGGATCATAGTGTCCTTTTTTCAAACAGGTACCTACTTGTATGAAGAGGTAAGAAATCCAGAAACTGTTTGCAGGAAAAAGAAGAGTTACTACTCTGGGCCTGTGTTACCTTTATAAAGTTGTAAAGAAATTGCCCTGAAATTCATTGGAAGTAGAATTTTTTTTTCTTTTAATGCATGTGCCAAATGTAGATTGAATATACATTCTACCTACATTTTTCTTCTTTTCTCTAATCCAACTTTTAGAACAGTCATTTCATTACTCTTTGCTGTATGAGAGATTATTGGGTAATGTCCAAGACCCCTAAAAGTTAACAGTTTATTAAATTCTCTCTTATTTGTTTTGATAGAAGAGTTATCTTCTATCAAGAATATCTGAAAATACAAGAATACATAGTTTTCTATATGGTGGCCTTATGGTTGAGATTTTATATTTTTAAGACTTAATTTTGTTCAACAATTTCTCATGTTAGCAAATAGCTCACTTGTATTCACTCAGCCTTAGATATTTTTTTTTTAAGTTTGAAGTTAACATTTTAACTTTTATAATGGTTTTAACCTTTTAAAAGCATTTAAACATTGTCAGAAGTGAAGACTGTTCTTTTTTTGTTGGTTATGATTCATCTCTCTACCAGTTTCCCAGAGAGCTGTTATGCAAGGTGCGGTGATTAAGTGTGTGGAGGAGATGGCAGCGTTCAGTTTGATCAGCATAATCATCCTGTGTTTGTTCTAAAGTTAGCAATGAGAATGGTCTTATTTCAGAGGATCATTGTTTTCCCACTGCAGTACCCGACATGAATAATAGACTTTGTAGGTGGCTTGGATACCCTTTCGGGTTTTGGCCTTGGAATCTCAGCCAGATGGAAGCATTGTGTGAAGATGACCTCAACATGCGAGTGGTCTGTCGTCTTGTCAGACTGTCCTTAGGACATGAGAGGTGCTGCCTAATCTGTTCCAAGGGGGGGTAGGAAATGTCATGGAAGAGCAATGTAAGTTGAATGGAGAGAAAGTAAGTGGATTAAGTTTAATTTAGTTTGTTTGCAGGCCGGGCCAGGTGTTAAAAAGATCAGAAGTTGTGGCGAATATTGAGGATGAAGTTTGGCCTACCACGTCTACTCCCGAGGTCAGTGGTGGGAGGAAAGGTTTTCAGTCTGCTTTTCCAATTATAGGTTTGTGTGTAGGAGAAAGGATGTACCATTTCCTACGTAATTGTGAAATGTCCCTTCCTTGGGGTCCTCTTCGATTGTATTGGTTCCAGCAATTTAAGCTGCCATGTCACTTAAGCTTTGTTTTTATAGAGTCTCCGATAATTTTACTTGAAATTCTTGAGTTCTCTTTCCCTGTATGTCTCAGGGAACATAAAGCTCTGTTTGAGCGGGGGGCTTGGGGGACATTTCCAATGGAAACCTAGATCCCTATTCTGAGTTTATTTCAGAGATCTAGGTAGAACAATGGTATAGTTAATGAGTCTGGGAACTTGTTGAAGTCATTTTCTTTGCTAACTGAAAACATTCATTTGTGTGTGGTTAACTTTGGCTTGATTTTTCTGGTAACTGCGCTTCATTATAGTAATGGAGGCAAATAATTAAAAGCTATGAATAACTTCAATTGAAATTGGAGGAAATTATTGAGAAAGAATTTAGGCAATGTGCAGTATATTTGATTCTTTCATGGTTAATTTAAGAAATAGTTACTTTTGAGGGTGTTGCTTTATAGAACTTGTTTTGGAATAATTATAAGTAAATCTTGCTTTTGCAATGAGAATAATATAAACTAACATTTATTTAGTACCAGTTATATGCCAGAATCTCTGTTAAGTACTTTGTATGTATTATGTTTAATAACAACCCTGTAAACTAGGTACCAAGTTCTTATGCTCATCTTTTTAAACTGATTTCAAGAGATACTTGCTATTTTAAGGGAGGGTGAATATTAGAAAAATAGAGAAGGAATTTCAGTCTCTATGTAAAACTAGGCTCAAATAGTTATGGGCCTGTTTTATCTGATATAAAGCTTATAAATATTTGGATTAATTTTTAAGTATTGTTAAATAATCCTTAATTTGGGTTACTTGTTTATTTTATTTTACCATTTAGAGATAGTTGTGTATTAGAAACTAGGTGGAATGTTTTGGGGAGGATATAGATAGTTTAAACATGGATTTTGGGGAATTTATAGGAGAACAGAGGATAGTGACTACAGTTTGAGTCTGGGCAGAAGTGTAGACAGATATGGAGCACAGCTGGTAGACTGGTTGGGGAAGCCCAGGGCAAGTCTATTGCATGATAATTGATGAGCCTCCCAAGAAAGAGCTTACCCCAGGAAAGAAGAATCAAGCTCTTCTGAACTTGACTTGGTCTTGTGCATTGAGGGACAGAACAGTTCTGAGCATAGGATAATAATGTTTGTTCTTTTTATATATGTGTGTGTGTGTGTGTGTGTGTGTGTATATATATATATTTTTTTTTTTTTTTTTTTCTGCTTTAGCCCTAAATGGATTTATGTCTGAGCTCCATGGAAATATAGGAGGGCATCTAAATAAAAATTGTAGGGATAAAAGGCTTATTCACTTGTTTATGGGAAACATATTTTGGAGTCTTTGAATAATACTTGTCATTTGTATGGGCCTAGGAATCCCACGTCAGCAGGTCCAGGAGTTGGTGACTTCTAAGTTATTACGTGAATGAGACCCATCCATGCCCATCGATGGGTAAACCCTGACAACCTGGGGGGGTTATAGAAATAACTGTCGTCCCAGTGAACATAAAAGGGAGATATTGAGAAAGAAACAGAGAGGGGGGAGGGGAAAGAGGCAGGTGGGCATTCAGAGGGCAGAGTGATAAGAATGGTAACTCCCATCTCCCATCCTAGGCATCAAGGAAGACTTCAGGGAGGGCAGTCTTAAAGAATACGTAATACTGGAGCACAGAGAAATAGGAAAGAGGGAATGCCAGTCTGAACAGAGGAAAATATAGAAGTAAAGACATGGACATGGCAAGTATGGGGATGGGGGGAAGATAGTGAAAACTTCAGTTGGCTTCATCACAGCACATACAAGGAGCTTCAGAGTGGCAATAAAGAAGAGTATCCCGATTGAATTGTATTTAAGAAGTACTTAAATAAGTGACACGGTGGGGAGTGAACCGGAAGTGAAGGGGAAGTGGTGGAGAGCAGTTTGAAGGCTTGTGTAATATCCACAGTGTAACAATACAGTACAGTACAATAATAGGTAGTATGATTAGGAACCAGAGAAGTAGCTGGGGACATAGTGATAGGGGAAAGATTGCATAACATTATTGAGTAAAATTCCTACAATTTGGCAACTAATTTGGATGGAGAGAGAGGAGGAGGGTGTGGGTAAGGTGGTCACAGATCAGCTGAGTTTTGAGAAGGCAAGATTAGAGAATATGGAAAACAGAAGGACAGAAGAAAAATGCTTCTTAGATTCCCCCAGGACACACTGGATGTGAACTGCCGACGGGGTGTGCAGATCGAGATGTTTAGCAGAAAGCTGGGGATAAGGGGAGACTCCAGAGGGAGCACATGGCCCCCGGGGAGGAGTTTGGAAGTCAGGGGGATAAAGGAGGTAACTGAAGTGGGGACAGTGGGTAGAATTGAGGATGTCCAGATAGGAGAGCTGAAGCATAGAGCCTGTTTTTTAAGGAGATTTTATTTGTTTTTATTCGTAATTTTAGGTTCATAACAAAACTAAGCAGAAGGTACAGAGATTCTCTGAGTACCCTCTACCCCTGCATACACCGAGAGCTCCTGTGCTTAGGGAACATGAAGCATAGGGGCTAGAAGAAGAGACAGAAGTGGCCGAGCAAAGAAAACAAAACTCTGAGAGCTAAAGGATTTAAATGTAGGGTCAAGTTTACATTGATGAAAAACACTAAGTTACACAATATTTTTTGTTTCCAGTGCTCTTCTTAACTCAAATGATGCTAAAAAGTGTTCTTGGGAGGATATTCTTATAGAGTCTACTAATGATATCTACGGTGATTTTGACTTGAGTGTTGGTATCACGAAATGATGTTTGTTCACATCTGAGTCGGCTAGATGGTATTTCAGAGTTTCTCTCTTAAAAATGTAAAATACTTCTCCCAACCCTTCTTTTTCTCAGATACTAGGCAGTCATTTAAATTTTCTTGGATTCATCTTCCCCATGTTAAATATGACCATACTTGTTTTCTATAGCTGCCTTGAAAGATATCTTAGAAAATAGCTCAGTTTTTGAGTCCAAAAGAGTTACTGATGGGAGATTTTTAACTGTTTATCTGTTTTTAACTTTCCTAGCCCCTTGCTTAGAGGCTTCTTCCAAACCATTGGCATGAACGAGTGACTGCTGAGATACAGACTAGAAGTTAACACCCCAAGGTCTTAGTGGAAGTAGTAGAGAGGAGATTTGGAGGATAAGTGGGAGAATATTTATATCGAGGGACTTCCGTATTTATGTGTATTTTATAATATGCATGTGTTTGTTTATTGCAGCGCATAGATGTACTTTTTGAATTGGGCATGCAACTGTGGATATTATTAAGCATGTGAATGATACTGTGCATTACCATGTTATTGTGTTATTTGCGCATACTCTAAGCTAAAAGTCACATACTTGTGTGAAAGGGCATATGTAACTTTTTAAAAATCAGCATAAGTACATGGGCATAAATGCATTTATTTATGTTACCCATGAGATGGGCAATAAACTATTTGGCATGCAGGTCACAAGAGACAAGGGCATTTATATCTCTATTGGGCATTAATAACAAGAGACATCAAGCACTTAGGTAGAAAATAGACAAAGTGCTTATAGGGTTTCATGTTAGGCCAGCAGGATAAATGCAAGCATGGCTTTTGACTTTCCATTTAAAAGGTTTATTATTAGCAATTTAAAAGGTTATTAGCAAGTGCTGGGATTTCGTAGTGGTTTAAATTCTCACTGAGAAATAGTGCCCTACAAATAGTGGATCCAAAAAAAAAAAGTGTGTTCTCAGCATATTCTACCCTTACCGGTTGGGTTTTTAGTTGGTGGCAAGAGAAATCTATTGGTTAGCATGAAGAAAAATGGCCCAAGTAAGACGGGAGGCCCATGGGTCCCCACTTACGCATAGTTCACTTTAAAGAACCGTCCTCACTAAGTTTAATATTTTTCCTTTTAGAAATGTCAGTGGAATTAAAAATGATTAAGGCTGGTGTACTGCCCACAAGAAACCAGCTACCTCTGACTTGAAGCAGTGTTGGTCTTGGTGGGCTAGGTCTGATCATGGTGATAGCAATGCTGACGTTGGGAGGGGATAGGCACTTTTATATCCCTACACAGAGGGATGCTTATGGAGATGAATATCCAATGGGAAACAAACATTCTCCAGACTGTGAAGATTGGAAGGGATCAGGCTGGTGCTGGTCCTGTCTTTATAGACTTGAAGAAAGGTGAGATCTGAATGCCATGGTCATGACAATCCACAAGATGGAGTTCTTTTACACTGGTAAAACATTTCCAAAATGAACACTTGTGTGAACAATGCTGCTTCCAGCAAGACAAAGCCTGAGGAAAACCAAGAAAGAGTGCCGGGTTTATTACATTCAAGGATATGGCTAGAAAACCACACAAAAGTTACTGCTTTGATGACCCCTTCATCATTCCAGATTTTATCAGGTCATCTTGCCAAGCATGTAGGTTGAAAATTTCCTCTGTGTAAGATGAAGTACGCTCCTTTCTTATCCAGGTTTGTAGGAGGTACAACTGGACCTTGGGTGGAAATCTAATGAATTCCTTTTTACAAAACTTTAACTCATTTTGAAAGATTAAATGGAAGAAATGAGAAAAAAAATACAAAACACAAAACCCCCAACCCTTCTCCATTATAGTCATCTTCTATCCCTAGAACTTAATGACTATAGTTAGTAGGTGCATAGTATGTTTGTAGGTGAACAAGATTGCTTACATAGAAGAGCCAAAGCAGAAAGAGTACTGTATTGAGCTAGGAAATAATGTGCTAATTTCTCTCTATGTAAAATCCTTCCTGTTTAGTGATCTGGTTTATGCCTCTCCCTTTTTTTTCTTTCTACCATCCTGAAATATACATTCCAGAAAAAAACCCTGTCCCCAAATTGTTTGTAATGTTCTCAAAATCTGGGTTAGCAATACACCTTATGGATATAGGTGGGAAAGCTGTATTGTGGGAAATTGTGTATTGTGGAACAGGTGTATTTTTTTTTCTTCAGATGATTAAGAAATAATTGAACAGAAATGAGTAGGTGTGATTGGATACTTCTGCTGTTTTCTTGGAATTGTCATTGACTCACACATTGTAGCCTTGGCTGTGTATTTCTACAAAAACAGGTTTTAAAGGTGTTTGATAAATAATTTCCCTTCTCTTTTTTTTCTCATTTGTAACAAAAGGTAGTGAATGCCACTTGCATTCACACAGGCACAGAAATAACAACATATAAGTATAAGCTTATTAATAATGTAAATGTAGCCTTTTTTAGTTGGAGTAATAAGCTGATTGTATCACTTTTCTGACTGTAATAATTAGTATAGAAACTACGGACTCATAGACAAAGTGCATGAGATTTAACCCACTGAGCCACCCAGGAACCCCAACTGCATGAGATTTAGACATTTACAATTTTTCTCCACTTTGATTATGGCCACGAAAATAGATAAGGGAATTGACAAAGTTTTTATAAATCAAGATTTATAAACTAATCAGAATTCTTACTGATGATATAGTACTTATTTGGATATTAAACTCTTGTAGCAGAACAGGGCTCTTTATATGTTGGCTAATTGAACATAATAATAATAAAGAAAGAATAGAGCTCTTGACAAAATAGAAGTTGATGTCATATTGATGTTCTTTGTCGTATCTATAAAGGGAGAAAATAAGAAAAAAAAAAAACTCTGAGTATGTAGGAAAGGCTATTGTTAAGGAGTCACTGCCTAATGTAGGACTGTGCACTCAGTGAATCTGGAACTTTGGTGATGGTTACAGAAAGATACAACTGATTATCTATGTATATTGCATGGGGGGATCGACAGAAATGAGCATCTGTACCCCTTAGTCGTAGCTATTAAAATTTCACTTTGCTGGTTGGACCTGTGACTCTCTCCTCTTCATCTAGTGGGTTGTTTTGGCTCCAGGCCATTTCTTAAGGAGACCATTGAGTCTTGTTACGGAGTGAGATGACTTGCTGCCAATGTAAAGACCTATGTTAGCACCAGCATACTTTTTTTCCTCTCAAGCAAGAAAATTCAGATTAGTTTTTCCCTTTCCTTTATTGTCTTCTGCTTGTTTTTCTGAACATTATCCAATATCATCTGCTAATGTACATATTTACAATGAATCATTTTTTGTGAAAAAGATAATCTATAAGTTGACATAACTTTTGTGAAGAACAGTCTCTAGCCTAAACTCTATCTGGCAGAGAGTAGTCACTCTTCTTGCCCTCTTATGACTTTGGGAAAATTTTAACCTCTCGGTATTTTTTTTTTTTATTCTCATCTACAAAAGTGGTGAGCATAGATACAATCTTCCTTAAAATAAGCTTGTAAATCAAGATAAGGATGAGTAGTTTTCATTAAATCTAGTCAACAATTGATAGCTTATTGAGCACTTATTATTTACAAAGCTCTATTTTCCCCTCCCCCCTTTTTAAGCTGATGACACTGAAGGGGAATAAGGATGTGGTAGAACACCTGAGAAGAGAAAAGCATCAGAGAGTGTGGGCGAAGCATTCCATCCAAGCCAGCACACCACCTGTTTTAAGTAGCACACTGACCATCGGATGCCTATATTCTTCCCTCAAATTATGAACTTGACACTCTTTGTTCTTGAACTCTTTCTTCCATCTGGTAATCCCGTCTGTTTCAGAGAAGAAACATTTTTTTCCTCCTATTTTTGATTCAACTTTATGGTGTCAGATATCTGCCTATTTGAAAATTTGGTTTTACTGCATTTTGGTTTTCTTGATGCACTCTAAAAAAATACATGCCAAGCCTTGTGTTTATTAGGATTGGACAAGGCCACGTATTAGTGTTGGAAGAGGTCCTTGATTCAGAGACTTGATAGAAAGCTAGATTGTCAGTTGTCTTTATGAAATTGACACAGAACATGTGAATTCAAGACATTTTATTTGCAAATGTCAGCCAGATGGTCCTCTCTGTACTGGACAAAGCAGAGATATAAGTAGAATGTATGAATATAAAAAAATGAGTTTTAACTTGGGTGGTCTCAATACCTACCATGATGACGAAGATAGGTGTTGGGTTTTGAGGTAAGTTAGAACTGGGTGAACCCTCTGCCATCTAGAAACTTTGCTACATTGGGAGAAAAATGAATTGATTTCTGTAGGTCATAGTTTCCTCATTTATAAAGCGGAAATAATATTCAGTATAGGGTTTTGTTTTTTAGTTTTTGTTTTTGGTCTGGCTTCAAGTAGATAACGTGTAAATCTATACACAGTGTTTTCATGAGGGTAGATACACAGTTGTTGCTTCTGCTGGAAATTTAGAAAGTATTAAAAAGTGGTTAGAATCAGTGAAGATATCTCTAGAAAGGAAAGGAAAGAAATCAGAGGTTGAAAATTAGAGTAACTTTTTAAAAGGAAAGTTGGGAAGAGAACTGGCAGGAAGGTTGCTCGAATGATTTTATTGTGAACATGTTTTCTCAATGATCTTTAACAAAATCAATAACCTGTTAAACCAGAATACAAGTAATACAAGTACTTGAAGATGATACAGGCAAAAAGTTACCAACCTTCAGTATTAGAATACACAAAACATTGAATTATTATCTATATCCCATGATCTGTTCAAGTTTTTAAGATTTATGTCAGATCTGATATCACTACTTGATAATGGGACTCTAGTCTAAACTACAAAATTTTTTTAGCATAAGCCCCCTTGAATGAGTCAGTATGATCAACACATCTGTAGAGGTTCCAGAAATTGAATAATAGAGTTGTAAGAAAATCTGTGAGAGCAGTGTATTAGATGATGTGGCAAAATTTTGGAAGATTGGATTTCTTTAAAGTACAGATCTTGTTCCCCTGTTTTAGTGTTTGTTGTCATGAAAATAATCACAAACCCACATGCCCAAGGCTTAATGAAAACCTGGTGGCTGCAGAAATAATCAAAAGTATAACAACATGCTCTGTTTCTCCTTTTAACCCATTTCATCTAACTTAACATTTCACACAGTACTCTCAGGAAGTTTTGAGCATTCCAATCCCAGACAGATACTCAGTTTTTCAAATTTTTGTGATGTGGGAAATAGATAAAAGAAGGAGAAAGAATTGAGAGGCAGTGGCATTTATAATGTAGCAGTTTTCAAGTGGAAGAGAATTTGGGCGGGGTGGGGGTGGGGCTTCTGCTTTGAGAACTCGATTCCCAGGAGTGGACCCCAGTCTGCTTTGTTGTTTGAGCATCTTTTAGGTGCCTACCTTTTTTTTTTTTTCAAGAGTTTGTTTATTTAATAGGCTGAGATCATATGTAGGCAGAGAGAGTGGGGGAAGCAGGCTTCCTGCCAAGCAGAGAGCCTGATGCGGGGCTCGATCCCAAGACCTTGAGATCATGACCTGAGCCGAAGGCAGAGGCTCAACCCACTGAGCCACCCAGCTGCCCCTAGGTGCCCATCTTTAATGTGGGTTATAATCAGAACAGTAGCAGTCACCCCATCCCCCACTTTTTGCACACTTCCTGCTGTAGCAGGACTGGTGATATCTTCACCATTAGCAGCAAGTCCTCGTTTTTCCTGATGAAACTTGTGGGCCTTACAGATTTGCTGTGAGGAACCTGGGAGATCCACCTCACTTCTGCAAAGGTGAGCATGGGAATTCAAGGGAATTGGATTTTTTCCTGGCCTCATCTCTGGTCTGCTGTAGGAATGCAGAGCAGATGCAGTGACTCAGATCTGCGTTAATGACATTCAGACATGCTCCTCTGTCTTTCGGTGTTTTGTTCTTCTGCTTTAAGTCTGTTCTACTCAGGGAATATTCTGGTAGGACAGAGTGGGTCTGGCTTTTGAGTTTTGAAAGATAAAGGTAGTTGTTTAATGAACGGTATTGAAAAAATGACATATATGTATAATTTTTAAAAAATATTTATATATTTTTAAAAAGGAGGCCAATAGTTTTCAGGACGTCACTGCAAGAATTTCACACATAAGAAAAACAAGGCTAGCACCCTTACACGTAACATGCACTATAATTCAGTAGTTAGTGTTCAGTTTCTAAAGATTTATTACTCTTTTTCCTTTAATTTTTACATGTTACAATAATTTCAGTATGCTTAAGGGAGAATAGGATTGGGTTAGATTGGATGGGGAAAGGAAAGAAGGAGCTAAGGTTATTTTAGAATAGGAATGTATTCTAATGCTATAAATAATAAATAAATGCTGTATTAATGAGATTTGGGTACTCGTCCCCCTGACCCTTTTATCCAAATCTTTGTATTCTCTTTCAGTGAGGATGGATGCTTGAGGCAGTGTAAACCTTCCTGAAAACCACTGTTAGCAACAGACTTGTTCTCCGCCTGATGCCAGGGTTGACCAAATATGTTCAGTGTCTACCTTGGAGGCACATGAAGAGTGTGTTTCCCAGAATTCATTGCTGAGGGACTGTTATTCCTCTGAGAAAAAGAGAAATGAGAGAGGGAGAGGCTTACCACTGGCAGAAATGAAACTAAAACATTTATTAGAAGATTAATTACTGATACTGCTCCCACCAAGACTAGACTAATTTAACTTTAGAATTAAAAAAATCAAATTCAGGGGCACCTGGGTGGCTCAGTTGTTAAGTGTCTGCCTTCGGTTCAGGTCATGATTTCAGGGTCCTGGGATCCAGCCCCACATCAGGCTCTTTGCTCAGTGGGGAGCCTACTTCTCACTCTCCCATTCCCCCACCCTATGTTCCCTCTGTTGCCATGTCTCTCTTTGTCAAATAAATAAAAATCAAATCTTTAAAAAATCACATTTATTGAGGTGTTACTGAGATACAGTGAAATTCTCCAGCTTTAGGTGAACTATCTGGTAAATTCTGACAGTGTTACACAATCATGGAGCCATCACCATTGTCATGATACAGAAAATGTTTCCTCCTGTTCCTTAACAATCAGTTTCCTTGCTCTACCTCCAGCAACCACTGCTCTGATTTCTTTCACTGTAATTTTGCCTATTCTGGAATCTTATACAAATGAAATCAGACAGTATGTATTTTGTGTGTGTGAGTTTGGATTTTTTCAGTTATTACAATGCTTTTGGGATTCAGCCATGTTATTGCTGAATCTATAATTTGTGTATTTTTACTGCAGAATACTATTCCACTGTATAGATACATCAAAATTCGCTCATCCATTCCCCACTTGAAAGACATTTGGATTCCTTTAATTTTTTGGCTATTGCAAATAAGGCAGTTATGAACATTAGGGTAAAAGTATTTGTATTCTTAGGTTTTCATTTCACTTAAGCAAATATTTAGGAATAAAATGGCTGGGGTCATATGACAGTTATACATTTAACTTTATAACAAACTGCCAAACTATTTTGTGAACTGGCTTCACCATTTTTCTTTGCTCATAACAAGGTAAGAGAGTTCCAGTTCCTCTACATCCTTGCCAACATTAGGTAATGTCAGGTTTTGTTTTTTTTTTTTTTAAATTTAGGTATTCTTTTGTTTGAATAGGGATATCTCATTAAGGTTTTGATTATTTTTATTGCTATAATTACTATAATGATGTTGAGGGTTTTATCCATATATGTACTTGTCGTTTATATGTCTTCTTCTATGATTTAACTACAAATCTTTTGCCAGTTTCAAAAAACAGATTGCCTTCTTGAGTTTAAGAAATCTATTACATTCTGGATACAAATACTGTATTTTCTTCTGTCTGTAGCTAAACTTTTCATTTGCTTCATTTTTTTTAAAGAGCAAAAGTTTTTCACTTCACTATTTTATTGATTTTTTTTATACCCATGCTTTTGGTGTTTTGTTTAAGAAATCATCGACAAATTCAAAATACTTCATTTCCTAGAAATTTTTGGAATTTTAGTCTGTGTACTGATCTATTTAGACAGGTTACTCCCACTTTATTTTTTATTTTTTCAAAATAATTTCAGCTCTCCCAGTTCCTTTGCCTTTCTGTATAAAATTTAAAGTAATCATGTATATCTCTATAAAAAATGTTGCTTGGATTTTTTTTTTTAAAGATCTATGTATTTATGTGAGAGAGAGAGAGTGAGAGAGTGTGTGTGCAGGAGTGGAGGGAGGGACAAAGGGAGAAGGAGAGAATCTTAAGCAGACTCTCCACTGTGCATGGAACCTAATCCAGGGCTCGATCTCACGACCCCGAGATTATGATCTGAAACAAAGAGTTGAATGAATGATTAACTGACTGAGGCCCAGATGCCCCATTGCTTGGATTTTGATAGGGATTGTATTGAATTTATATAAAAATCTGGAGAGAATTGCCATCTGTACTATGCTCAATTTTCAATCTATGATCACAATATGGTTTTGCATTTCTTTAGATCTTTTTAAATTTATTTCATCATTATTGCATAGTTTTCAGCATACTCTTCCTGTACATGTTTTCTTAGATTTACACCTACTAGTATTTTATCTTTTTTTCTCACTCTCCTGAGTATGGTTGTAAATGGTAGGTATTGTGTGTGTGTTTGTTTTTTGTTTTTTTTTAATTTTAGTGTCTACACATTCATCACTTATATGAAAATATAATTGATTTTTGCATGTGTATCTTGTATCATGCTACCTTGCTAAATTTACTTAACTTCTGAGTATTTTGATAGATCCCTTGAGATTTTCTACATAGACAATCATATCTTCTGGAATTAGGGACAGTTTTATTTCTTCCTTTACAATTTGCATGTTTTTTAATATTCTCTTCTTAGACTGTCTTAAGTAAGAGGGTTGAGAACAAACATCTTTGCCTTGTTCTTAGTTTTAAAGGAAAAGCCAGTACAATTAAGTATAATGTTATCATTTTATCATTAACTATATTTTACCATTAAGTATAATGTTATTTAGGGGCGCCTGGGTGGCTCAGCGGGTTAAAGCCTCTGCCTTCGGCTCGGGTCATGATCCCGGGGTCCTGGGATCGAGCCCTGCGTCGGGCTCTCTGCTCAGCAGGGAGCCTGCTTCCCTTCCTCTCTCTGCCTGCCTCTCTGCCTGCCTGTGATCTCTGTCTGTCAAATAAATAAATAAATAAAATCTTTAAAACAAAAAAAAAAAGTATAATGTTATTTATAGGTTTTTTTGAAGATATTCTTTATCAAGTTGAGGAAGTTCCCTTCTGTTCTTATTTTTCTGAGCATTTTTATAATAAACAGGTGTTGAATTTTGTCTAATGATTTTTCTGCATCAATTGATATGATCATGTGATTTTTCTTTTTATCCTGTTAATGCGGTGGATTTTATTGGTTGGTTGATTTTTCAAATATTGAACCAGCCTTGTATCCATGGAATAAACCTTGTTAGATCATGTTGAATAATCTTTATATTTTATATTGTTGAATCCTGTTTTCGTTAAGAATGTTTGTATCAGGGGTGCCTGGGTGGCTCAGTGGTTAAGCCGCTGCCTTCGGCTCAGGTCATGATCTCAGGGTCCTGGGATCGAGTCCCACATCGGGCTCTCTGCTCAGCGAGAAGCCTGCTTCCCTCTCTCTCTCTCTGCCTGCCTCTCCATCTACTTGTGATCTCTCTCTGTCAAATAAATAAATAAAATCTTTAAAAAAAAAAAAAATGTTTGTATCAATATTCATAAAGATATTGATATGGAGGTATTTTTTTTAACTGTCTGTGTCTGGTTTTGGTATCAGGGTAATTAGCTTCATAAAATGAAATGATGAATATTCCTTCTTCCTCTTTTGTTTTTTGGAAGGGATTGTATGTTGTTATTGTTAATTCCTCTTGAACCATTTTGGGGAATTCTTCAGTAAAACTTTCTGGGCCTATAGATTCAATTTGTGTGTGTGTGGTTGAGAGAGGAATTTAAAGTTATGAATTTAATTGCCTTAAAAGTTTTAGGAATATTTAAATGATGTGTTTTGCATTGGATGACTTGTGGTGGTTTATGTTTTTTTGAGAAAGTAGTTTACCTTGTCTATGTTGTCAAATTTATGTTTGTGGAGTTCATTGTATTCACGTATTATCCATTTGATATCGTAACGTCTTGAATGAATCTCCTGTTTCATTTCTGATATTAGTTATTTGTGTCTTCTCTTTTTTTTTCATTGTCAGTCTTTTTAGAGGCTTGTCAATTTCATTGATGTTTTCAGAGAACCAACTCTTTGTTTCATTGATTTTTCCTCTTTTTTCTTTCATTGATTTCTACTCTTTATTCTTTCTGTCTACATGCTTTGAGTTTATTTCACTCTTCTTTTTCTAGTTTCTTTAGGTAAGAGTCTAGATTATTGATTTGAGACTTGTCCTCTTATCTAATGTGTTCATTTCATGCTATTAATTTCCCTCTCTGTCCTGCTTTGGCTGAGTCCCACAAATTTTGATATGTTGTATATTCATTCAGTTTGACATTCTTTTTTTTTTTAATTTCCCTTGAGATTTTCTCTTCGACTCATGAATTATTTATAGTAATTGTTTGGTTTCTAAGTGTTTGGGTGATACTTCTGTTATTTTTAGTTTGATTTCATTGTAGTCAGAAAAACACTCAGTCTGATTTCAATTATTTCAAATTTGTTGAGTTTTTTTTGGACCAGGGTGTGATTTATCTTGGTGTGTTTTTTTTGTGGGCTCTTGAAAGTGTGTATTTTGCTGTTCTTGGAGGGAATGTTGTAAAATACTGATTAGATCCTGTTGGCTGGGTGTTGTTAAGTTCTTCTCTATCTTTGCTTACTTTATTACAGTTTTCTGTCAGTTTTTGCAAGAGGCTTATTGAAGATAAGAAGAACTGAAACAATTCATGGAAACCAATGAGAATGAATACACTTCAGTCCAAAACCTATGGGATACAGCAAAGTGGTCCTAAGTGGGAAATACACAGCCATCCAAGCCTCCCTCAAAATAATTGAAAAATCCAGAATACACCAGCTGTCTCTACACCTTAAAGAGCTGGTGAATCAACAACAAATCAAACCAACTCCACAGATAAGAAGGGAAATAATCAAGATTAGAGCAGAGATCAATGAAGTAGAAACTAGAGATACAGTAGAACGTATCAATGAAACCAGAAGCTGGATTTTTGAAAGAATCAATAAGATTGATAAACCATTGGCCACACTAATCCAAAAGAAAAGAGAGAAAGCCCAAATTCAAAAAATTATGAATGAAAAGGGAGAGATCACAACTAACACCAAGGAAGTAAAAACAATCATCAGAAATTATTATCAATACTTATATGCCAATAAGCTAAGCAACCTAGATGAAATGGATGCATTCCTGGAAAACTATAAACTCCCAAAATTGAACCGGGAAGAAACTGACAACCTGAATAGACTGATATCTAGTAACGAGTTTGAGGCAATGATCAAAAACCTCCCAAAAAAGAAGAGCCCAGGACCTGACGGATTCCCTGGGGAATTCTACCAAACTTTCAAAGAAGAAATAACACCTATTCTCCTGAAACTGTTTCAAAAAAATGAAGCAGAAGGAAAGCTTCCAGAATCTTTTTATGAAGCCAGCATTACCCTGATCCCCAAACCAGGCAAAGACCCAACCAAAAAGAATTTCAGACCAATATCACTGATGAATATGGATGCTCAGATTCTCAACAAGATCCTAGCAATTAGGATCCAACAGCACATTAAAAAGATTATCCATCAAGACCAGGTGGGATTCATCCCTGGGTTTCAAGGATGGTTCGACATTCGCAAATCAATCAATGTGATAGAACAAATTAATAAGACAAGAGAGAAGAACAACATGGTCCTCTATTGATGCAGAAAAAGCATTTGACAAAATCCAGCATCCATTCCTGATTAAAACGCTCCAAAGTATAGGGATAGAGGGAACATTCCTGAACTTCATCAAATCTACCTATGCAAGACCCACAGCAAATATCATCCTCAATGGGAAACATCTGACAGCCTTCCGTTGAGATCAGGAACACAACAAGGATGCCCACTCTCACCACTCTTGTTCAACATAGTATTAGAAGTCCTAGCAACAGCAATCAGACAACAAAGAGAAATAAAAGGTATCCAAATTGGAAATAAAGAAGTCAAACTCTTTCTCTTCGCAGATGACATGATTCTTTATCTGGAAAACCCAAGGAATCCACCCTGAATCTATTAGAACTCATACAGCAATTCAGGAACGTGGCAGGATACAAAGTCAATGTACGGAAATCAGTGTCTTTCTGGTACACTGACAATGAAAATACAGAAAGGGAAATTGGAGAATCGATTCAATTTACTATAGCACCAAGTACCATAAGATACCTGGGAATAAACCTAACCAACGAGGTAAAGGATCTGTACTCGTGGAGCTACAGAACAGTCATGAAAGAAATTGAAGAAGACACAAAAATATGGAAGACCATTCCATGCTCTTGGATCGGAAGAATAAACATTGTTAAAATGTCTATACTGCCTAGAGCAATCTATACTTTTAATGCCATTCAAATCAAAATTCCACCAGTATTTTTCAAAGAGCTGGAGCAAATAATCCAAAAATTTGTATGGAATCAGAAGAGACTCCAAATCACTAAGGAAATGTTAAAAAACAAAAATAAAACTGGCAGTATCACGTTACCTGATTTCAAGCTTTACTACAAAGCTGTGATCACCAAGACAGCATGGTACTGGCATAAAAACAGACACGTAGACCAGTGGAACAGAGTAGTGGAACAGTGGCCCAGATATGGACCCTCAACTCTATGGTCAAATAATCTTTGACAAATCAGGAAAAAATATACAGTGGAAAAAATACAGTCTTTTCAATAAATGGTGCTGGGAAAATTGGACAGCTATATGTAGAAGATTGAAACTCGACCACTCTCTTACACCGTACACAAAGATAAACTTGAAATGAATAAAAGACCTCAACGTGAGACAGGAATCCATCAGAACCCTAGAGGAGAACATAGGCAGTAACCTCTTCGATATCAGCCACAGCAACTTCTTTCAAGATATGTCTCCAAAGGCAGAGGGAAAAAAAAAGCAAAAATGAACTTCTGGGACTTCATCAAAATCAAAAGCTTCTGCACAGCAAAGGAAACAGTCAACAAAACAAAGAGGCAACCCACGCAATGGGAGAAGATATTTGCAAATGACAGTACAGACAAAAGGTTGATATCCAGGATCTATAAAGAACTCCTCAAACTCAGCACACACAAAACAGACAATCATATAAAAAATCTGGCAGAAGATATGAACAGACACTTCTCCAATGAAGACATACAAATGGCTATCAGACACATGAAAAAATGTTCATCATCACTAGCCATCAGGGAGATTAAATTAAAACCACTTTGAGATACCAGCTTACACCACTTAGAATGGCCAAAATTAGCAAGACAGGAAACATCATGTGTTGGAGAGGATGTGGAGAAAGGGGAACCCTCTTACACTGTTGGTGGGAATGCAAATTGGTGCAGCCACTTTGGAGAACAGTGTGGAGATTCCTCAAGAAATTAAAAATAGAGCTTCCCTATGACCCTGCCATTGCACTACTGGGTATTTACCCCAAAGATACAGATGTAGTGAAAAGAAGGGCCATCTGTACCCCAATGTTTATAGCAGCAATGGCCACTGTCGCCAAACTGTGGAAAGAACCAAGATGCCCTTCAACGGATGAATGGATAAGGAAGATGTGGTCCATATACACTATGGAGTATTATGCCTCCATCAAAAAGCATGAATACCCAACTTTTGTAGCAACATGGACGGGACTGGAGGAGATTATGCTGAGTGAAATAAGTCAAGCAGAGAGAGTCAATTATCATATGGTTTCACTTATTTGTGGAGTATAACAAATAGCATGGAGGTCATAGGGAGATGGAGAGGAGAAGGGCGTTGAGAGAAATTGGAAGGGGAAGTGAACCATGAGGGACTATGGAGTCTGAAAAACAATCTGAGGGTTTTGAAGGGGCGTGGGGTGTGAGGTTGGGGGAGCCAGGTTGTTGGTATTTAGGAGGCACATATTGCATTGAGCACTGCGTGTGGTGCAAAAACAATGAATTCTGTTATGCTCAAAAGAATAAAAAATACATATGATTTCATTAATCCATTATATACACACACACACACACACACACACACACCAAACACACACACAGAGATACGTATGTATATAGATATTATATGTATATGTGCATATATATGTATGTTTATATATGCTTATGTATATATATGCTTATGTATATGTATATGTATATATAATATTTTGGGACTTTTCTGATTTTATATCATTTATTTCTGCACTTATCTTTATCATTTCCTTCATTCTACTGCTTTTACTTATTTTATTTATTTTTAATTTAATTTAATTTTTTTGTTCTCCAAGATTCATTGTTTATGTACATACCCAGTGCTCCACGCAATATGTGCCCTCCTTATTACCCACCACAAGGTTCACCCATCCCACCACCTCCATTCCATAACCCTCAGTTTGTTTCTCAAAGTCCACAGTGTCTCATGATTCGTCTTCCCCTCTGATTTCCCCAACTCACTTCTCTCCAACTCCCAATATCCTGTGTTATTCCTTATGCTCCACAAATAAGTGAAACTATATAATTAACTTTCTCTTCCTCACTTATTTCACCCAACATGATCTCTTCCAGTCCCATCCATGTTGATACTAAAGTTGGGTATTCATCTTTTCTGATGAGGCATCATACTCCATTGTATATATGGGCCATATCTTCTTTATCCATTTGTCCATTGAAGGCATTTTGGTTCTTTCCACAATTTGGTGACTGGTCTTAAATGCTTTTGTTTATTGTTCTTTTTCTTGCTCATTTAGGTGAATGGTTAGGGTGATTATTTGAGATTATTCTTGCTTTTTTAAAAAAGATTTTATTTATTTATTTGACAGATTGCAGGTAGGCAGATAGGCAGGCAGATAGAGAGGGGGAAGCAGGCTTCCCACTGAGCAGAAAGCCTGATGTGGGGCTCAATCCCAGGACCCTGGGATCATGACCTGAGCTGAAGGCAGAGGCTTTAACCTACTGAGCTACCCAGGAGCCCCTATTCTTGCTTTTAAAGATAATCCAGGATTACTATAAACTTCCATTTTAGAACTCCTTTTAGTGCATCCCAAAGATTTTAGGACTTTTCTGTTCATTTTTCACTTCCTCCCTTGTATGTTTTTATTTCTTCTTTTATTTCTTGGTTGATGCATTCATTGTTTAGTAATGTATATTTTTAATCTTCATGTATTTGTGCCCTTTTCATATACTTATTTTTTTTCTTTTGGTTGATTTCTGTTTTCTATTTTTTTGGTCAGAAAAGAGAAATGGTATGACTCAGATCTTTTTAGTTTGTCAAAGCTTGTTTCGTGACCTAATATATGATGTTATCTAGAGAATATGACTTGGAAAGAATGTTTACTGCTCTTTTAGGGTGAATTTTTCTGAATATGTGTCTTAAATCCATATGGTCCAGTTTTTCAATCAAAGTCAATGCTTCCTTCTTGATTTTCTGTATGGGTGGTCTGTCAATTCATGTAAGTCAGAAATTAAAGTCCCTTAGTTTTATTGTGTTATTAGGAAATAATTACTTTTTTGTTAACCGTTGTATGTATTTCTAGGCTCTGATAGTGTGTGCATGTATATCTGCAATTGTTATATTATCTAGTTGGATCATTCCCTTTATGGTTATATAGTGTTCTTCTTTGTCTCCTGTTAGTCTTTGTTTTACAGGAAATTTTGTTCAGTTTGCAGAACATCTGTGGTTCATTCACTTGAATGTCCTACTCTTGATTTCATCTCAGGTCATGATCTCAGGGTCTTAAGATCAAGTCCTGCATGAGGTTCTGAGCTCAGTAAGGAGTCTTCTTGTCCCTCTCCCTTTGA
Source organism: Enhydra lutris kenyoni (assembly GCF_002288905.1). Taxonomy (NCBI): domain Eukaryota; kingdom Metazoa; phylum Chordata; class Mammalia; order Carnivora; family Mustelidae; genus Enhydra; species Enhydra lutris. The sequence continues at coordinate 1,210,161 of NW_019154187.1, forward strand.
CCCACATTGTGTGTGCACATGTGTTTATGCTCGCTCTCTCTCTACTCAATCAATAAAATCTTTTTTAAAATACCTGTTTTGTTCATTATAAGTATTGCTATACTAGCTTTCTTTTGACATATATCTGCATGCTAAATATTTCTCCATTCCCTCACATTTAATCTTCAGGTAAATTTGGGTGTGACATGTGTCTCTTGTATGCAGCATATAGATTATTTTAATCCACACTGTCACCCTGTCTTTTGATTGGAGCATTTCATCCAGTTACATTCAAAGTAATTATTGAAGAGATTGTCTTTTTTTCAATTAGATATTTTTCCCTGCTTTATGAAACATTAATTGACCATAGAGTTCAAGGTCTATATCTGATCTCTCTACTCTGTTCCACTGGTCTGTGTCTGTTTTGGGGCCAGTTCCATGCTGTCTTGGTGATCACAGCTTTCTAATAAAGCTTGAAATCAGGCAACGTGATGGCCCCAGATTTGTTTTTCTTTTTCAACTTTTCCTTGATGAGGTCTTTTTCTGATTCCAAACAAATTTTAGAATTGTTTGTTCCAACACTTTGAAAATGCCATTGATATTTTGATCAGGATGTTATTGAAAGTATAGATTGCTCTGGGCCACATAGACATTTTAATTCTATTTATTCTTCTGATTCATGAGCATGGAATGTTTTTTCATGTTTTTGTGTCTTCAATTTCTTTCATAAGTGTTCTGTAGTTTCTAGAATATAGATCCTTCCCTATTTGGTTATGTTTATTCCAAAGTATCTTATGATTTTTGGTGCTATTGTAAATAGAATTGATTTCCTAATTTCCTTTTCTACAATTACATTCTTGGTGTGTAGGAGAGCAATTGATTTATATGCATTGATTTTGTATCCTACCACACTATGGAATTGCAGCATGAGTTCTAGTAATTTGAGGGTGGAGTCTTCTAGTTTTTCAATGTAAAGTATCATGCAACCTGTGAAGAGAGAGAGTTTGGCTTTTATTTTTTTACCAATTTGAATTTTTTTTTTAATAACTGATGGTTGATGCTGAGACTTCTAGTACTATGTTGAACAACACAGGTGAGAGTGGACACCCTTATCATGTTCCTTATCTTAAGAGAAAACATCTCAGCTTTTTCCAATTGAGAATTATAAATGGTGCTGGGGAAACTGGGCAGCTATGTATAGAAGAATGAAACTCAACCATTCTCTTACACCACACACAAAGGTAAACTCAAAATGGATGAAAGAACTCAATGTGAGGAAGGAATATATCAAAATACTAGAGGAGAACATAGGCAGTGGCCTCTTCAACATTGGCCACAGCATCTTCTTTGAAGACATGTCTCCAAAGGCAAGGGAAACAGAAGTAAAAATCAGCTTTTCAGACTTCAAGATAAAAAACTTCTACATAGCAAAAGAAACAGTCAACAAAACTAAGAGGGAACTTATGGAATGAGAGATGATATTAGCAAATGATACTTCATCTACAGAGCTGAACCAAGAGCTGCAAAGAACTTCTCAAACTCAACACCCAAAAAACAAATGATGAAGTCAAAAAATTGGCAGAAGACATGAACAGACACTTCTCCAAAGAAGACATACAAGTGGCTAACATACACATGAAAAAAAGCTCATAACCATCAGGAAGATTCAAATCAAAACCACATTGAGATACCACCTTACACCAGTTAGAATGGCCAAAATTGACACAGGAGGAAACAATAAATGTTGGTGGGGATGTGGAGAAAGTGGAACCCTCTTACACTGTTGGTTGGAATGCAAGGTGGTAAAGTCACTTTGGAAAACAGTATGAATGTTCCTCAGAAATTTAAAAATAGATCTACCCTATGATCTGACAATTGCATTACTGGGTATTTACCCCCAAAATACAGATGCAGTGAAAAGAAGGGACACATGATACCCAATGTTCATAGTAGCAATATTCATAATAGCCAAATTGTGGAAGGAGCTGAGATATCCTCCAACAGATGAATGGACAAAGAAGATGTGGTCCATATACACAATGGAATATTACTCAGCCATCAGAAAGGATGAATACCCACCATTTGCATCGACATGGTTGGAACTGGAGGGGATTACGCTAAGAGAAATAAGTTAAGCAGAGAAAGACAATCATAATATGGTTTCACTCATATGTGGAACATAAGGAATAGCATGGGAGATATTAGGAAAATGAAGGGGAAAATGAAGAGGGAGAATAAGAGGAGGAGACAAACCATGAAGGGCTATGGACACTGGGAAACAAACCAAGGGTTTCAGAGGGGAAGGGTGTGGAGGGATGGCCTAGCCCACTCATGGGTATTAAGGAAGACATGTACTGCATGGGGCACTGGATATTATATACAAACAGTGAATCATGGAACACTACATCAAAAACTAATGATGTACTTTATGGTAACCAGCATTACATGATAAAATTTAAAAAAAGTAATTATTGATATACATGTATTTATTCCAATTTTTTACTTGTTTTATGGTTGTATTTGTGGTTTTTCTCTGATTCTTGTCTTTCTGTTTTTCATGGTTTGGTGTTCTTTTGTAATGATCTAGTTGGATGTCTTTCTCTTTGTTCTTTGAGTATCTAATGCTGGCTTTTTATTTGTGGTTACCATTATGATTGTATATAGAATTTTCTGTATGTACCAATCTCTATTAAATTGATGATCACTTAAGTTTGAACACATTTTTTACTTCTATCCCTGGTATACTTATGTATATTGTGTCATATCTCACAACCTTTATTTTCTGAAACACTTGACTGATTTTTACAGAAATACTTATTTTTCATCTTTTTTTGTATTTCCTACTTTCATACTGTCATGTATGGTCTTTTCTTTCCACTCAAAGAGTTCCCTTTAATATTTGTGCAGGGTTGGTCTGGTGGTCATGAACTCTTTTAGTACTAGTTTGTCTGAAGAGCTCTTTATCTCTTTCTATGCTGAATGATGGCTTTGCTGAGTAGAGTTTATCTGGCTGAAGATGTTACCATTTTTGCATTTTGAGCGTCTTATGGCACTCTTCTGACTTGGAAAGTTTCTGCTGAAAAATCCCAACCAACTTGTGTGATTGTTGTATGTAATAGTATGTAATAGTATTATTTTCTTGTATATTACTTGTATGTAATAGTATTATTTTATCTTTTTTGCTGTATTTTTTTATGTCTCCTTTTTTTTTTTTCCATTTTAATTACTTTGTGTTTTGGTATGGATATCCTTAGGTTGATTTTTATTCTTTCAGGAATCTCTTTCCTTTCTGGATCTGGATATCTGTTTCCTTCATCAGATTAGGAATTATTTCTTCAGATTAAATTTTCTGCCCTCCTTTCTTTCTTCTTCTGAGGTTCCTATCATGTTACTGTTACTAATATTAATAAAGTCACATAGTTTCCTTTGTCTTTTCTTATTTTGCATAATTGTTATCTCTTAATTGCTCAACATGATTATTTTCCATTAGTCTGTCTTCCAGGTCATTAGTTCATTCCTATGATTTCTCTAGTCTGATATTTGTTCTATCAAGTACATTTTTAATTTCATTAGTCATGTCCTACATTTCTGATTGGTTCCCTTTTATCTCTTTATTAAGGGTCCCACTGATGCCCTCTCCTCTTTTCTGAAATCCAGAGAGTGTCTTTATAATCATTATTCTGAATTCTCTAATAGACATTTTACTTATAACCATTTTGCTTTGGTGTTTTGGAGGATCTTTGTCCTTTTCTTTCATTTTGGACATATTCCTCTTTCTGTTCATTTTGTTTAACTCTCAGAGTCTATTACTTTCTGCTAGATAAGTCAGGTATATCTCCTGCTCTCATAGGTAATGCCCTTATAATGAAAAGTTCCTGTAGTATCATGTATTTAGTCCCCTGTTCTCCAGGGCTTGACACTTGACAAAGTGTCTCTGATGAGTGTGCTTTGCCATTGTGTCCTGGTCATTTTTTTTCTTTCAGTCCACTTTCCTGTAGAAGCTCTATTTTCCTGTTGTGGGCACTGTCTTCTCTCTGTTTAGGGTGGAGTTTACATTTACCATGTGTGCACTAGTCTGCTTGCGAAATGAGACCTGCCACCACTGCCACTGGAAGTGAGGCCCTGCAAAACTCATACGTGTAGAGACTCAGTATAGGCAGGGATTTGTACTGGTCTTTGGGAGGTTACCAGTAAATGTAAGACTGAGGAAAGCTTGACTGGAAAAAATGAAACCACAAAAATGTAGGCAGCAGTCAGGTTTGTTATAATCAAGTTAGGCAATGAGTGCCTGCACAGTCATTCCTGCAGGTGACCCTAAGGTTATGCTGGGGAAAAGCAGGAGAGGTAAATGTAACCTATCAGCTCATTTGTTCATGGAGGGATCTTCCTGCAACCCCTGCCTCTCTGGAAAACATTTCAAGATGATGGGACACCTACATAGCTCAGCCTTTAAGAATCTGCCTTTGGCTCAGGTCGTGATCCCAGGGTACCAGGATTGAGCCTTGCATTGGGCTTCTTGCTTAGTAAGAAACCTGCTTCTCCCTCTCCCATTCCCCTTGCTTGTGTTCCCTCTCTTGCTGTGTCTCTCTCTGTGTCAAATAAATAAATAAATAAAATCTTTTGAGAGATATAGAGAGAGAGAGAAGAAAAGAAAAGACTTCAATGTGAATAAATAATTTACTCCCATATGTTGTTATTTTTCAAACTGCTGCTTCTATGCTGTATCTGCATGGGCTAATTGGCACGTTATCTCTTTAAGAGCAGGGGCTCTGCTTACTAATGCCATTGGAGCTTTCACAGAGCTGAGCCTGACTTTTAAAATCCCAGGCTTTAATGTCTACTAGTTGAAAGAACTCATGAAAAACAGCCCTCTTTCTTTCATAGTCCAATATTATGGGACGTTGTCTTCCCCATGTGGGACACCAGTGGGATAGACTATTAATCACTCTTCCCCATGATAGTGGTTTCTTCCCTATTATGGATGGTCATGGTTTGTTTTGCTCATCAAACATCTCCTTGGCTTTGCTATGTTCTTCAAAGTGGCTTCTTTTCTACCTTTATTTGTGGAGTTTCCTCTGCCACTCTGTGGGTCCTTCTCTGGGTTATTTATACCTTTGTGCATGTTACCTAGTTGTATACATGGGATGAAGTCAGTTAATGGCCCTTTTACTTTGCCATTTTCCCAGCCTCCTTAAGATATTTTAAACTTTTACTCTTCTTTTTTGGGATGCTCCAGCAAAATAGTGAGGGCTGCAATAGACATGGTTTATAGAAGACTTCTGGAGAAGGGTCTGCTCTATACTAAGAAATTAAAATGGAAGGTTGAAAGTAATGGTAATGGAGGAATGTAATAATTATTACTATTTATTTATATCTGATGTTATTAGGAAATAAACACTTGTACTTTTCTGAGTCCACACCATGAACTGGTAACTGGTTTTCAGGAAGGTTTATTCAACAAGGTAGAACACAGTGACAGGAAGGAAATCCAGCTTATCAACATTAAAGAAAAAAGTTATAGCTATATATATATATATATATATATATATATATATGCCTGAAAGTATAATATAACCTTGAATGAAAGCATAAACATTTTCCACGTATTACTAAATTTATTCCTATTATGAATCAAATAAGTATTTGAACTGATATAAACGTGTCCATTATTTGAAAAAGAATTATGTTTATATGTAATTAAAATATTTGGTATTTTTAATATGTGACTTTAGGAAGTGCATAGAATTACTAATATCCTATTAAGGGAGATATAGGTATTTTCTTTTCATTATTTCACTAATTATAGAATATTTTGAATGTAAATGCTTACCACTTTAGCCTGTAGATTTATGAAACAACATAGAACTGCTTTCTCAAAATAGGAAGTTTTATTTACTTAAGGAATTGGGTATTTCCTGAAAACTTCACATATTTTTTAATTTAAAAAGCATATATATATATATATATAAAAGCATATATGATTATATGTTATATATATACATTACATGTGTTTTTCTCTTTTTCCAGGGAAACCAAACAATAGAATATGGAAAATTACAACCAAACATTAACTGATTTCCTTTTATTGAGGTTGTTTCCACAATCGAGTATTGGCCTCTTTCTTTTTATTCTCATTGCACTTATTTTCTTAATGGCTCTTTTTGATAATCTATCCACGATCATCCTTGTCCTCTTGGACACCCATCTCCACACACCCATATATTTTCTACTTAGCTCTCCCTCATGGACCTGAACTACATCTCCACCATTGTCCCCAAGATGGCTTTCAATTATCTCTCTGGAAATGAGTCTATCTCACTTATTGTTTGTGGGGTTCAGAGCTTCTTCTTCTTGACTTTAGCCATTACAGAAGCACTACACTTGACATCTATGGCCTATCATTGTTATGTAGCTATTTGTTTTCCTCTTCACTATCCCGTTCGCATGAACAAAGAAGTCTGTGTGCTAATGATAATAAGACCGTAGACAATAGGATCTATCAACTCCTGTGCCCACACTGTATATGCCCTTCAAATCCCTTTTTGTCTATCCAGAACCATCAACCATTTTTTCTGTGATGTCCTGGCCATGTTGACTCTGGCCTGCATGGACATTTGGGTCTATGTGTACACATTGTTTGTGAGCACCACCATCTTGATGGTGTTTCCTTTAATTGGGATTGCATGTTCCTGTGGCTGGTTCTCCTTGCCATCTGCCACATGCAGTCAACAGAGGGCTGGAAGAAGCCCTATTCGAACTGCAGCACCCATCTCACTGTGGTGACTCTCTACTATGCACCTTTTGCTTACACTTATCTATGCCCAAGATCCTTCCCACCTCCCACAGAGGACAAGGTCTTGGCTGTCTTCTACACCGTTCTGACCCTAATACTTAACCCCATCATCTAAAGCCTGAGAAACAAGGAGGTGATAGGGGCCCTGAGAAGAGTGATTCAGAGAATGTGCTCTATAAAACTGTAGAGTAAGTTCTCATTAGTCCTGTGGCCTTAGAAGTAGATTACTTGTACTTTGTATACTCCTTAAGAACACTATTATTCTAAGACTGAAGAGAAGGACTAAAACATCTAGAAGATTAAAATAATTAAGATTTGATGTTATCATGTTATTTGTTTTATTTCTATCATAGTGTATTCTTAACTGATACATATTAGTTCTCCTATCTCTCAGTTTTCAGAATAGGTGATAGATATAGAGGTTTGTCAGAAACCTCTGCATAAATTAGAATTTCTCACATCACTAGAAAGTAAATATAAAAAGTTTGCATCTTTCTGGGGTACCTGAGTGACTCAGTAATTTCAGTGTCTGCCTTCAGTTCAGGTCATGTTTCCAGGGTCCTGAACTCAAGGTCCTGCTTCTCCCACTCTGCCTGCTGTTTCCCCTGCATGTGTTCTCTCTCTCTGTCAAAAAATAATACAATACAATACAATACAATACAATAAAATCTTTGATAAAAAGTTTCTATCTTTTATGAGAGGATCTCTGGGATAGTCTGGGTGATTATTTTTTAAGGTTTATTTATTTTAGAAAGAGAGTGAGAGAGAAGGGAAGAGAGAATGGTCAGGGTGAAAAGGGAGAGGGGAGAAAAACACAAGAAAACACAAACAGACTCCATGCTGAGTGTGAAGCTCAACATGAGGCCTGGATGTTACTACTCTGAGATCTTGACTTGAGCCAAAACCAAGAGCCAGAGAGCTAACTAATGATGCCACCCCAAGCATCCCAATTTGGATGATTCTTTTCTTTTTAAGATTTTATTTATTTGAGATAGAGAGTGAGGAAGAGAAAGATAGCACACTTAGGGGGTGGGGAGGGAGAAGCAGAACCCCCTGACCCCAGTTGGGCAGAAAGGTTGATGCTGGGTTTGATCCCAGGACCCTGGATTCACTACCTAAACTGAAGGCAGATGTTTAACCAACTGAGCCACTCAGGCACACTTAAACTGATTCTTTTTTTTTTTTTTAAGATTTTATTTATTCATTTGACAGAGAGAGACACAGTGAGAGAGGGAACACAAGCAGGGGGAGTGAGACAGGGAGAATCAGGCATCTCACTGAGTAGGAAGCCCAATGCAGACCTTGATCCCATATGATCAGGAATCATAACCTGAGCCAAAAGCAGGTGCTTAATGACTGAGCCACCCAGGCGCCCCTAATTTTTAAGGAAGAAATCTTAGGGATATATAATTAGAGTTGGAGAAATACAAAATGGGCTGTAGAAGAATGACAGCTACTTTAATATGATGGGTGTGGTGCATAAACAATGAATTCTGGAACACTGAAAAGAAATTAAAAAAAAAACTAGTCTGTGCAAATTAATCAATCTGAAAAACTCTTAAATGATTCCTCAATATATGCTAAAATTGTATGTCTTATGTAACCACTGTTATAAACTTATGATATAACACGTGCAATGAACATGTTATTTTCCATTTGCTATTCTCATAATTCCAGAAGACTAGCTTTGGGGGTTTGTTTGGCATCAACATTTCCACTTCAGTATTTTGAGCAGCTATACCTGCTCGGTCATTTCCCTACAAAGTTCCTATTATTAATCTCAGTTTAACTTTACAATGGATGAAGGTCCATTAGCATCAAGAGAGACTCTACCATACTCTTTATTTTCTAAGGACATGTGGGAAGAAGGAAACTAGAATTATCATCTAAGAAGCCATGGATTATCCCAATGAGAACAATGATGGATGAATAATGTATGAGACTTGAAAATCATCACTTTTTCCCAAAATAGGAAATCCGTATTTTAGAAGATATGATATAAATTTTAAGTTTTTATACTAAAACCAATTTAACATTTAGAAAATTTGTGATTATTAACTGATTAAAAGCCTTATTTTGGAATGACAAAGGTATGACTGCTTATCTTCTAATACATAATAAAAATTTTTCTCATTACAAAGGATTGCATGATATTATAGCAAAACTTGTAAAAAGAAACAGTTTCGTTCTTCTGAAATAATTGCCTCATGCCACAAAATTTAAGACTCAAATATGGAGAAAAAATGATATTTATGACTTAGTATCAATAACCAAATACTTCTAAGCATTTACTGTTTTCTAACTTAATTAAAATATGATTCAGAATATGATTAGCTAAAGTTCTAAGCTGAAGTATATTTATTTACTAACAAAAATTAAATTAGAAACAATTATGATTAAAAAAGAGTAAGTGGTTTGTGGATTCTCCAGAATGGCTGGCTAATTAGATCTTAAGAGTCCATGATTACAAGCAATTTCCAAAATTGCTTCACATGGAAACCTCATTGTTGCCCCTCCTGGGCACCATTTACAGTCCCAGAACCACACAATGATCTTTTCTGGGAGTCCGGTGAATACACTGCTGTTGCACATTCTCAACCTTGAATAAGTTACACCAAGCTAACATTTGTAATAAAATAATTTGGTGCAGTGTATTTTCCCTGGACAAAAATGAAGAGTTAACAAGGGAGTGTGTACTTAGGTCCTAACACAGAAAACAGAAATTTTATGGGGCACCTGGGTGGCTCAGTGGGTTAAATCCTCTGCCTTTGGCTCAGGTCATGATCCCAGGGTCCTGTGATCATGCCCCGCATCAGGCTCTCTGCTCAGCAGGGAGCCTGCTTCCTCCTCTCTCTCTGCCTGCCTCTCTGCCTACTTGTGATCTCTGTCTGTCAAATAAATAAATGAAATCTTAAAAAAAAAGAAAACTGAAATTTTATTAAAATTAAATATGTCAAAAGAAAAGTCAGATACAAAACAAAACAAACAAACAAAAAACCATCTACATTAGACTCTAGACTTCTGCTAAAACAGTGGTTCTGCCTCAGTGATAACTGCCTCAGTTATCTTCTTACATGATGCATTGTGTGTGAGAACTATGTAAAATTCATTATTTTCCAAAATAATTTTCAAAGTATGTTTATCCAGTAAGGCTGACATTCAGAATGGATGGAGAGATAAAGATCTTCCAAGACTGGTGAGGTCTAAAAGAGTATGTGACCACCAAGCTGGCACTACAAAAAAGAATACTAAGGGGAGTTCTATAAAAGAAGAAAGAACCCAAGGTGACATAGAACAGAAATTTACAGAGACAATCTATAGAAACAAGGACTTCACAGGCAACATGATGTCAATAAAAACATATCTTTCAATAATCACTCTCAACGTGAACAGAGTAAATGCTCCCATATAACAGCACAGGATTGCAGATTGAATAAAACAACAAGAACCATCCATATACTGTCTACAAGAGACATATTTGGAACCTAAAAATATATCCAGACTAAAGCGAAAGGATGGAGAAGAATATTTCATGCCAGTGGGCTTCAAAAGAAAGCTGGGGTAGCGATTCTCATATCAGATAAATTAAATTTTAAATTTAAGACTGTAGTCAGAGGTACAGAAGGACACTACATCATTCTTAAAGGGTCTATCCACCAAGAAGGTCTAAGAATTGTAAAATCTATGCCCCCAACATGGGAGCAGCAAACTACATAAGCCAACTTTTAATCAAAATAAAGAGTCATATTTATATGAATACATTAATTTTAGGGGATCTTAACACACTGTTCTCAGCAATAGACAGATTATCTATGCAGAAAATCAACATAGAAACAAGAGCTTTGAATGACACATTGGACCAGATGGACCTCATAGATATATACAGAACATTTCACACTAAAATGGCAGAATACTCATTCTTCTTGAGTGCACATGGAACTTTGTCGAGAATAGACCACATTCTGTGTCACAAAACAGGGCTCAACCAATACCAATAGACTGAGATTATTCCCTGCATATTCTAAGACCACAATGTTTTGAAATTGGAACTCATCCACAAGAAAAAAGTTTGGAAACAATTCAAACACTTGGAAGCTAAAGACCATCCTTCCCAAGAACGTTTGGATCAGCCAGTAAATCAAAAAATAACTTAAAAAAATTATGGAAACCAATGATAATGAAGACATATTGGTCTTCATCCTGATGGATTCCCTGGGGAATTCTACCAAACATTCAAAGAAAAAAAGATAATACCTATTTTCCTGAAGCTGTTTCAAAAATAGAAACAGAAGGAAACCTTCCAGACTCCATGAAGCCAGCATTACCTTGATCCCCAAACCAAGCAAAGATCCTATCAAAAAGGAGAATTTCAGACCAACATCCCTGATGAATATAGATGCCAGGATTCTCAACAAGATCCTAGCTAATAGGATCCAACAGCACATTAAGAAAATTATCCACCATGACCAGGTGGGATTTACCCCTGGGATGCAAGTGTGGTTCAGCATCAACAGATCAATCAATGTGATAAAACAAATCAATAAGAAAAGAGAGAACCACATGGTCCTCTCAGTTGATGCAGAAAAAGCATTTGACAAAATACAGCATCTGTTCCTGGTCATTTATTTAAAAACATTTCATTTAATGAAAAAAATACTTAAAACATACACAAAATTTCAAAAAGTATATAATGAGCTCATTGTTATTATTTAGGTCTCTTAATTTTATTTTGTCCTTTGGGTTACATTAAATGTCATTGTCCCATGCCAAGAAAAATAATTTTAAAAACTTAATACACAAAAATTGCATAACACAATAAAAAGTGTAAAAAAAATAGCAAAATGGGAACATTCAGAAATAAAAAGACCAGAGGAAATTCTTTTTAACCAAATCACAAATCAAGGAAGCTCAAAGGACACTGAGCAGTTTAAATACCAAAGACAAGTAAACATGATACCTAAGCATAACATTTTCTAATTTCAGAAAACCAAGATATGAAAAATCCTGAAGAAACCAGAAGAAAATAACACTTTATCTATAATCAAAGTTAAGAATTATATCTGTCTTCTTAGAAACCACATACGCAAGGAAAGAATTGAGTGAAATACATACATAAAGTGCTAGGAGAGAAAAAAAATCATTGTAGAATACTGTATCCTGTAATAGTATTCTTCACTGTGAAAGAGAAAGAAATATTTTCACAGGAAAAGAAAAAAAACAATTAAAGGAATGTGTTTTTAATAAAATTGTTTAAAAAAGAATATGAAATGAAGTACTTTAAAGGGAATGAAACATATCTACAAAAAGGAATAAAGGTATTGAAAAGGGACTAAGGAAAGGTAATTTTTTTAAAATATATTTTTCTTATTCTTAATTGATCTAAAAATAGCAATTTGTTCAAAATAACACTAGCACCAATATGTCTAATTTTGTATAATTATATATTCCATATATATGCATATATATGTTGTATATAAATAAAATTAATAAATAAAATTAATGACAGCAAAAGTACAAGGGTGGGAGAAAGGAATTATAATTACTTTTTATTAGAAGTTTCTCACACTATGTTGAAATGATATTGTTTATTCAAAAGTGACCCAGGATTAGTTAAAAATGTGTATTGCAAACTGTAGGGCAATGGAAATTAAAAAGAATTAGAAAGCTGTAAAACATATAGCATAAAAAGAGAGAGAGAGAGAAATCCTCAGTTAAAATCACTAAAAGGCAGAGAAAGTATGGAATATGAATACAAGTACAATTAACAAGGGCAGAGAATGGAAAACAGCAATGAATATGGTAGATATGATATAAAAAAATAAGCTTGAAGCACAGTTATCTAAAGCTTCAATTAGGGGTACCTGCCATCAGCTCAGCTGATGGGGCATCTCTCATCAGCTGAGGTTGTTATCTCAGTGTCCTGTGATTGAGCCCCATGTCAAGCTCCCTGCTTAGCAAGGAGTCCTCTTCCTCTGGACTTCCACCCTGCCCATACTTGCTCACTCCTTCCCTCAAATAAATAAAATCTTGTTAAAAAATAAATAAATAAATAAAAATTTAAAAAAGTAAAGCTTCAATTAAAAATATGAAAAAGAGAAGATAGAAAATAAGACTCAAGAATATATTGTCTCCAATAAGCCCATTTTAAATACAAGGACAAACAGTAGAATATTCCTCAAAAAATAAAAATGAATTACCGTATGATCCAATAATTCCCCTACTGGTCTTTTACACAGAGAAAATGAAAACACTAATTTAAAAAGTTATATACATCCCTATGTTTAATGTAGCATTATTTACAATAGTCAAGATATGTAACACCCCAAGTATTCATTAATAGATAAATTAATAAAGAAGGTGTGGTGTACATGTACAGTATTATGCAGCCATAAAAAAGGACTGAACCTTGTCATCTGTAAAAACATGGATTGATCTATAGAGTATTATGCTAAGCAAAATGAGTCAGAATGAGAAAGACAAACACAATATGACTTGACATATATGTGGACTCTAAAAAATGAAAGAAAAAAAATAAATTAAAAAAGAATAAAACATGAATAAAGAAGCAAAAACAAAGCAGAATCAGACCTATAAGTGAAGAGAGAAAAAAAAAATAAACAACTGATGGTTGCCAGAAAATGGTGGGATGAGCAAAATGAGTGAAGGGACATGGCAGATACAAGATTCCAGTTATGGAAAAAAACAGTTACAGCAATAAAATATACAACATAGGGAAATAGCCAATAATATTTAAATAGTAACAAATAGTAGCTGCAATTGTTTTGAATATAGTTTAATGTAAACAGATGTCCAATCACTATGTTGTACACCTGAAACAAATGTAACAGGTGGCAATTATATCTTAAGAAATATATTTTTAAAAGTAAAAAAAAATAATGAAAATACACAGATTAAACATAGATGGAATGGGAGAGGATTATGCTAAGTGAAATAAGTCAATAAAGGCAATTATCATATGGTTTAACTCATATGTGGAACATGAGGAATAGTGCAGAGGACCACAGGGAAGGGAGAGAAAACTGAATGAAAAAAATCAGAGAATGAGACAAACCACGAGAGACTCTGGACTCTGGGAAACAAATTGATGGTCACAGAAGGAAGGGGAATGGGGTGATTGGGTAACCAGGTGATGAGTATTAAGGAGGGAATGTGTTGTGAGCCCTGGGTGTTATACACAGCTAATGAATTATTCAACACTACTTAAAAAACTAATGATGTACTATATGTTAGCTAATTGAACATCATGATAATAATAAAAAAGTAAATGGAAAGATAAATATATCAAACTCTAATTGAAGGAAAAGAAAAGTAACTATGTTAATTTCAGATAGACTAGAACTCAAATGAGGATAGTTATCAGTGAGAAAAGGATATTATATAAGGATGAAATTGTAATATCTCCAAGAACACATAATAATTGTTAATGTGCATGTGCTTAATGTAACATCAAATTACATGATGCAAAAACTAAAAGAAACACAAGGGAAATAGATGAATTCACACTCAAAATTGGAAAGACTTCAACAATGCCCATATTATGAATGGGCAGATGAAGCAGCCAGAACTTCTATAGACATAGTTGAATTCTACAACACCATCAATCAATGGTACATAATCAACATACACAGACTTATTCCAAAACCAGTTGCATACACATCACTTTAAACCCACCTGGACTATACACCAACATACACCACATTCGGAGTCACAAAACGCACCTTCACAATTTTAATGAATGGAAATCACAGAAGATCTCTTCTCAGACCACAGTGGAATTAAGCTAGAAAACAATATCAGAAGGATAAGAAAAAAAAAATCCAATATATGTAAAGATTAAACAACAGATTTAAAAAAACACATGGGAAAATAGATAAATGTCAACAAAAGTTGTAAAATATTTTAAATACCTCAAAATAAAACACAACTTATCAAAATTTATGAGATGCAGATAAAACAGTGCTTAAAGGGAAATTTATTGTTTCAAATGCACAAATTAAAATAGAAGGATTTAAAATCAGTAGTTTATATTCCCCTTTCAGGGAACTATAAAAACAAGAACAAATTACATCCAAAGTATAAAGGGAATGAAAGAAGAAAGGAAATAATAAAAATTAGATCAGGAATTGGTGTAACTGAAAACAGAAAATGAATATCAAAAATATGAACAGTTCTTTGCAAAGATCAATAGAATTGATAGAACTGCAGCCAGGCTATTTGAAAGAGAGAGGTAAAGGGGGAGAGGAAGAACAAAAATTAATACAATCAGAGATAAAAAGGGGGCTATCAAAAACAAATAAAACAAATAGAGGGGGATATCACTACAGATCCCATAGAAAATAAAAGATAGCAAAGGAGTATCTTGAATAGTTCTGTGCCCACAAGTTTGATAACTAAGTGGAAATGGACCAATTCCTTGAAAGACACAAGTTACCGAAAATCAGAGAGGAAGAAATGGACAATATAAATAGACCTATATCTACTTAATAAATTGAATAAATAACCAATAATCTTATAAATCAGAAACCACAGAACTAGAAATATTCAATGGTGAATTCTATGACACATTGAAAAAGGAATTAAACTAATTTTTCTACAATTCTGAGAACAAAGAATTGGGATACTTCTGACTCCTTCTATGATGTCACCATTCCCTTAATATAAAATCAGACAAACATAAAATAATCCTACAAGAGCTCATGATCTCTTATAAACACAGATGCAAACATTCTCAATTACAAAAATTGAATACCACTATGTATATTAAACAATATATATGGTCTGCCCATTTCTCTCTCTCTTTTTTTAAGATTTTATTTATTTATTTGACAGACAGAGATCATAAGTAGGCAGAGAGAGGAAGGGAAGCAGGCTCCCTGCTGAGCAGAGAGCCCAACATGGGGCTCAATCCCAGGACCCTGGGATCATGATCTGAGCCAAAGGCAGCGGCTTAACCCACTGAGCCACCCAGGCGCCCCCATTTCTCTTTTTTTTATCCAATCCTCTATACTCATGTTTTGTTTCCTAAATTCCACAAAATAAAATCATATGATATTGGTATTTGTCTATCTCTGACTTATTTTTCTTAGAATAATACACTCTAGCTCCATCCATAGGGTTGCAAATGTCAAAAGATATCATTCTTTTTTGATGGTGTGTGCGTATATATATATATATAGAGAGAGAGAGAGAGAGAGAGCACACCACATTATGCAAAGATTCAAATGTCCATTGACTGATGACTGTATAAAGAATATTTTGCCAAACATCAGGGTTCATGTGCCCCTTCAAATTAGTATTTTTGAATCCTTTCGTTATATACCTAGTAATGTAATTGCTGGGTTGTAGAGGTACACCATGTGACTATTTCGAGAACAAATGGAGGGTTACTGAATGGAAGATGGGCAGGGAATGAGCTAAATGGATGATGGATATTGAGATGAACATTGGGTCTTATATGTAACTGATGAATCACTAAATACTACTCTTGAAATAAATATTACATTTTATGTTAGTTAACTAGAATTTAAATGAAAATTTTAAAAGTACACCACAACCAAGTAAGATTTGTTCAAGATATGAATGTTGATTTGCCATTCAAAACTCATTTTTTGCAATTCATTACATCAATAGGCTGAACACAAAAATCTCACATTTTCATATCAATAGATGTAGGAAACGATTTTTTACAAAATCTAATACACACTGGAAAATTAAAACTTTCAGTAAACTCAGAATAGAGGGACTACTCAACTTGATAAACGTACCTACAAGAAATCTATAGCCATATTTATACTTAATGGTTTGAAACTAGAAGCTTTCTCATTAAGATCAGAAAAAAGTCAGGTATATTTTCTCTTACTACTGTTTTTCAACATTGTGCTGAAAGTACTATCAAATGCAGCTAGGCAAGAAATGGAAATAAAATGCATACCAATTGAGAAGGATAAAAGTAAAAATGCCTTTATTTATACACAAATAATTATTGGGTCAGAAATCCAAAGAATCCACAAAACACTATTAAAAATGTGGGATTTTAGTAATATTGCAAGATATAAGGTTAATATATGAAAGCAAATCACTATGCTATACAACAGCAATGAAGAAATGTAATTTTAAATTGAAAATAAAATAACTTTTATATTAGTGCCATCCACCCCCCCTCAAAAAAAAGAAAGAAAAAAATTGGGGTACAGATGTCACAAAATATGAATAAGATCTATATCCAGAAGACTACAAAACTCTGACAAATGCAATCAAAGAGAGATATTCCATATTCATGGATAAGAAGACAATGTAGTTGAAAAAATATTTCTTCCTATTTTGATCTTTAGATTAAATGTTATCTTAAAGAACACCTATTAAGCTGTTTTGTGGGTATTGTTATAATGAATATAAAGCTCGTAGGGAACAGGAAAACAGAAAATCAGAATAGCCAACACAACATTGAGAAATAACAAAGTTGGAAGTTTGATACCATCCAATTTTAAGAATCACTCCAAAGCTGTAGCAATAATGACCATGATTTGGTGAAAGTTGAAGAAATCAACTTAACCAAATACATAATCCAGAAATAACCCCACATAAAAAAGGCAACTGATCTTTAACAAAGAAAAAGTCAACACATTAGAGCAAATATAGTTTTTCCCATAAATGATGTTCGAAATACTGGACATCCTCAAGAAAATCAATCAACCAATCAATCTATACACAAACTTTACATTCTTCACCAAAATTAACTCAAAATGGTTCATAAACCTGCATATAAAATGCAAACCTACGAGGTTGCTGGAAGATAACATAGAATAAACCTAGAGGAAGTCCTCTAGGTATCACATGACTTATTAGATACAATGCCAAGGAATACTTAATTTAAAAGAAATCTATAAGCTGGACTTCATTAAACTAAAATTTTGGTCTCTGAAAGAAGAATTCAAGACAATGAAAACAGAAGCCCCAGACTCACAGAAAATCTTTACAAAACGTAATCAGATAAATAATTATCTTCTAAATATACGATGAACTAAAAATGAACACTGAAGAAAATAGCCTAATTATTAAAATGGACCAATAACCAAAGAACATAAGCAGATGTAAAACAAGCTTATAAAATTATGCCTCACATCATATTTCATTTGGGAAATGCAAATTAAAACAATAATAATAAGTTATCACTACATAGTTACTGGAATTGTAAAAATCCAGAAAACTGAAAAGACCAAGTATTGGTGAGAAGGTGACACAACAGAAATAAATTTTTGTTGTTGTCAGGTTTGTAAAATGGCACAACTTTTAAGGAATATAGTTTGACAGTTTCTTACAAAACTAAGTTTATCTAACCACACAGTACAGCAGTCATTAATTTGAAAAGGTGTTCACAGAAAAATCTATACATGGATGTTTATCACTGCTGTATTTATAATGCAAAAATTTGAAAGCAAATAAGATGTTCTCCATTTGGTGAACTGGAAAATTTCTAAACAATGGAATGTTAGTCAGTGATAAAAACACGTATGTTGTCAAATCATTAAAGACACACAAGATCCGGGGCACCTGGGTGGCTCAGTGGGTTAAAGTCTCTGCCTTCGGCTCAGGTCATGATCCCAGGGTCCTGGGATCGAATCCCGCATTGGGCTCTCTGCTTGGCTGGGAGGCTGCTTCCTCCTATCACTCTGCCTGCTTCTCTGTGATCTCCGTCTGTCAAATAAATAAATAAAATCTTAAAAAAAAAAAAGACACACAAGATCCTTAAATGCATATTTTAAGTGAAAGAAACCATATACCCTGGATGTTAAATCCAACCATATAATATCCTGGAAACAGCAATGCTATGGAGAATTTAAAAGTTCAATGGGTGCCAGGGTCATGAGTGGGGGAGTAATGAATTGGAAGAGCACAGAAAAAATTAAAGCCAGCTAAATTATTTGTATGGTACCATAATTATTGATATTAAGAGCTAATTGGTATAACCTGGGAGAGATATCTGTGTTTTTCAAATGTCTGGTTTTAAACAATAAGAACAAAAAAATCAGAAAACTTACAAAGAAGAAGGAAAACATGGTCTGTACATAAAATAAAGAATATTGAGAGAAAATGTCTTTGATGAAACAAAAATTGAAATTACTAGACAAAAATTCAAACTTCCTTTAATGTATTCATACAGTTAAATAAAACACACATACATAAATATACTGGACCAGATGGACATCACAGATATATTCAGGACATTTCATCCGAAAGCAACAGAATACACATTCTTCTCTAGTGCACATGGAACATTCTCCAGAATAGATCACATCCTTGGTCCTAAATCAGGTCTCAACCGGTATCAAAAGATTGGGATCATTCCCTGCATATTTTCAGACCACAATGCTCTGAAGCTAGAACTCAATCACAAGAGGAAATTTGGAAAGAACCCAAATACATGGAGACTAAACAGCATCCTTCTAAAGAATGAATGGGTCAACCAGGAAATTAAAGAAGAATTGAAAAAATTCATGGAAACAAATGATAATGAAAACACAACGGTTCAAAATCTGTGGGACACAACAAAGGCAGTCCTGAGAGGAAAATATATAGCGGTACAAGCCTTTCTCAAGAAACAAGAAAGGTCTCAGGTACACAACCTAACCCTACACCTAAAGGAGCTGGAGAAAGAACAAGAAAGAAACCCTAAACCCAGCAGGAGAAGAGAAATCATAAAGATCAGAGCAGAAATCAATGAAATAGAAACCAAAAAAACAATAGAACAAATCAACGAAACTAGGAGCTGGTTCTTTGAAAGAATTAATAAGATCGATAAACCCCTGGCCAGACTTATCAAAAAGAAAAGAGAAAGGACCCAAATAAATAAAATCATGAATGAAAGAGGAGAGATCACAACGAACACCAAAGAAATACAGACAATTATAAGAACATACTATGAGCAACTCTACGCCAACAAATTTGACAATCTGGAAGAAATGGATGCATTCCTAGAGACATATAAACTACCACAACTGAACCAGGAAGAAATAGAAAGCCTGAACAGACCCATAACCAGTAAGGAGATTGAAACAGTCATCAAAAATCTCCAAACAAACAAAAGCCCAGGGCCAGATGGCTTCCCGGGGGAATTCTACCAAACATTTAAAGAAGAACTAATTCCTATTCTCCTGAAACTGTTCCAAAAAATAGAAATGGAAGGAAAACTTCCAAACTCATTTTATGAGGCCAGCATCACCTTGATCCCAAAACCAGACAAGGATCCCATCAAAAAAGAGAACTACAGACCAATATCCTTGATGAACACAGATGCAAAAATTCTCACCAAAATACTAGCCAATAGGATTCAACAGTACATTAAAAGGATTATTCACCACGACCAAGTGGGATTTATTCCAGGGCTGCAAGGTTGGTTCAACATCCGCAAATCAATCAATGTGATACAACACATTAATAAAAGAAAGAACAAGAACCATATGATACTCTCCATAGATGCTGAAAAAGCATTTGACAAAGTACAGCATCCCTTCCTGATCAAAACTCTTCAAAGTGTAGGGATAGAGGGCACATACCTCAATATTATCAAAGCCATCTATGAAAAACCCACCGCAAATATCATTCTCAATGGAGAAAAACTGAAAGCTTTTCCGCTAAGGTCAGGAACACGGCAGGGATGTCCGTTATCACCACTGCTATTCAACATAGTACTAGAAGTCCTAGCCTCAGCAATCAGACAACAAAAGGAAATTAAAGGCATCCAAATCGGCAAAGAAGAAGTCAAACTATCACTCTTTGCAGATGATATGATACTATATGTGGAAAACCCAAAAGACTCCACTCCAAAACTGCTAGAACTTGTACAGGAATTCAGTAAAGTGTCAGGATATAAAATCAATGCACAGAAATCAGTTGCATTTCTCTACACCAACAACAAGACAGAAGAAAGAGAAATTAAGGAGTCAATCCCATTTACAATTGCACCCAAAACTATAAGATACCTAGGAATAAACCTAACCAAAGAGACTAAGAATCTATACACAGAAAACTATAAAGTACTCATGAAAGAAATTGAGGAAGACACAAAGAAATGGAAAAATGTTCCATGCTCCTGGATTGGAAGAATAAATATTGTGAAAATGTCTATGCTACCTAAAGCAATCTACACATTTAATGCAATTCCTATCAAAGTACCATCCATTTTTTTCAAAGAAATGGAACAAATAATCCTAAAATTTATATGGAACCAGAAAAGACCTCGAATAGCCAAAGCAATATTGAAAAAGAAAGCCAAAGTTGGTGGCATCACAATTCCGGACTTCAAGCTCTATTACAAAGCTGTCATCATCAAGACAGCATGGTACTGGCACAAAAACAGACACATAGATCAATGGAACAGAATAGAGAGCCCAGAAATAGACCCTCAACTCTATGGTCAACTAATCTTCGACAAAGCAGGAAAGAATATCCAATGGAAAAAAGACAGCCTCTTCAACAAATGGTGTTGGGAAAATTGGACAGCCACATGCAGAAAAATGAAATTGGATCATTTCCTTACACCACACACGAAAATAGACTCAAAATGGATGAAGGATCTCAATGTGAGAAAGGAATCCATCAAAATCCTTGAGGAGAACACAGGCAGCAACCTCTTCGACCTCAGCCGCAGCAACATCTTCCTAGGAACATCGCCAAAGGCAAGGGAAGCAAGGGCAAAAATGAACTATTGGGATTTTATCAAGATCAAAAGCTTTTGCACAGCAAAGGAAACAGTTAACAAAACCAAAAGACAACTGACAGAATGGGAGAAGATATTTGCAAACGACATATCAGATAAAGGGCTAGTGTCCAAAATCTATAAAGARCTTAGCAAACTCAACACCCAAAGAACAAATAATCCAATCAAGAAATGGGCAGAGGACATGAACAGACATTTCTGCAAAGAAGACATCCAGATGGCCAACAGACACATGAAAAAGTGCTCCACATCACCAGCATCAGGGAAATACAAATCAAAACCACAATGAGATACCACCTCACACCAGTCAGAATGGCTAAAATTAGCAAGTCAGGAAATGACAGATGCTGGCGAAGATGTGGAGAAAGGGGAACCCTCCTACACTGTTGGTGGGAATGCGAGCTGGTGCAACCACTCTGGAAAACAGCATGGAGGTTCCTCAAAATGTTGAAAATAGAACTACCCTATGACCCAGCAATTGCACTGCTGGGTATTTACCCCAAAGATACAAACGTAGTGATCCGAAGGGGCACGTGCACCCGAATGTTTATAGCAGCAATGTCTACAATAGCCAAACTATGGAAAGAACCTAGATGTCCATCAACAGACGAATGGATAAAGAAGATGTGGTATATATACACAATGGAATGCTATGCAGCCATCAAAAGAAATGAAAGCTTGCCATTTGCGACAACGTGGATGGAACTAGAGGGTATCATGCTTAGCGAAATAAGTCAATTGGAGAAAGACAACTATCATATGATCTCCCTGATATGAGGGAGAGGAGATGCAACATGGGGGTTAAGGGGGTAGGAGAAGAGTAAATGAAACAAGATGGGATTGGGAGGGAGACAAACCATAAGTGACTCTTAATCTCGCAAAACAAACTGAGGGTTGATGGGGGGAGGGAGGTTGGGGGGATTATGGACATTGGGGAGGGTATGTGCTATGGTGAGTGCTGTGAAGTGTGTAAACATGGCTATTCACAGACCTGTACCCCTGGGGATAAAAATATATTATATGTCTATAAAAATAAAATTAAAAAAAAAATAAATATAAAAAAACTACAATGAAGTATCATCTCATACATATCAGAGCAGCTAAAATCAAAAACACAAGAAACTACTTGTAGAAGATGTGGAGAAAAAGGAACCCTCTTGCACTGTTGGTAGGAATGTAAAGTGGTGCAGCCACTCTGGAGAATGGTATGGACATTCCTCAAAAAATTAAAAATAGAAATAACATATGATCGAGTAATCATGCTACTGGGAATTTACCCAAAGAATACAAAACAAGTAATTCAAAGGGATAGAAACTTCCCTATGCTTAATGTAGCATTATTTGAAATGGCTAAATTATGGAAACAGCCCAACCATCCACCAAGAGATGAATGGATGGGGAGACAAGATGGCGGGGAAGTAGGAGGAGGCACCCTTTCAACCTGTACCCTAAAGTGAGCTGATTACCTTCCAAAGAACTCCGATCACCCACGAAATCAGCCTGAGATCAGAATTATACACATCTGGATCTCTACAGGGGCAGAAGACGCCATTGGGCAGGTAAACCATAGTGGGAACGTTGGACTGATATTGGAAGATAAACAAAAGGGGGAGGGAGCTACCAGAGGCGACCCATTGGAAAGTAATATCCCAATACAAGAGCGCCCTGCGTCTGGGGACGAGCATTAACTTGGAGTCTGGTAGAAAGTGCTCAGAAAGAGCAAAGGATCACGCGGTGTGTGTGTGTGTGTGTGTGTGTGTGTGTGTGTGGAATTGTAGGAATCGGGGCAGTTAGGGACAGGGGCTTAAGTCCCCAGACCCAGGACAGCCACCCCTGGTGCAGAGCCAGAGAGAGTGAGTTGGAGAAACCAGGTCTTGGTCCCTGAGCCACCAGCGTGCCTGAGATCGCGTGGGGTCTTGCTCCTGTGAGGGCCTGGGAGCCTTGCCGGCTGGCAGAAGCACAGATTTTTGCAGTCTCCAGGTGAGTACCATGCCGTACTATCAGAGTGCGACTCACACCCCATGCCCTCCCCTGAGAGAAGTGCGCACAGGCTCCAGCCTGGTGCTCTCGGACCCAGAAAGATCAGGCACTCTGAGCCTGGGCCAGCAGGAAAATCTCAGGGTGCAATCGCTGCTTGGAACCTCTCTGGCAGTCTGGAGTTGCCCAGACAGCTGCTGCTGCTGTGGTTTTGGGTACAAGCAAAAAATCCTGCGTACCCAGGGACTGCAAATCAGAACCTGCTCTGCCAGCAGCCAAGGGGGAATTTATTTGGGCTCTGCAGCTAGACTGAGGCTTCTCTCTGAGAGGGAGGTCAGGGTGCAGTTTGCTTTCCTCTAAACCTACAAAAACCATCAAAAGCTGTCAAGGCGAAAGATAAAAAAGAGTGAACAAACATAAAAACCTCCAGAGAACAAGCCTGAAAAAAACAGTTTCCTCAGAGCCCATCCACTTGAAGGGGGTGGGAGGACTTAACTCAGAGAACATCATTGACTGAAAACCCACGGGGCAGGCCCCTCCCCCAGAAAACCAACCAGGTAAGAAAAAAAAAAAAAAAGACAAGAGAACAACCATCCCTACTTCTTAGAACAATGTTTATTTTTAATCCATTCCCACTATTCTGGTTCATTTGTTTTATATAGATAATTTTTTAACCTATTTACTGTCACAGTGAGATGTCCAGTACATCAAATTCCATAATAACCTTCTAACCTGAACTTTTTGATACATACAACTGTGTTTTTCTTTTCCATTTCTATTTTTTAAATTTTTTTTTATTTTATTTTAGTTTAGCCTAGTTTATTCCTTTTTTTATTTTTATTTTCTAATATTCATATAGAGTTAAACTTCAAGGAAATCCCCTTTCGCCAATCAATGCTACCCCTATAGGTAAACCAATTTTTAATCCCCCTTTATCTTAGGAAAGTTGAGTCCTTTAACAAAGATATCAAGATACATCCAGGAAGAATCAAAACAACCTTCCTCGACCACACTGAGAATTTATAACCACTCTCCCATCTTTTTCTTCCACCAGTGCTTCTGTGTTTTTGTGTTTGTCCTGAGAGTATATAAATCTTACACTTGGGGTACTTTTTGACGAGGTTCTTCCTTTATTTGCATATATCTATATATCTATATAGATATATAGATATATCTATATATATATATATATAAAATTTTCTTTCTCTTGTCATATACTTTTATCAGTCTTTTTGTCTGTTTTTGTTTGTATACTTCATAAATCTTACCTTTGGGTCCTATTTGGGCTGAACCTTGTCTTTCATCTTCCCTTTCTTTCCTGTCTCTCTCTCTCTCTTTTTTTTCTTTTTCTTTTCTTTTTTCTCTCATTTGTGTGGGGAATCCTGATTGCTCAGAAGTGTTCCAAGGTGCACCCAGACTGCACCATGGTCAATACAACCAGCTACATCTGTTCAGTCATCTCTCACCAAAATGACTAGGAGGAGGAATGCCCAACAGAAGAAAAATACAGAGGATGGGACTTCTGCAGCAGAGCTAACGGCTATCAACATAGACAATATGTCAGAAAGAGAATTCAGGCTAACAATTATCCAGGCAATAGCTAGGTTGGAGAAAGCCATGGATGACCAAAAAAAATTGATTAGGGCCGAACTGAAAGCGACCAGAGATGATGTGCACAATGTTAGGGCAGAACTGAAAGCTACCAACGATGAGGTTCACAATGTTCTCAATGAGTTCCAATCTAATCTAAATTCTCTCAAAGCTAGGGTAACCGAGACAGAAGATAGAATTAGTGATCTGGAGGACAAACAGATAGAGAGAAAAGATCATGAGGAAGCCTGGAACAAACAGTTTAGAAGCCATGAAATCAGAATTAGGGAAATAAATGATGCCATGAAATGTTCCAACATCACAAATATTGGAATCCCTGAGGGGGAGGAGAGAGAAAAAAATCTAGAAGATATAGTAGAACAAATTCTCCATGAAAATTTTCTCAATATCGCGAATGGAACCAGCATTCATGTACTAGAGGCAGAAAGGTCTCCCCCCAAGATTATAGAATCTTAAAAAAAAATCAAGGCACCTGATAATAAAATTGAGAAATCATAATTGTAGACACGATCCCTTGAAAGCAGCTAGGACAGAGAAGCTCCTTACTTACAGAAGAAAGCCCATCAGAATAACGTCAGACCTGTCCACAGAAACCTGGCAAGTCAGAAAGGGCCAGCAAGACGTATTCAGGGCAATAAATGGGAAGAACATGCAGCCAGAATACTTTATGCAGCAAGACCGACATTCAAAATGGATGGAGATATAAAGTGTTTCCAAGACCGGCAAGGATTAAAAGAGTATGTGACTACCAAGCCGACACTGCAGGAAATATTAAAGGGGTTCTATAAAAGAGGAAAAACCCTAAGAATATCATTGAACAGAAAAATGGAGATAATCTATAGAAAGAAAGACTTCAAAGGTAACACAATGTCAATAAAAATGTATCTATCAATAATCACTCTCAATGTGAATGGCCTAAATGCACACATAAAATGGCACAGGGTGGCAGATTGGATAAAACGACAGGACCCATCCATATGTTGTCTACAAGAGACCCATTTTGAACCTAAAGATACACCCAGACTGAAAGTGAAGGGATGGAGAAGAATCTTTCATGCCAATGAGCCTCAAAAGGAGGCTTGGGTTGCAATTCTCATATCAGATAAATTAGATTTTAAACTAAAGACTGTAGTCAGAGATACAGAAGGACACTACATCATTCTTAAAGGGACTATCCACCAAGATGATCTAACAATTGTAAATATCTATGCCCTCTATATGGGAGCAGCCAAGTACATAAGAAAACTATTAATCAAGATAAAAAGTCATATTGATATGAATATATTAATAGTAGGAGATCTTAACATGCCTGTCTCAATAATAGACAGATCATCGAAGCAGAAAATCAATAAAGAAACAAGAGCATTGAATGACACATTGGACCAGTTGGACCTCATAGATATATACAGAATATTCCACCCTAAAACAACAGAATACTCATTCTTCTCAAGTGCACATGGAACCTTTTACAGAATAGACCACATACTGGGTCACAAATCAGGGCTCAACCGATACCAAAAGACTGAGATTTTTCCCTGTATATTCTCAGATCACAATGCTTTGAAACTGGAGCTAAATCACAGGGAAAAATTCAGAGGGAACTCAAACACCTGGAAGCTAAAGACCATCTTGCTTAAGAATGCTTGGATCAACCAGGAGATCAATGAAAAACTTAAACAATTCATGGAAACCAATGAAAATGAAGACACTTCAGTCCAAAACCTATGAGATACAGCAAAGTTGGTCCTAAGGGGGAAATACATAGCCATCCAAGCCTCCCTCGAAACAATTGAAAAATCCAGAATACACCAGCTGTCTCTACACCTTAAAGAACTGGAGAATCAACAACAAATTAGGCAAACTCCACAGACAAGAAGGGAAATAATCAAGATTAGAGCAGAGATCAATGAGATAGAAACTAGAGATACAGTAGAATGTATCAATGAAACTAGAAGGTGGTTTTCTGAAAGAAAATAAGATCGAGAAGCCATTGGCCACATTAATTCAGAAGAAAAGAGAGAAAGCTCAAATTAATAAAATTATGAATGAAAAGGGAGAGATTACAACTAACACCAAGGAAATAGAAGCAATCATTAGAAGGTATTAATAACAGTTATATGCCAATAAGTTAAATAACCTAGATGAAATGGATGCATTCCTGGAAAACTATAAACTCCTCAAATTGAAGCAGGAAGAAATTGATGACCTGAATAGACTGATATCTATTAACGAGATTGAAGCATTGATCAAAAACTTCCCAAAAAACAAGAGCCCAGGACCTGATCGATTCCCTGGGGAATTCTACCAAACTTTCAAAGAAGAAATAACACCGATTCTCCTGCAGCTCTTCCAAAAATTGAAGCAGAAGGAAAACTTCCATACTCTTTTTATGAAGCCAGCAGCATTACACTGATCCCCAAACTAGGCAAAGATCCCACCAAAAAGGAGAATTTCAGACCAATATCACTGATGAATATGGATGCTAAGATTCTCAACAAGATCCTAGCAAACTGGATCGAACAGCACATTAAAAAGATTATCCACCATGGGACAAGATGGCGGGAAAGTAGTAGGAGGCGCCTTTTCTACCTGTACCCTAAGGTGAGCTGATTACCTACCAAAGATCTCCAATCACCCATGAAATCAGCCTGAGATCAGAATTATACACGTCTGGATCTCTACAGGGGCAGAAGACGCCAGTGGGCAGGTAAAGCGGAGTGGGAAAGGCGGACTGATATGGGAAGATAAACAAAAGGGGGAGGGAGCCACCAGAGGTGACTGTTGGAAAGTAATACCCCTAATACGAGGGAAAGTGCACTGCGTCTGGGGACCAGCATTAACTTGGAGACTGGTTGAAAGCACTCCAAAAGAGCAAAAGATTGCGCGGGGGAAATTGTGGGAATCGGGGTGGTTAGGGACAGGGGCTTAAGTCCCCGGTCCCAGGACAGCATCCCCTGGCGCTGAGCCAGAGAGAGTGCGGTGGAGAAACCAGGTCTTGGTCCCTGAGCCGCCAGCGCGCCTGAGATTGCGTGGGTTCTGGCCCCTGTGAGGGGATGGGAGCCACGCCAGATGGCAGAATGCATGAGCCCTGCTACAGAGCCTGAGATGCGCGTGCCCCTCATCCTCCCCTGAGAGAGGTACAAAGGCCCAGCCAGCGCTCTTTGACGCGTGCCATTGTTTCACAGCCTAATATGCACGCCCCAAACTCTCCCCTGAGAGAGGTATGCAAAGGCCCAGCCTGGTGCTTTTGGACCTGCGCTCCGTTCTCAGAGCCTCTGATGTGCTCGTGACCCACAGCCTCCCCTGAAAGAGGTGCAAGCAAGTCAGGCGCTGTAAGACCCAGAAAGACCAGGCACTCCCAGCCTGGGCAAGCGGGAAAATCTCAGTGTGAGATCGATGCTTGGAACCTCTCTGGCGGTCTGGAGCTGCCCAAACAGCTGCAGCAGAAGACCCTGCATCCCCAGGGACCGCTACTGGGAACCTGCTCTGCCAGCGGCCAAGGGGGGATTTATATGGGCTCTGCAACACACACAGAAGAACAGACTGAGGCTTCTCTCTGAGAGGGAGGTCAGGGTGCAGTTTGCTTTCCTTGAAACCTACAAAAACCATCAAAAGTGGTCAAGGCAAGAGGAAAAAAAAAAGGTAAACAAACATAAAAACCTCTAGAGATCAAAAGCCTGATAAAAAAGGTTTCCTCAGAGCCCAACCCCTTGAGAGGGACTGGAGGACTTAACTCAGGGAACATCATTGACTGAAAACCCACGTGGCAGGCCCCTCCCCCAGAATACCAACCAGGAAAGAAAAAAAAAAAAAGACTGCAAGAGAACCACCACCACTACTTCATAGGACAACTTTTATTTTTAATTTTTCTCACTATTCTGGCTCATTTTTTTATATAGATAATTTTTTAACCTATTTACCATCACAGCGAGCTGTCCAGTACATCAAATTCCATAATAACATTCTAACCTGAACTTTTTGATACATACACCTGTGGTTTTCTTTTGCATTTCTAGTTTTTGAATTTTTATTTTTAATTTTAGCTTAGTTTAGTCTAGTTTATTCCTTTTTTATTTTTATTTTCTAATATTCATATAGAGTTAAACTTCAAAGTAATCCCCTTTCCCCAATAAATACTACCTCTATAGGTTAACCAATTTTTAATCCCCCTTTAGCCTAGAAAGTTGAGTCCCTTAACAAAGATATCAAGATACATCCAGGAAGAATCAAAACAACCTTCCTCGCCCACACTCAGAATTTATAACCACTCTCCCAACTTTTTCTTCCACCAGTGTTTCTGTGTTTTTGTGTTTGTCCTGATAGTATATAAATCTTACACTTGGGGTTCTTATCGACAAGGTTCTTCCTTTATTTGCATATATATATATTTTTTTTCTCTTGTTATATACTTTTATCTGTCTTTTTCTTTGTCTGTTTTTGTTTGTATACCTCAAAATCTTACCTTTGGGCCCATTTGGGCTAAAACTTCTCTGTCATCTTCCCTTTCTTTCCTGTCTCTCTCTCTCTCTCTTTTTTTTTCTTTTTCTTTTCTTTTTTCTGTCATTTGGGTGGGGAATCCTGATTGCTCAGAAGCGTTACCGGGTGCACCTTGACTGCACCATGGTAGATATAACCAGCTACATCTGTTCAGTCATTTCTCACCAAAATGACTAGGAGGAGGAATGCCCAACAGAATAAACATACAGAGGATGGACCATCTGCAACAGAGCTAACGGCTATCAATGTAGACAATATGTCAGAAAGAGAATTCAGGCTAACAATTATCCAGGCAATAGCTAGGTTGCAGAAAGCCATGGATGACCAAACAGAATTGATTAGGGCCGAGCTGAAAGCGACCAGACAGGATGTTCGCAATGTTAGGGCAGAGCTAAAAGCTACCAGGGCTGAGGTTCACAATGCTCTCAATGAGTTCCAATCTAATCTAAATTTTCTCAAAGCTAGGGTAACTGAGACAGAAGATAGAATTAATGATCTGGAGGACAAACAGATAGAGAGAAAGGATCAAGAGCAAGCCTGGAACAAACAGCTTAGAAACCATGAAAACAGAATCAGGGAAATAAATGACGCCATGAAATGTTCCAACATCAGAATTATTGGATTCCCTAAGGGGAGGAGAAAGAAAGAAGTCTAGAAGATCTAGTGGAACAAGTTCTTCATGAAAAATTTCCCAATCTCGTGAATGGAACATGCATTCATGTACTAGAGGCCGAACGGTCTCCACCCAAGATTATAGATTCCAGAAAAACATCAAGGCACCTGATAGTCAATTTGAGGATTCATAATTGTAGGTATAATATATTGAAAAACGCTAGGACAAAGAGGCTCCTTACTTACAGAGGAAAGCCCATCAGAATAACGTCAGACCTGTCCACAGTGACCTGGCAAGTCAGAAAGGGCTGGAAAGATATATTCAGGGAACTAAATGAGAAGAACATGCAGCCAAGAATACTTTATCCAGCAAGACTGACATTCAAAATGGATGGAGAGATAAAGAGTTTCCTATACCTGCAAGGCTTAAAAGAAAATGCAACCACCAAGCCAACACTGCAGGGAATATTAAGGGGGTTTCTACAAAAGAAGAAAAATCCTAAGAATAGCATTGAACAGAAATATAGAGACAATCTACAGAAAGAAAGTCTTCAAATGTAACACAATTCAATAAAAACGTATCTATCAATAATCACTCTCAATGTGAATGGCCTAAATGAGCCCATAAAACAGCACAGGGTTGCAGATTGGATCAAACGACAGGACCGATCCATATGTTGTCTACAAGAGACCCATTTTGAACCTAAAGATACACCCAGACTGAAAGTGAAGGGATGGAGAAGAATCTTTCATGCCAATGAGCCTCAAAAGGAGGCTTGGGTAGCAATTCTCATATCAGATAAATTAGATTTTAAACTAAAGACTGTAGTCAGAGATACAGAAGGACACTACATAATTCTTAAGGGGACAATCCACCAAGATGATCTAACAATTGTAAATATCTATGCCCCCAATATGGGAGCAGCCAATTACATAAGAAAACTGGTAATCAAGATAAGGAGTCATATTGATATGAATACATAAATAATCGGAGATTTTACCATGCTTCTCTCAGAAATAGATCATCGAAGCAGAAAATCAATAAAGAAACAAGAGCATTGAATGCCACATTGGACAAGATGGACCTCATAGTTATATACAGAACATTCCATCCTAAAACAACAGAATACTCATTCTTCTCAAGTGCACATGGAAGCTCCTCAAGAATAGACCACATACTGGGTCACAAATCAGAACTCAACTGATACCAAGAGACTGAGATTATTTCCTGCATATTCTCAGATCACAATGCTTTGAAACTGGAGCTCAATCACAAGGAAAAGTTCAGAAGGAACTCATACATCTGGAAGCTAAAGACCACCTTGCTTAAGAATGCTTGGATCAACCAGGAAATCAAGAAGAACTTAAACAATTCATGGAAACCAATGAGAATGAAGACATTTTGGTCCAAAACCTATGGGATACAGCAAAGTTGGTCCTAAGGGGGAAATACATAGCCATAAGCCTCAGTCAAAAAAAATTGAAAAATCCATAACACAGCAGCTGTCTCTACACCTTAAAGAACTGGAGAATCAACAAATCAAACCAACTCCACACATAAGAAGGGAAATCATCAAGATTAGAGCTGAGATCAATGAGGTAGAATCCAGAGATAAGGTAGAAGGTATCAACGAAACTAGAAGCTGGTTTTTTGAAAGAATCAATAAGATCGATAAGCCAATGGGCCACATTAATCCAAAAGAAAAGGCAGAAAGCCCAAATTCAAAAAATTATGAATGAAAAGGGAGAGATCACAACTAACACCAAGGAAGTAGAAACAATCATCAGAAGTTATTATCAACAGTTATATGCCACTAAGCTAAGCAACCTAGATGAAATGGATGCATTCCTGGAAAACTATAAACTCCCAAAATTGAACCAGGAAGAAATAGACAACCTAAATAGACTGACATCTAGTAACGAGATTGAGGCAGTGATCAAAAACCTCCCAAAGAACAAGAGCCTAGGACCTGACGGATTCCCTGGGGAATTCTACCAAACTTTCAAAGAAGAAATAACACCTATTCTCCTGAAGCTGTTTCAAAAAATTGAAGCAGAAGGAAAACTTCCAGACCCTTTCTATGAAGCCAGCATTACCCTGATCCCCAAACCAGGCAAAGACCCATCCAAAAAGGAGAATTTCAAACCAATATCACTGATGAATATGGATGCTCAGATTCTCAACAAGATCCTAGCAAACAGGATCCAACAGCACATTGAAAAGATTATCCATCATGACCAGGTGGGATTCATTCCTAGGCTACAAGGATGGTTCAACATTTGTGATAAAGCAAATTAATAAGAGAAGAGAGAAGAACCACATGGTCCTCTGAATTGATGCAGAAAAAGCATTTGACAAAATCCAGCATCCGTTCCTCATTAAAACACTTCAAAGTATAGGGATAGAGGGAACATTCCTGAACTTCATAAAATCTATCTATGAAAAACCCACAGCAAATATCATCCTCAATGGGAAAATGCTTGCAGCCTTCCCGTTGAGATCAGGAACACGACAAGGATGCCCACTCTCACCACTCTTGTTCAACATAGTATTAGAAGTCCTAGCAACATAAAGCAGACAACAAAGATAAATATAAGGTATCCAAATTGGCAATGAAGTAGTCAAACTCTCTCTCTTTGCAGATTACATGATTCTTTTTATGGACAACCCAAAAGACTCCACCCCCAAACTACTAGAACTCATACAGCACTTCAGTAACGTGGCAGGATACAAAGTCAATGTACAGAAATCAGTGGCTTTCTTATACACTAACAATGAAAATACAGAAAGGGAAATTAGAGAATAGATTCCATTTACTATAGCACCAAGAACCATAAGATACCTGGGAATAAACCTAACCAAAGAGCTAAAGGATCTGTACTCGAGGAACTACAGAACACTCATGAAAGAAATTGAAGAAGACACAAAAAGATGGAAGACCATTCCATGCTCTTGGATTGGAAGAATAAACATTGTTAAAATCTCTATACTGCCTAGAGCCATCTATACTTTTAATGCCATTCCGATCAAAATTCCACCGGTATTCTTCAAAGAGCTGGAGCAAATAATCCAAAAATTTGTATTGAACCAGACGAGACCCCGAATCGCTAAGGAAATGTTGAAAAACAAAAATAAAACTGGGGGCATCACGTTACCTGATTTCAAGCTTTACTACAAAGCTGAGATAACCAAGACAGCATGGTACTGGCCTAAGAACAGACACATAGACCAGTGGAACAGAGTAGAGAGCCCAGATATGGACCCTCAACTCTATGGACAAAGAATCTTTGACAAAACAGGAAGAAATATACAGTGGAAAAAAGACAGTCTCTTCAATAAATGGTGCTGGGAAAACTGGGCATCTATATGTAGAAGAATGAAACTCGACCATTCTCTTACACCGTACACA
>NW_019154187.1:1248776-1340636 GCF_002288905.1 Enhydra lutris kenyoni
CCAATGTTTATAGCAGCAATGGCCACAGTTGCCAAACTATGGAAAGAACCAAGATGCCCTTCAACGGACGAATGGATAAGGAAGATTTGGTCCATATACACTATGGAGTATTATGCCTCCATCAGAAAGGATGAATACCCAACTTTTGTAGCAACATGGAAGGGAGTGGAAGAGATTATGCTGAGTGAAATAAGTCAAGCAGAGAGAGTCAATTATCATATGGTTTCACTTATTTGTGGAGCATAACAAATAGCATGGAGGACAAGGGGAGTTAGAGTGGAAAAGGGAGTTGAGGGAAATTGGAAGGGGAGATGAACCATGAGCGACTATGGACTCTGAAAAACAATCTGAGGGTTTTGAAGGGGCGGGGGTTGGGAGGTTGGGGGAACCAGGTTGTGGGTATTGGAGAGGGCACGGATTGCATGGAGCACTGGGTGTGTTGCAAAATCAATGAATACTGTTACACTGAAAAGAAAAAAAATAAAAATAAAAATAAAAATAAATAAGTAAAAAAATAAAAAAATAAAAAAATAGATGAATGGATTAATAGATGAAGAACATTTGAGATAAATGCACATATATATACATAAAATATATATACACACATGTTATACACACACACACATGCACACACACATAAGATATAGAAGGTATCACATCATCTGTGAAGAGAGTTTGACTTTTTCCTTGCCAATTTGTATACCTTTTCTTTTTGTTGTCTGACTGCTAGGACTTCTAGTGTTATGTTGAACAACAGTGATGAGAATGGGCATCTTTGTTGTGTTCCTGATATTAAGGGAGAGTTTCCTTTACTTATTTCTCCTACTTCTAGACCCTGAATAAACATAACTAACCTATGTATAGTCTAGTAACAAAAACTCTCACCTATATTGATGACTTTCAATCCCCTGAAAAGTTTGGCAATTATCTATTAGCATGGATTTCACTGCCACAGGTGAGAATTGATAGCATCTTTCTGAAATGACATACTGGATGAGAAAGAGCCTTTTTTGCTCCTGGGTCATTTCCATATGTGGAAGGGAACACGCACACATGAACTTTCTTGACAGTCTCACTAGCATTCTGGACAAGGGTCAGAAATTGTCAACTTGACAACAAGCTTCTGATTTGGGTGTCACCATCCACCCTTGTAATGTTAAAGACATTCACAGAATTTAAGTGTATTATCTTGAGCTAAAAAGATATATTTATCCTTTACACTATGAGGAGCAATGAATCAGAAATAAGGACATCTCACATATTAGCCACTGCCCATTTTTATTAAATTATCTATTTAAAAATGAACTCTATTTTTACAAGAGAGTTGATGGTTATGAATGCATTTTATAACTTATTTTATGCTCTAAAATAATTTAAGTATATAATTTAAGTAATTTTATTTAAATAAATTTAATTTTGTTAATGAATTTATTTAAATTGTTTTAGAGATTAAAGTTATATATTTGACATCTTCTCCTTAGAGATGTGTTTCCTCTAATGTGTTCCTCAGTGCATTCTCACTGGCTCCTTATAATGACTGAATAGTTCATATCTGGCCTCTGCTAAATGAAAGAAGGGAGGCCTAGCAATATCATTTACCAACATGTAATATCTGAGGACCTCTAAATGAAGCCTAAAACATGGTTTCGTTCAGTCAAAAGGTATCACTATCTAGAATGATACGTTTACCAAAGAGCACTCATATTATCTCTTTAAGTCAGATTGCAGATATGCATAATCTATCCTCCAGTTTCTTTGCAAGTTTGAAAGTGATTCACATACTACATTTCTGTAACTATTCTTGCATTAGTTTTTTTTCTATCCTTTTCTTCAGAAATTTTGAAGTAATATGCTGAGAAAATGTGACTCAATTTTAGAATTTGTGTACTTATTATTGGTACAGACACTTAAAATGTGCTCTCATTGTTACACAGAATAGAAAACTAAGACACAAATATTAACAGTCATTTAAGAATACACCAATCTGTTTAGAGTTAGGTCTAGAATTTGTGTTTTCTGATTCTCTATTCAGGGATTTATCCCCAAGTCAAAACTATTTCAAAATTCTGCTTTCCTTCTTTTCTGCAGTGATCAGCAAAAATACTTACCAGAAGTTAGTCTGCTGTAGAAAGGTATGTTTTCTGTAGAAAAAGTTTTTGGTTTAGGAAATTCTTCAAGGAACCAACCTGGGCAAAGTTCATGTATAGATGGGAAGTTCCCACCTTTGTTACAATATCTAATTCTGCATCCATATATGGAAACGTATATGAACTCCCTCTTTCCACTAAGGCCTAATTCAACCAATCCCAAGATAGGAGATTCAAAGAGAACCTAACGCTTTCATACTGTGCATTCCTTGAATGTTTTAAACATTTAAGTATTTAATTTAGTATTTACACAAATTAATTTGTCAATAACCAGTGCACACATTGTTAATTTGTATTTGTGTGTGTGTTTCCATGAAATTACACAAATTGAAGTCAATTAGAGTCATGCATGTGCCCTTACCCACAGATCACTAAAATGTATGCTTCTTTTTGTTGTTTTTCAGGATGGGTTAATACTGCTACATTTCACAAGTAAATTGCTCATAATTGGTGCTAAACCTTCAATTTCCTTCTAGTATTGTCATTTATTGGAAATGTGACATTCATCTGGTGAATTTACATCTCTCACCTTGTTGCCTGCACATTAAACAGGCATAAATATTAAACAAGGATGTATAGTTACTGCTTAGCACAAGTGACATAAGTGATAAGACATTATGTGATGTAAGTTATCAGTTAGCATGCTGGTTCCTAACAAGCTGGAACTGCTCTCTGCCCCGGGGCATCCTGCAATGTCTGGAGATTTTGATGTACTGGCGCTCCTGGCACCTAATAAATGCTGCAGGACACTCACAGAAAAAAATGTTTATATAGCATAACATATCAGATTAGCTGAGGCTAAGAAACTCTGAATTAATGGTATCTTTGATCTTCTTTTCCATCTTTTCTTCATTTGCACACTCATCGTCTAAGATTACACAGTGATTTTTAATTTTTTTTCTTTATACTCTTATTTCATTCTCACGAACACAAAACCAGGTTGTCTGTACTATTTCTGTTATGCAAATTTCTCTAAAGGTGAGTCCCCAAGGTACCATGTAACCACTTCCCCTCTCTGGCAGAATTCAATAGAGGAACAACATTCTCCACTACATTCCCTGAGGACTTGACTCTGGGTGTTATCTTGGTTCCTGGGATCATCTTTGCTTCCACTTGAATTCAGCTGAGCATTACACACACCTGTTTCAGTAAGTCTCCATCTGACCCTGACCTTTTCTCCAATTTGGGTATTGTGTCTGTAAATTGGCTCTGAAGGCAAATAAACATAAAACTGTTGTCTGTGCTTCTTCTCCAGACCCTCTGCCTAACATTGTTGTATTAAAAGCCATCAGCACTGACACCACCTGTAAACTTATTCTGAACTCTGTCTCTTAATTATCCCCCTGAATGGCAGCATCATCTCCTTCCAGACATTCAACCATGTTGACAGAAGGGTAATTAAAAATGGAACTAAAATGTATATAATCATTTGAGTTGCCTACATGTGATCATCTTCACTGACTAGAATATAAGTCCATATGAAAATGTCACAAGACAAACATTCTCACTTTTGCTGTCACCCTCATCTGCTCCATGTCAGAGATTCTTCAGCAGACTCTGGGCACATCACGCTATTAAAAATCACCTGGAGTTCCCCCTCCTTGAATCATCCAATGTGCTATATCTTAACTATCTCTTAAATAAATCTTACTGTATAAATTTATTTGGTCAGCTCAGGATAAATACATTTTTCTATCCTTTGTCAATCTGTTCTAGTTCACCTGTACTTTTATTTTAGCATCCATCACCCACATCATCAGGTTTCAAGGGTCCCTATTTCATGAATGTGGCAGCCTTGAGAGTAGGGCTATGTCTTATTCCCCATGATTCAGGTAAGAAGGTTATGCATAGCATCAAACGCTTTACTGTTTTCACCTTCTTTCTATGACAGATTATTTGTAATCACAATAGTTCTTCCCAGAATTGAAGACAATGTAAGTTTTAGGCACAAAGATAATTTTGCTTTAAAAACTTCGCAAGTATCTATCTGATTCTTTGAATTTAACATAATTTCTTGAAGATCTGTTTAAGTAAATTTATACACATTACAATCCAAATATAACTTTCTTCTTGAAGTCCTATACTTAATGAGTTGTGCACTTATAAGTGACTTATCCCAGTGCTTACAAAGAACAATTCTTTATTAATTGTATTCAAAGTGTTCTTACAGCATTTGCACATCTCTCCATAAAAACACAAATTAGAACCAATAAGTCACTGTGTTTCTCACTTTTGGGCAGTGCCACATGCATTTCCTTCATAAAATTCCTAGGCTGCTTTCTGTGAAAATGTACAACTTACCTCTCACTTCTGTTCTGGACATTTCAGATATATCCATACAGATTCATCTACAACCATGTCTATAGTCTTCCATATTTGGAGGTTAATCTTAGCATTCATTGTTTTGTTTGTGTTTATGTGGCAATGCCTCCTGAGAGCAGCATGGAGACAG
Organism: Enhydra lutris kenyoni; assembly: GCF_002288905.1. Classification (NCBI taxonomy): domain Eukaryota; kingdom Metazoa; phylum Chordata; class Mammalia; order Carnivora; family Mustelidae; genus Enhydra; species Enhydra lutris. The sequence goes on from NW_019154187.1 coordinate 1,253,376, forward strand.
AGTCATTAATAATGCAGGATGACCTCAGGCCAGCATGGTGGGAGGGGTAAAAAAACTTCCAGATGTTTTCACAGATCTTTATTTCTGCCATATCCTAGACAAAAACCAAATGTTGTTTATGTTAATATTTTTTATTATTGAAAAAAATAATTTTATTCAGGTGTTCTGATTTTCTCTAGTTTATCTACAAATATCCAGTAAGTATATAGTTATAAGATACTCACACATACTAATTAGTTTGTTTTTATTAAATTGACCAGCACATCTTAAACATTAAATTGGGACAATTTGACATACTTATTTATGAATATGTTTATTTAACAATGTAAACTAATTTATACACATAATTATATGTGTACATAGTGCATATATTCTATGTGTATTATATATTGCATACATAATTACATATAATTAAGCACATATAATTGTATGTACTTTATATGTATATGTTCTTTTTAAAAATTTTTATTTATATTTTTAATTTCTTTTCTGTCCCAGAATTCATTGTATATGCACCACACCCAGTGCTCCATGCAATGCATGCCCTCCATAATAAACATCATCAGGCTCACCCAACCTCCTACCCCCAACCACTCTAAAACCCTCACATTGTTTTCCAGAGTACACAGTCTCTCATGGTTTGTCTCCCCCTTCAATATCCCCCAACTCTTTTCTCCTCTTCATATCCCCATGTTCCATGTTATTCCTTATGCTCCATAAATAAGCAAAACCTTATGATAATTGACTCTCTCTGCTTGACTTATTTCACTGAGCATAAACTCTTCCAGTCCCATCCATGATGATACAAAAGTTGGGTATTCATCTTTTCTGATGGAGGCATAATACCCCATAGTATATCTGGACCACATCTTCCTTATCCATTTATCCATTGAAGGGCATCTTGGTTCTTTCCACATTTTGGTGACTGTGGCCATTGCAGCTATGAACATTGGGGTACAGATGGCCCTGTACCCTGTGAATATCTTGCAATTATCTTGAGAATATGGACCCTTAACTCTATGGTCAAATAAACTTTGACAAAGCAGGAAAAAATGTACAGAGGAAAAAATACAGTCTCTTCAATAAATGGTGCTGAGAAAATTGGACAGCTATGTATAGAAGAATGAAACTCAACCATTCTCTTACACCATACACAATGATAAATTCAAAATGGACAAAATACCTCAATGTGAGGCAGGAATCCATCAGAATCATAGAGCAGAATATAGGCAGTAACCTCTTCGACATTGGCCACAGCAACTTCTTTCAAGATATGTCTCCATAGGCAAAGGAAACAAAAGTGAAAATTAATTTTGGGGACTTCTTCAAGATCAAAAGCTTCTTCACAGCAAAGGAAAGAGTGAACAAAACAAAGAGACAACCCACGGAAGGGAGAAGATAATCGCACATGAAAATACAGACAAAGGGCTGATATCCAAGATCTATAAGGAACACCTCAAACTCAACACACACAAAACAAATAATCATGTCAAAAAATGGAAGACATGAACAGACACCTCTCCAATGAAGACATACAAATGGCTAATAAACACATGAGAAAATGCTCATCATCATTAGCCATCAGGGAGATTCAAATAAAAAATACATTGAGAGGGAAACAAGATGGCAGAGAAGTAGGAGGAGACAGCATTTCAACCTGTCACCTAAAGTGAGCTGATTACCTACCAGAGAACTCTGATCACCCATGAAATCAGCCTGAGATTAGAATTATACACTTCTGGATCTCTAGCGGGGCAGAAGATGCCAGTGGGCAGGTAAAACAGAGTGGGAACATTGGGCCAGTATCAGAAAATAAACACAAGGGGGAAGGATCCACAAGAAGTGACCCATTGGAAAGTAATACCCCAATATGAGAGTGCCCTGTGATTGGGGACTAGCATTAACTTGGAGTCTGGTTGAAAGCACTCAAAAAGAGCATAGGATTGTAGGGGGGAAATTGGGGAATCGGGCAGTTAGGGACAGGGGCTTAAGTCCACCGACCCAGAACAGCCACCACTGGTGCTGAGCCAGAGAGAGTGCAGCAAAGAAGCCAGGTCTTGGTCCCTGAGCCACCAGCGCACCTGAGAGGATCTGGGCGGTGGCAACTGTGAGGGTGAAGGAGCCCTGCCAGCCGGCAGAACCACAACCTTTTGCACTCTTTATGCGCATGCACTGCCTGACTAGAGTCTGAGTTGTGCCCCACACCATCCCCTGAGAGAGATCTGTGCAGGCACCAGCCAGCCAGCACTCTCTAGAACCTGGAGAGTCTGAGCACTCCCAGCCTGGGCCAGTGTGAAAATCTCAGTGTTCTATTGCTGCTTAGGACCTCTCTGGCAGTCTGGAGCTGCCCAGACAGCTGTGGCTAGTATTTCTCATGGTTTTGGGTACAAGCGGGAGTTCCTGTGACCCCAGAAACCATGACTGGGAATGTGCTCTGCCAGCAGCAGAGGGGGAATTTATGTGTTCTGGAGCACCCAGAGGGGAATTGACTGAGGCTTCTCTCTGAGAGGGAGGTCGGGGTGCAGTTTGCTTTCCTCTAAACCTACAAAGAACTGCCAAAATTCACCAAAGAGAGAGAAAACAAATGAAAACAAAACAAAACAAAACAAAAAAAACCCTCCAGAGAACAAAAGCCTGAAAAACCGGTTTCCTCAGAGTCCAGACACTTGATGGGACTGGAAGACTTAACTCTAGCAACAGGGACTGAAAAACCATGCAGCAGGCCCTTCCCCCAGAAATACAGCCAAAAATAAATAAATAAATAAATAAATAAATAAATAAATAAAGGGACAAGAGGACAACCATCACTACATCATAGACACAAATTTTATTATTAATTCATTCCCACTATTCTAGTTCTTTTCATTTTTTTATATATTTTTAACCTCCTTACCATCACAATGAGATGTTCAGTACATCAAATTCCATAAAAACCTTTTAACCCGAACTTTTTTGATACATATACCTGTGTTTTTCTTTGGCTTTTCTATATTTTATTTTACTATTTTTTAAAATATTCATATAGAGATAAGCCTCAAGGCTTATAAGCCATTTCCCCAATCAATGCTACCCCTATAGGTAAACCAGTTTTAATCCTCCATTATCTCAGGAAACTTGAGTTCTTCAACAAATATATCAAGATACATATAGGAAGAATCAAAATAAACTTCCTCACCCACACTGAGAATTTGTAACCACTCTCCCATCTTTTTCTTTTGTCAGTGTTTCTGTGTATTTGTTTTTGTCCTGGTAGTATATAAATCTTATACCTGGGGTTCATTTTGTTGGGATACTTAATTTGTTTCTTTATTTATTTTTCTCTTGTCCTCAACTTGTGTTGGTCTTTTGTTTGTATGTTTTTATTTGTATACTTCATAAATATTACCTTGGGCCCCATGTGGGATGGGTCTACTCTTTGACTTTATCTTTTTATTTTTCTTGTCTCTTTCTCTTTATTTTTCTTTTTTCTTTCCTTTTGGTGGGGTCTCTCAATTGCTCGGAAGCGCTCCAGAGTGCACCTTACCTGCACCATTGTTGATACATTCAACTACACATCTGTTCAGCCATCTCTCACAAAAATGACTAGGAGGAGGAATGCCCAAGAGAGGAAAAATTCAGAGCCTGGGCCCTCTTCATCTGAGCTTTTGGATATGTACATAAACAGTATGTTGGAAAGGGAATTCAGGTTAACAATTATCCAGGCAATAGCTAGGTTGGAGAAAGCTTTTGATGACAAAATGGAATTGATTAGGGCTGAAGTGAAAGCCACCAGGGATGATGTTAACAATGCTTTCAATGAGTTCCAATCTAATCAAAATTCTCTAAAAGTTAGGGTAACTGAGGCAGAAGATAGAATTACTGATCTGGAGGACAAATAGATAGAAAAAAAAGGATCAGGAGGAAGCCTGCAACAAACAGCTTAGAAGCCATGAAAACAGAATTAGGGAAATAAATGATGCCATGAAAAGTTCCAACGTCAGAATTATTGGAATCCCTAAGGGGGAGGAGAAAGAAAGAAGGCTAGAAGATATAGTTGAACAAATTCCCCCTGAAAATTTTCCCAATCTCGCGAATGGAACCAGCGTTCATTTACCAGAGGCAGAAATGTCTCCTCCCAAGACCATAGAATCTAGAAAGACCATGAGACACCTGATTGTAAAAATGATGAATCATAATTGTAGACAGTAGCTCTCGAAAACAGCTAGGGTGAAGAAGTTCCTTATGTACAGAGGAAAGCCCATCAGAATAATGTCAGACCTGTCCACAGAAACCTGGAAAGCCTGAAAGGGCTGGCAAGACATATTCAGGGCACTAAATGAGAAGAACATGCAGCCCAAAATACTTCATCCAGCAAGACTGACATTCAAAATGGATGGAGAGATAAAGAGCTTCCAGGACCTGCAAGGTTTAAAAGAGTATGTGAGCACCAAGCCGACACTGCAGGAAATATTAAGGGGGGTTCTATAAAAGAGGAAAAATCCTCAGAATATCATTTAACAGAAATTTATGTAGACAATCTATAGAAGCACGGACTTCACAGGTAACACAATGTCAATAAAAACGTATCTCTCAATAATCACTCTCAATGTGAATGGCCTAAATTCGCCCATAAAATGACACAGGGTTGCAGATTGTATAAAATGACAGGACCCATTAATATGTTATCCACAAGAGACCGATTTTGAACCTAAGGATACATCCAGACTGAAAGTGAAGGGATGGAGAAGCATCTTTCATATCAGTGGTGCTCAAAAGAAGGCTGGGGTAGCGATTCTCATATCAGATAAATTAGATTTTGAACTAAAGACTGTAGTCTGAGATACAGAAGGTCACTGCATAATTCTTAAAGGGACTATCAACCAACAAGATCTAACAATTGTAAATATGTATGTCCCAAATATGGGAGCAGCCAATTATATAAGAAAACTATTAATCAAGATAAAGAGTCATATTGATCAAATACATTAATAGTAGGAGATCTTAACATGGCATTTTCAATAATACACAGATCATCCAAGAAGAAAATCAGTAAGGAAACAAGAGCACTGAATGACACATTGGACCAGATGAACCTCATAGATATATACAGAACACTGAACCCTAAAACAACATATTACTCATTCTTCTCAAGAGCACATGGAACTTTCTCCAGAATAGACCACGTACTGTGTCACAAATCAGGGCTCAACTGATACTAAAAGACTGATATATTCCCTGCATATTCTCAGATCACAATGCTTTGAAACTGGAGCTCAACCACAAGGAAAAGTTTGGAAGGAATTCAAACACCTGGAAGCTAAAGACCACCTTGCTTAAGAATGCTTGGATCAGCCAGGAAATCAAAGAAGAACTTAAACAATTCATGGAAACCAATGAGAATGAAGACATCTGAGTCCAAAATCTATGGGATAAGGCAAAGGCTGTCCTAACGGGGAAATATATAGCCATCCAAGTCTGCCTCAAATAATTAAAAATCCGGAACACACCAGCTATCTCTACAACTTAAAGAACTGTCGAATCAACAAGAAATTAAGCCAACTACACACACAAGAAGGGAAGTAATCAAGATTAGAGCAGAGATCAATGGATAGAAACAAGAGATACAGTAGAACACATCAAAGAAACTTGAAGCGGCTTTTTTGAATGTATCAATAATATTGATAAGCCATTGGCCAAACAAATCCAAAAGAAAAGAGAGAAGACCCAAATTAATACAATTATGAATGAAAAGGGAGAGATCACAACTAACACCAAGGAAACAGAAGCAATCATCAGAAGTTATTATCAACAGTTATATGCCAAAAGGTTAAGCAAACTAGATGAAATGGATGCCTTCCTGGAAACCTATAAACTTCCAAAATTGAACCAGGAAGAAATTGACAATCTGAATAGATCAATATCGAGTAACAAGATTGAAGCAGTGATCAAAAAACAAGAGCTTGGGGCTTGATGGATTCCCTGGGGAATTCTATCAAACTTTCAAAAAGAAATAACACCTATTCTCCTGAAGCTGTTTTAAAAATTTGAAGTAGAAGGAAAACTTCCAGACACATTTTTTTGAAGACAACATTATTCTGATCCCCAAAACAATCGAAGACCCCAACAAAAAGGAGAATTTTTGACCAAAATCACTGATGAATATGGATGCTAAGATTCTCAGCAAGATCCTAGCAAACAGAATCCAACAGCACATTAAAAAGATTATCCACCATGACCAGGTGGGATTCATTCCTGGGTTGCAAGTACGGTTCAACATTCAACAATCAATCACTGTGATAGACCAAATCAATAAGAGAAAAGAACCACATGTTCCTCTCAATTGATGCAGAAAAAGCATTTGACAAAATCCAGCATCTGTTCCTGATTAAAATGTTTCAAAGTATAGGGATAGAGGGAACATTCCTGAACTTCATAAAATCTATCTATGAAAAACCCACAGCAAATATCATCCTCAATGGGAATAAGCTCACAGCCTTCCCGTTGAGATCAGGAACATGGCAAGGATGCCCACTCTCACCACTCTTGTTCAACATAGTATTAGAAGTTCTAGCAACAGCAATCAGACAATAAAGAGAAATAAAAGGTATTCAAATTGGCTATGAAGAAGTCAAACTCTCTCTCTTCACAGATGACATGATACTTTATATGGAAAACTGAAAAGACTCCACCCCCAAACTACTACAATCATTCAACAATTCAAAATTGTGGCAGGATACAAAATCAATGTACAGATATCAGTTACTTTCTTATACACTAACAATGAAAATACAGAAAGGGAAATTAGAGAATCGATTCCATTTACTATAGCACCAAGAACCATAAGATATCTAGGAATAAACCTAACTAAAGAGGTAAAGGATCTGTACTCGAGGAACTACAGAACACTCATGAAAGTAATTGAAGAAGACACAAAAAGATGGAAGACCATTCCATGCTCTTGGATCGGAAGAATAAACATTGTTAAAATGTCTATACTCCCTAGAGCAATCTATACTTTCATTGCCATTCTGATCAATATTCCACCACCATTTTTCAAAGAGCTGGAGCAAATAATCCCAAAATTTGTATGGAATCAGAAGAGACCCCGAATTGCTAAGGAAATGTTGAAAAAGAAAACCAAAACTGGGGGCATCACGTTGCCTGATTTCAAGCTTTACTACAAAGCTGTGATTGCCAAGACAGAATGGTACTGGCGTAAAAACAGAAACTTCGACCTGTGGAACAGAGTAGAGAGCCCAGATATGGACTTTCAACTCTATGTTCAAATAATCTTTGACAAGGTTGGAAAAAATATACAGTGGAAAAAATACAGACTCTTCTATAAATGGTGTTGGGAGAATTGGACAGATGTATGTAGAAGAATGAAACCCAACCATTCCCTTACACCATACACAATGATAAATTCAAAATGGACAAAATACCTCCATGTGAGGCAGGAATCCATCAGAATCATAGAGCAGAATACAGGCAGCAACCTCTTTAATATCAGCCACTGCAACTTCTTTCAAGATATGTCTCCATGGGCAAATGAAAGAAAAGCAAAAATTAATTTTTGGGACTTTTTCAAGATCAAAAGCTTCTGCACAGCAAAGGAAACAGTCAAAAAACAAAGAGGCAAGGGCGTCTGGGTGGCTCAGTGGGTTAAAGCCTCTCTTTCGGCTCGGGTCATGGCCCCAGGGTACTGGGATCAAGCCCTGTGTCAGGCTTTCTGATCAGCAGGAATCCTGCTCCCCCCCCACCTGCCTCTCTGCCTGCTTGTCATCTCTGTCTGTCAAATAAATAAATAAAATCTTTAAAAACAAAACAAAACAAATAAAAAAGCAAAAACAAAAAGAAAACAAAACAAGAAAAAAAAAAAAAAGCAGAGACAACCCACAGAATGGGAGAAGATATTTGCAAATGACAGTACAGACAAAAGGCTGATATCCAGGATCTATAAAGAACTTCTCAAACTCAACACACACAAAACAGATAATCATGTCAAAAAATGGGCGGAAAACATGAACAGACACTTCTCCAATGAATACATACTAACGGCTAACAGACACATGAAAAAATGTTCATCATCACTAGCCATCAGGGAGATTCAAATTAAAACCACATTGAGATACCACCTTACACCAGTTAGAATGGCCAAATTTACCAAGACAGGAAACAACGTGTGTTGGAGAGGATGTGGAGAAAGGGGAACCCTCTTGCACTGTTGTTGGGAATGCAAGTTGGTGCAGCCACTTTGGAGAACAGTGTGGAGATTCCTTAAGAAATTAAAACTAGAGCTTCCCTATGACCCTGCCATTGTACTACTGGGTAGTTACCCCAAAGATACAGATGTATTGAAAGAAGGGCCATCTGTACCCCAATGTTCATAGCAGCAATGGCCATGGTTGCCAAACTGTGGAAAGAACCAAGGTGCCCTTCCATGGACAAATGGATAAGGAAGATGTGTTCCGTATATACTGTGGAGTGTTATGCCTCCATCAGAAAGAGTGAATACCCAACTTTTGTATCAACATGGACGGGACTAGAAGACATTATGCTGTGTGAAATAAGTCAAGCAGAGAGAGTCAATTATCATATGGTTTAACTTATTTGTGGAGCATAAGAAATAACATGGAGGACATGGGGAGATGGAGAGGAGAAGGGAGTTGGGGGAAATTGGCAGGGGAGATGAGCCATGAGAGACTATGGAGTCTGAAAAACAATCTGAGGATTTTGAAGGGGCAGGGACTGGGAAGTTGGGTGAGCCTGGTGATGGGCATTATGGAGGGCATGTATTGCATGGAGCACTGTGTGTGGTGCATAAACAATGAATTCTGGTACACTGAAAAGAAATTAAAAAATAAAAAACTAAAAAAAATGCATTGCGATACCACCTTACACTAGTCAGAACGACCAAAATTAACAGGACAGTAAACAACGTGTGCTGGAGAGGATGTGGAGAAAGGGGAACCCTCTTACATTGTTGGTGGGAATGCAAGTTGGTGCAGCCACTTTGGAAAACAGTGTGGAGATTCATTGAGAAATTAAAAATAGAGACACCCTATGATCCCACAATTGCACTATTGGGTGTTTACTGCAAAGGTACAGATGTAGTGAAAATATGTACCCCAAAGTTCATAGCAGCAATGGCTGCAATTGCCAAACCGTGGAAAGAGCCAAGATGCCCTTCAACGGATGAATGGATAGAGAAGATATGGTCCATATATACAATGGAATATTATGTCTCCATCAGAAAGGATGAATACCCAAATTATTTTTAACATGGGTGGGACTGGAGGAGATTATGCAGAGTGAAGTAAGTCAAGCAGAGAGAGTCAATTATTGATGGTTTTATTTACTTGTGGAGCACAAGGAATAACATGGAGGACCTTATGAGAAGGAAAGGGAAAGTGAATTGAGGGAAATTGGAGAGTGAGATGAAGAATGACAGACTGTGGACTCTGAGAAAGAAACTGAGGGTTTTGGAGGGGAGGAAAATGAGGTGATGAGCCTGGTGGTGGGTATTAAGGAGGGCACACCCATGGAGCACTGGGTGTGATGCATAAACAATGAATCTTGAAACACTGAATAAATAAAATAAAATAAATTAAAAGAGTCAAGAGATAAAGTCAGAAATGACCACTTTTAGATTTAGCTGTTTTTAAATACTCCTAATAAACTGTGTGAGAAGCATTGTTTTGTAACAAACCACAAATAGGAAAAATAACAAACTAAGATTAAACAAATTGTCCAATCTAATTGTATTAAATGGCGGTAAATAACAAATTGATCCCTGGAATATTTCATCACTAACCTAATCTAAGTAGATCACAGACAGCTTTATTGATTACCAACTCTTGATAATACCATTAGGACAGAATAAGAATGTTTTACACTACTAACCTATTACTCTTTGAACTTGCTACTTCATAGACTGTTTACTTTAATCGAACTCTAGGAGATGTTATAGTCAGTGACAGCAGAGATTTTAAAAATATTGATATTAGTATTCCAGTCACTGTTCGACTTGTTATAGTGAAGGCTTCATGTCATGAACTGTAAAGTCTCAGAAAAGGGATGCAGGGTTAAAGGCAAGGCTATGAAGGATAGTTTTTAAATTTAAATTAGCTGACTTTTCTGTAGTCAGAAAATCCTTGAGACTAGTTAATACATATTTGAAGCTTTGCATTCCCCTTGTATAGGTCAAAGAATTAATGTGTTATTCCATGTCAATTTCTTGGTTCCTTTAACTACCATGATTCTTCAGAATTTCCTTATTCACTTTTACATACTAAAATCACATTAAACTAAGACAGAAAGCTGATGAGTGTTGAGTTCTTCCAAAATCTTCAGTCATGCAATTAGGTCAACTGGTGCCCATTTTTCAATTCATACTATTAATTCATTCCCTTGCTAATAAGGAAGTAAACAACAACAATCAATAATACCAATAATAGGAAAGTTACACAGGGCTCTGATTCACTTAAGGAAGAAACACCACGTCTCTTGGCGTCTTTTCCTGTTAGTAGAGTCACAAAGGGCTGATTTCTAAGCCACCAAAAGAAAATTTGCTGAGAAGCACCTGATTTCTAATGTGAAATCCCCAAAGTGTTTGTTTTTAATGGCAGGGTATGATTCTATATGATACCAAGCTGGAGCATAAGGCAGTGGGCTTAGCCTTCTATCCTATCTACCTTGTTTCTTGTTCCTTCACACAAGAGTTCATTATTCATGCTTTTGATCATTGTCTAGTGAGTTAATACAGCTTACAGATTTCTCCCCTAATTGTTGCTCTAATTTTGCAATTTGTTATTTTGAATTATATATTCAATGTGATTACCAAGTCATAGCTATTTTATACCATGTCTCTGTCTTTATATATTTTAATAATAATTTTTGTTAATGTTAAAAAATTGAATGAAATACTTAATCTCTTGGACTAATACATGATTGTTATCAACTAGTCTAATTGCCTCATATAGTGTAAACAACATTTATACTCAAGAAAATGATATCCACTGAGGCCTTATATTCACATTTTAAAATATAGTGAGCACTTGCAAAGTTTTATTCCAGGGCTCCCATCATGTCTTTCTTCCAAAGACTGTAAATCATGGGGCTGAGCATGGTGTCAGAATAGTGTAGAAGACAGACACTTTATCTTGGCATGAAGTATGGGCAGAGATTGACTGCATGTACATGAAAATGATGCCAACATAATATAAAGTGACCACTGTCAGGTGACATGAGCCCAATGAGGATGCTTTTTTTTTTTTTTGGCCCTCAGCAGAAGATATTTGAATGACAGTTACCAAGATGAGTGTGTAGGGGGCAAGGGTGACTGAGAATGGAATCAGAAGCAGAAAAGTGGTGCTGATCAAAATCCCAGTCTCATAGGTCAAGGTATCCTCATAGGAGAGAAACAAGACCCCAGGAAGTTCACAGTAGAAAAATTATTGATTTATTTGGATCCATAAAATGGTAATCTCATGGTGTAGACAGTATGTATCAAGACATTAAAAATGTCACTGGTCAATGAGCTAACAGCCATCAGCCTACAGAGCCTACAGTTCATGAGAAGTGTATAGTGTAAAGATTTGCATATGGCAACATATCGGTCATAGGACATGAGTCCTAAGAGGATACAATCAGTCCTACCAGGGTCAACAACAGAAAGATCTGGGCACCACAGTCAAATGAGATGACGTCCTCTGTAGAAGGTAGGTTGTCATAATCTTGGGGATGATGGCAAGTGTGAAGAGGATGTCAATGAGGGAGAGCTGCCAAAACAAGAAATACATAGGTGTATGCAAATAACAATCTACCAGATCAGCAGAATTAGGAGGCAGTTTCCAGTTAGTGTGAAAAGGAACATCGTGGTGATAAGCACAAATATGCAGAAGTGAGTTGGGCTGTATTTCAGCAGACACTGAAGGATAAATTCAATGATAGTGTCAGTCTCTAAATGGTCCATTCTTGCAATCTTTGCAGGGATAAAAGGAAAAGCATATAGTAGAAAAATATTTCAGTATTAATAGTGCATTACATAGAAGTTAACCAAAGGAAAAGAAAATGTTTGTATTACCTAACGAATTCCAGGGGGGTGGGGAGTGGTGAATCCAGTAGATGTAAATTGATCAAATTTGTCTGGCTTGGTTTGTGCTACTGTCACCAGATAGACCCAAAGTTCAGATTTTAATGGATCACCCATTTGTACCTGCTGATCTTTTCTTGATTGTTTGTGTTCATAAGAATTTTTTTAAATATTATTTTATTTTGTCAGTTTTCCAAGATTCATTTTTTACACACCACACCCAGTGCTCCACGCAATGTGTGCCCTACATAATACCCACCACCAGGGTCACCTAAACCCTCACCCCCCTCCAAAACCCTCAATTTACTTCTCAAGAGTGCACAGTCTCTCATGGTTTGTCTCCTCCTCTGATTTTCCCTCATTCACTTTCCTTTCCTTCTCCTGCTGTCCTCCATGTTATTCTTTACACTACACAAGTTAATGAAACCATATGATAACTGACTCTCTCTGCTTGACTTATTTCACTCAGCATAATCTCCAGTCCTGTCCATGTTGAACCAAAAGCTGGGTATTCACTCTTTCTAATGGAGGCATGATATCGCATTGTATTGCATGATATTGCATTGGACCACATCTTCTTTATCCATTCATCTGTTGAAGGGCATCTTGGCTATTTCCACAGTTTGGTGATTGTGGCCATTGCTGCTATGAACATTGGGGTATATATGGCCATTCCTTCCACTACATCTGTATCCTTGAAGTAAATACCCAGTAGTGCAATGGCAGGGTCATAGGGAAGCTCTATTTTTAATTTCTTAGGGAATCTTCACACTGTTTTCCCAGGTGGATGCACCAACTTCCATCCCCACCAACAATGTAAGAGGGTTCCCCTTTCTCCACATCCTCTCCAACACGTATTGTTTACTGTCTTGTTAATTTTGGTCATTCTGACTGGTGTAAGGTGGTACCTCAATTTGCTTTTGATTTGAATCTCCCTGATGGCTAATGATGATGAGCATGTTTTTATGTGTCTGTTAGCCATTTGTATGTCTTCATTGGAGAAGTGTCTGTTCATGTCTTCTGCCCATTTTTTGATGTGATTATATATTTTTTGGGTGTGAGTTTGAGGAGTTCTTTATAGATCTTGGATATCAGCCCTTTGTAGTGTTATTTGTGAATATCTTTTACCATTCCATGGATTGCCTCTTTGTTTGGTTGACTATTATATTTGCTGTGCAGAAACTTTTTATCTTGAAGAAGTCCCCAAAGTCCATTTTTGCTTTTGTTTCCCTTGTCTTTGGAGACATGACTTGAAAGAAGTTGCTGTGGCTGATGTCGAAGAAGTTACTGCCTATGTTCTCCCCTAGGATTTTGATAGATTCCTGTCTTATATTGAGGCCTTTTATCCATTTCGAATTTATCTTTGTTTATGGTGTAAGATAATGGTCGAGTTTCATTCTTCTACACATAGCTGTCCAATTTTCCCAGCACCATTTATTGAAGAGACTGTCCTTTTTCCATTGGATATTTTTCCTGTTTGTTGAACATTATTTGACCATGGAGTTGCGGGTCCATATCTGGGCTCTCTACTCTGTTCCACTGGTCTATGTGTCTTTTTTCTTTCTTTCTTTCTTTCTTTCTTTCTTTCTTTCTTTCTTTCTTTCTTTCTTTCTTTCTTTCTTTCTTTCTTCCTACCTTTCTTTCTTTCTTTGTTACAGTACCTTGTTGTCTTGCTGATCACAGCTTTGTAGTAAAGCTTGAAATCAGGCAATGTGATGCCCCCAGTTTTTTTCTTTTTCAACATTCCCTTTGAAATTCGGGTTTTTTTCTGGTACCACTATTTTAGGATTGTTTGTTCCAGCACTTTGTAAAATACCAGTAGAACTTTTATCAGGATGACATTGAAAGTTTAGATTGCTCTGGGCAGAATATACATTTTAGCAGTCTTTGTTCTTCCAATCCATGAGCATAAAATGCTTTTCCATCATTTTGTGTCTTCTTCAATTTCTTTTATGAGTGTTCTGTAGTTCCTCGAGTACAGATCCTTTACCTCTTTGGTTAGGTTTATTTCCAGGTATCTTATGGTTTTTTGTGCTATAGGAAATTGAATTGATTCTCTCATTTCCCTTTCTATATTTTCATTGTTAGTGTATAAGGAAGCAACTGATTTCTGTACATTGATTTTGTGTCCTATCACATTACTGAATTACTGAACGAGTTCTAGTACTTTGGGGGTGGAGTCTTTAGGATTTTCCATATAAAATATCATGTCATTTGCAAAGATAGAGAGTTTGACTTCTTATTTGCCAATTTGAATACTTTTATTTCTTTTTGTTTTCTAATTGTTGTTGCTAGGACTTCTAATATTATGTTGAACAAAGGTGGTGAGAATGGGCATCTTTGTCGTTTTCCTGATCTTGAAGGGGAGGCTGTCAGCTTTTCTCCATTGAGAATATTTGTTGTGGGTTTTTCCTAGATAGATTTTAAGAAGTGAAGAAATGTTCCCTTGGTCCTTATACTTTGAAGAGTTTCAGTTAGGAATGGATGCTGTATCTTGTCAAATGCTTTTTCTGCATCAATTGAATGGACCATGTTGTTCTTCTCACTTGTCTTATTGATTTGTTCTATCTATTGCTTTGTTTTACCTATCAATCTATTCATTCGTTTGATTTTTGAATGTTGAACCACACTTACATCCCATGGGTAAATCCCACCTGGTCATGGTAGATAATCTTTTTAATGTACTGTTGGATAATATTAACTTGGATCCTGTTGAGAATTTTAGCAGACATATTCATCAAGGACATTGGTTTTGAATTATTTTTGATGGGGTCTTTGGCTGGTTTGGGGATCAGGGTAATGCTGGCTTCATAGAAGGAATCTGGAAATTTTCCTTCTTTTTAAATTTTTTTTAAACAGCTTCAGAAGAATATGTACTATTTCTCCTTTGAATGTTTCGTAGTATTCCCCGGGGAATCAATCAGGGCCTGGGCTCTTGATTTTTGGGAGTTTTAATCACTGTTTCAGTATTGTTAATAGATATTGGTCTATTCTGATTGTCAGTTTCTTCCTGTTTCAGTCTTGGAAGTTTCTAGGTTTCTAGGAATGCATCCATTTCTTCTAGTTTCCTTAACTTATTGGCATATAACTGTTAATAATAATTTATAATGATTGTTTCTATTTCCTTGGTGATAGTCATGATCTCTCCATTTCTTTCATAATTTTACTAATTTGGGGCCTCTCCTTTTCTTTTTGATTAGTTTGCTTAGTGGTTTATCAATCTTATTGATTCTTTCAAAGAACCAGCTTCTAGTTTTGTTAATGTGTTCTACTATATCTATAGTTTGTAATTCATTGATTTCTGCTCTAATCTTAATTATTTATCTTCCTTTGTGTGGGGCTGGCTTAATTTGTTGCTGATTTTTCAGTTATTTAAGCTGTAAAGAGACCTAGTATATTTGGGATTTTTCAATTTTTTTTTTTAATTGAGGCTTGGATATCTATGTATTTTTCCCCTTAGGACCACGTTTGCCATATCCCATAGGTT
The DNA here is from genome assembly GCF_002288905.1 of Enhydra lutris kenyoni. Classification (NCBI taxonomy): domain Eukaryota; kingdom Metazoa; phylum Chordata; class Mammalia; order Carnivora; family Mustelidae; genus Enhydra; species Enhydra lutris. The sequence continues at coordinate 1,268,936 of NW_019154187.1, forward strand.
TTGGACTGATGTGTCTTCATTCTTCTTGGTTTCCATGAATTGTTTACATTTTTCTTTGATTTTCTGGTTTATCTAAGCATTCTTGAGTAGGCTGGTCTTTAGCTTTAAGTGCTTGAATTCATTCCAGATTTTTTTCTTGTGCTTAAATTTCAGTTTCAAAGCATTGTGGTCTGATAATATGCAGGGAAAAATCTCAATCTTTTGGTATCCCTTGAGCCCTGATTTGTGACCCAGTTTGTGGTCTCTCCTGGAGAAGTTTCCATGTGCACTCGAGATGAGTATTCTGTTATTTTAGGGTGGAATGTTCTGTGTATATCTATGAGGTCCTTCTGGTCCAATGTGTCATTCAAAGGTCTTGTTTATTTGTTGATTTTTCTGCTCAGATGATCTGTCCATTGCTCAAAGTGGCATCTTAAGATCCCCTATAATTAATGTGTTCATATCAATATGACTCTTTATTTTGATTAACAGTTGGCTTGTGTAGTGGCTGTTCCCATACTGGGTGCATAAATATTTTCAATTGTTAGATCTTCTTGGTGGATAGACCCTTTAAGCACGTAGTATCCTTCTGTATCTCTGACTACAGTCTTTAGCTTAAAATCTAATTTATCTGATATGCAAATCACTATCCAGTTTTCTTTTGAGGCCCATTGGCATAAAAGACTCTTCTCCATTCCTTCGCTTTCAGTCTGAATGCATCTTTAGGCTCCAAATGTGTCCCTTTAGACAGCATATGGGTGGGTCCTATCCTTTTATCCAATCTGCAACCCTGTGCCTTTTTATGGGAGCAGTTTGCCTGTTCACGTTGAAAGTGATTATTGAAGGATAAGCTTTTATTGACGTCATGTTGCCTGTGAGGTCCTTGTTTCTATAGGTTGTCTCTGTAAATTTCTGTTCTGTCACTTTTGGCTTCTTTCTTCTTTTATAGAACCCCCCTTAATATTTCTTGTAGATCCAGCTTGGTAGTCACATACTCTTTTAGACCTTGCTGGTCTTGGAAGCTCTTTATCTCTCTATCCATTTTGAATGTCAGCCTTGCTGGATAAAGTATTCTTGGCTGCATGTTCTTCACATTTAGTGTCCTGAATATGCCTTTCTAGTCCTTTCTGTGTTCCAGGTTTCTGTGGACAAGTCTGACATTATTATGATGTACCTTCCTCTGTCCATAAGGAATCTCTTCCCCCTAGATACCCTTAGGACCTCTTGTCTAAAATTATGATTTGTGAATTTCACAATCAAGTTCTGGTGGTCTTTCCAGATTCACTGATCTTGGGAAGTGTCCCTTCTGTCTCTAGGATACAAACAGTTTTTCCATCACCCAGATTGGGGAAATTTTCATCCAGTATATTTTCACTATATCTTCTAGTCTTCTCTCCTTCTCTGAACCCTCAGGGATCCCAGTATTTCTGATGTTAGAATGTTTCATGGTGTCATTTATTTCCCTAATTCTGTTTTCATGGCTTCTAATCTGTTTGTACCAGGCCCCCTCCTGATCCTTTTTCTCTATTAGTTTGTCCTCTAGAGCATTAATTCTATCTTCTGCCTTGGTTACACTAGCTGTTAGAGTATTTAGATTAGATTGGATCTCATTGATAACACTTTTAAGTACTGCCAGATTGGCTCTCACTTCTGCTCTTAGAGGTTCTATGTTGTCACTATTGGTTTTCTCCAGTGTAGCTACTGCCTGGATAATTATTACCCTGAATTTCCTTTCCAACATATTGTTTATGTCCATATCCAATAGTTCCAAGGGAGAGGGCACAGTCTCTGAATTTTTCCTCTGTTGGGTGTTCCTCCTCCTAGTCATGTTGGTGAGAGGTGGCTGGGGGGCTATATAGATGAATATATCAACTGTGATCCAGGCAAGGTGCACCCTGGAAAGTTTCAGAGCAATCAGAAGTCACCACTGAAAAAGAAAATAAAAGAGGAAAGAAAAGAAAAGAAAAAGAGAGAGAGAAAGAGAAAAAGTGAGAGAAAGAGAGAGAGAGAGAGAGAACTTGGGCAGAATGAGCCCCAAAAGTAAGATTTATAAGATATATAAACAAATATGAACTAAGAGAAAGACCAACAAAATTAAATGACAAGAAATAAAGAAGAACCCAGCCAAAATGAACCCTAAGAATAGGATCTATATAATACCAGAACAAAACACATGCACAGAAACACTGACAGAAGAAAAAGATGGGAGGGTGGTTATAAATCCTCGATGTGGGTGAGGAAGTTTATTTTGATTCTTCCTGGGTGTATCTTGATATCTTTGTTAAAGATGTCAACGTGATATCTTTGTTAACGGACTCAACTTTCCAGAAATAAAGGGAAATTAAAACTGGTTTATATAGGGGCACCTGGGTGGCTCAGTGGTTAAGCCTCTGCTTTTGGCTCAGGTCATGATCTCAGGGTCCTGGGATCGAGCCCCGCATTGGGCTCTCTGCTCAGCAGGTAGCCTGCTTCCCCCTCTCTCTCTCTGCCTGCCTCTCTAACTACTTGTGATCCCTGTAAAATAAATAAGTAAAATCTTAAAAAAAACTGGTTTATATATAGGGGTAATATTGATTAGGGAAAGAGGATTACCTTGAAGCTTTTATCTATATGTACATTAAAAAAAAAAGAAAGGATAAACTAAAAGAAACACAGGTATATGTATGAAAAAAGTTCAAGTTAAAAAGTTATGGAATATGTTGTATTAAACCTTTAGTTGTAATGGTAAATAGGTTAAAAAAAATTGAACAAGAATCATGAGAACGAATTAAAAGAAATAAAAGTTGTATCTATGAAACACACAGATTTTAGGGTAACACCATGAGCTTAATATATTGTTTTCTCCTGATGTTGGGGTTTTACAGTTGTATAGGGACTCTCTGGTTGTTGTCCTCTCATTCTTTTAACTTCTGGGGGAGGGGCCTGCTGTGTTATTCTCACATCAGTCCTGCTTGGGTTGAGTCACCCTGCAGGTTATTGAGGGGCTGGGCTCTGCAGAAACTCTCTTTTCAGTCTTTCGTTCTCTGGATTTTTTCCCCCCTCTTCGGCAGCTTTTTGCAGTTTTTCAAGTGTCAGAGCAAAGAAAGAATCTGTCTGCACCCATACCTCTGCCTCAGCGAGTAGCCTCAGTCTACTCTGCTCTGGGTGGTCCAGAAAACACAGACTCCCCCTCTGCAAACTCTGCTGAACACCGCAACCTCCCACAGGTGGTGCACACTCCCAACCACTGTCCCAGTGGTCACTCAAGGCCCCTGCACCACTAAAATCACTAGCAATGTTGGTCCAGGGAATCTGCTTCCAGTGGCTCTTTTTGCCAATACTGCTCTCTGGTTTCAGGCCCATGCTGGGTGTGCTCAGACCCCATGGTCATACAGTTTGCAGAAGGCTGCCCCAGAGGGATCCTGACCAGAGATCCCAGAGATCACATGGGTTCTCTCAGGCATGGGCTGGGAACATTTAGACCCTGTGGCCAGTTGTGGAAGACTTCAGTCCTAGAGACTGCCAGCTGGTGCCAACACTAGGCTTTTTCAGAATAAGTGGGAGTGTGACCAGCCAAACGATGGTGCAAGCAGCAGAAAGCCCTGGGATCTAGGACAGAGAATGGAGGTCCTGCCAGACCCTTTCTCTCTGAGGTGGTCACAGGTGGTGACCGTCCTGGAACCATGGGCTTAATTAAGTACATGCCCTTGACCACCCAATTCTACCAGTTGCCCCTTAAGATCTTTTGCTCTTTTTGAGTGTTTTTAACAAGTCTCCAAGTTAATGCTGGTCCCCAACCACAGGGCACTTTCATACTGGGGTATTATTTTCCAATGGGTTGCTTCTGGTGGCTCCCTCCCCCTTCTGGTTATCCTCCGATAACAGTCCGAGCACTCCCACTCTGCTTTCCCTCTGCACTGATGATCTCCTGTCCTTGTAGAGATCCAGAAGTGTATAATCTTACCTCTCAGGCTGATTTCATGGGTGTTCAGAGTGTTCTGGTAGATATTTAGCTCAATTCAGGGGACCAGTTGAAACAAGGTCTCCTACTTCTTCACCATCTGGCCACTTCTTCATCTACTGATCTTTGTCCCATGTTTTTCCTTAAGCTCTTTTTTATTTTTCAAGCTTCTCTCTTAACTCAGGCATCTGGAACCCTCAAGCTCTAGCAATTGCCCTGCAAAGACCTCTAGCCAGCAGACCTCCCAGACCACTTTAAGTGTAACCTGCAACTTGCACACACACAAAAGGACCATGGAATGATCTGCTGAATAACCAACTACCTTTAACTCATTATAATACTAAAATGTCCACAGAAGGAGGAGCATAGGCCTCATTTGCATAACAAACAATGTATGTTTAGACAGGTGTGTGTGTGTGGCCTTATGCCCACATATACATACAATGACACTAGTTCTCTATTTAAATATTCATCCTAACCCTAAATAAAAGGAACCCATTCACCCTTGCTTGGAGAGTGACAGTTTTGGAAGTTATTCCTAATAATGTTCTCATTTCCCAAAAATAAAAATTACTTTGTGCAACAAATCACATGGTGTATTTTCTATTTGCAACTCACCAAAAAGTGAACACACGTTGGTTCATTTGCCCTACCTGATGTGAAAAACTTAGTTATATGGGTATTTCCCCTTTTTAATGAGTTTTGGATACAGATTCTTTCAGTCCAAAAGAGGTTGAATAAAAAGTTGGGTTTATGAGTGGTTTATAAGCAATTCTGTTGATCTTTTCTGGTGTGATACAACTAATCAGATTGATTTTGCTCTGCTTCTGGGAGTTCCTCTTGGTTTCAAAACTGATCCTTAGAACAAAGCAAAATTCTGTGAGCTAGTCTATTAAACATAAACATTGCAGTAGAGCCATCAAGTGTTATGGAACTATGTGCATACAGATTCTGAGATGGCTAGTAAAATCTAATTCTCCTAAATGTATGTCATATATTTGAATTTCTTTTATTTTGCTTTTTTAATTATTTTATTTAAAATCTTTTAAATTTAATTTAGTTAACATATACTGTATTATTAATTTCAGGGCTAGAAGTTAATGATTCATCAGTTGCATATAACACCCAGTGTTCATTACATCAAGTGCCCTCCTTGATGGTCACTACACAATTAACCCATCATCCCACTGACCTTCCCTCCAGCAACCCTAAATTTCTTTCCAATAGTTAAGAAAGTTATGTTCCCCACTCCTGTATGTTTTAATCTTATTTCATTTTCCTTCCCTGACCCTATGTTCATCTGTTTTGTTTCTTAAATTCCACATGAATGAAATCACATGGTACTTGTCTTTCTCTGGTTGACTTATTTCACTTAGCACAATACCCTTGAGTTCCATCCATATCCTTGCAAATGAAAAGATTTCATTATTTTTGATGCCTGAATAATAGTTCATTGTGTTTATATCTATATATCTAATTGTGTGTGTACACACATGCACACACACATATAAATTCCTTATTCTTTCATCTGTTGATGGATATTAGGGCTCTTCCCATATTTTGGCTATTCTGGACATTGCTACTATAAACATTTGGTTGCATGTTCCCCTTGAAATAATTTTATATCCTTTTATAAATACATGGTAGTGAAATTTCTGGACCATAGATTAGTTCTATTCTTAACATTTTTAAAAAGATTTTATTTATTTATTTGACAGACAGAGACCACAAGTAGGCAGAGAGGCAGGCAGAGAGAGAGGAGGAAGTAGGCTCCCCATGGAGCAGAGAGCCTGATGTGGGGCTTGATCCCAGGACCCTGGGATCCAAACAAACCAACAACCAAAGGCTGTTGCTTTAACCAACTGAGACACCCAGGCGCCCCCTATTATTAACTTTTTGAGGAATTTTCATACTGTTTTCCAGAGTGCCTGCATCAGTTTGCATTGCTACCAACAGTATAAGAGGGTTCCCATTTCTCCACATCCTTGCCAACATCTATGGTTTCCTGAGTTGCTAATTTTAGCTATTTTGACTTGTGTGAGCTGGTATCTTATATTTGGTATTTTGTAGATCTGTTTCTCAGTTCAGATACCTAAAGTTTTTTTAGATACCTAGAGTTTTTTAGATACACATGTAGTTTTCCTAGACTCGTTATTATTCCTTCTATGGACCATTCACCCAACTTTCAAGAATAAATAGGGATATGAAGAATACTCATGTGGCTATTTAATCCTGGTGATGAACAAATTATGCACTGGATTCAAATGGGAAATGACCACTTTAGAAATCCCCTAGGTGATAAATGTTCTCATGGTCATGTGCACCTTTATATCAATACAGGAAAAGATTTGTTGAGATATGCACCTGCAGCTCACCTCTGCTAAGTTCCAAATTATTTAACCTCACAATAACATCTCTTTAAGTCATTATCTCATTCCTTCTCTTAAAAGGTATGATTAAACAATGATTAAACAATGAAACATATTACTTTTTACCTAAATTGTCCTGAGTAAACATACTGGTAGCTGTGCTTTTGTGCCGAGAGAACAGAATTTGGAGTCAAGATTCAGTACCTAGATTTTGTATCGTATATTTATTAACTGCATGTCAAAGGATTAATATTTAATTCATTCTAAAGTTCACTTTCTAATGTTTGCAAAATTGGGATTCCAATTGATATATCTCAATTTTTTCACACAAAATATATTAAACATCACAAATACTCATAAATGTGTTAAATAAAAATTGATCAAAATGTGTTTAAAATTCCAATTTTTCTTAGAATAATTCAGGTGAGATGATCTGTTCCATATCTAACTGGGGAAATTAAATTGCCTTGAAAACAATTGGGCCCTAGTCTTCTCCATATTTTGCAAATTCTAAAGTTGTGCCTTTTTATTTTATTTTATTTTTTATTTATTTTTTTTAAAGATTTTATTTATTTATTTGTCAGAGAGAGAGAGGGAGAGAGAGCAAGCACAGGCAGACAGAATGGCAGGCAGAGGGAGAAGCAGGCTCCCTGATGAGCAAGGAGCCCGATGTGGGACTCGATCCCAGGACGCTGGGATCATGACCTGAGCCGAAGGCAGCTGCTTAACCAACTGAGCCACCCAGGCATCCCAAGTTGTGCCTTTTTAAAAGAATTTTTGAAAATGTATTTGACAGAGGGCAGTAGACAGAAGGAGAAGCAGATTCTGTGTGAAGCTGGGAGCCCAATGTGGTGCTCGATTCCAGGACTGAAGGATCATGACCTGAGCTGAAGGAAGACCCTTACTCATTGAGCCAACCCAGGTGTCCCTTTAGTTGTACTTTCTCCTTCTGAAAAACTACTATGATGCCAATTTACTAGATTATTGAGAGTGAATGGTTGCACTTTGCAAAATAGTTATTGACTGACTAATAGATTTGATACTTCTTTTTCATTCTAATTTCTTACTTCTTGATACCCAAGCCTGTTAATTTCATATTATTTACTCTAAAAAGCAGAGTGTTTGTAGAGTTTATCACTATTTAAATACCCTATCATTTTCATCAGAGGAATATAGTGTATATTCTATACTATTCATGAATGTTTTCACTATAACCATAAACAGCTGGCCACTGAAAATGTAGAAGAAAAAATATTAAAGAAAGAGGACTTCAATTAACTTCATTTTGAACTTAGTCTGTACTTTCTAACTGGTTGAGTTATTATTTCCAGATTTTCTTTTAATTCAGGTAAAACACCCTGTGGACAAAGGCTTATGTATGTGGAACCAAGTTAGGAAGAGGCTTTGTCCACATAACAAAGATTTGTAAAATAGCAGAAGATCCTCATACATTTTAGTTAGTGATATATGCCTAAATTTTAATCATTGAGCTTTCCATAGTTATGAATCTGAAATCATGTGTGAAGAAATATGAATTTTTATAGCTACTTACCTTCCTGGTGATTAATGGTCTGTTCACAAAGACTAGGAAACCAGAAAATTCAATCTTGTACATGTTACTCAGTCACAGGCTGAATATTTAAGCTAAATAAACAGAAAGACCCTTAACTAAATTTGTTCTGTGTGTTTGCTTTCATACAACATGGGAAATAAACACTGAATAAAGGAATTTAAACATGAGGGTGTGTAAACATGGGGATTTTATTCCCTTATGATTAGAGAAATGAATCAGGTAAAAGGAATGCCTAATTGGAACAGTTGTGAAATGTTACCAAATCCCTTAACACTCTATTTCCCAGGGGGAAAAGAAGAATGTCAGGAGTTTAATATGATTTAGGTAAAACATAAGATAATGCAATGTGTTACAAGTATCAACACAGTTATTTGTAATTTTGTTACATTATCAACTGAAACTTGCTTTGAGAAATGAGGTGGGACTAAACAGCATTAAATAAAGTTTAACCAATTTCGTTGTGCAAATAGGTAAATGGAACCTGTATAGGAAAATTATTGAAAAATAAATTAGTTGGATCACTTCAAAAACACTGTTAAAAAGGCAATTTGAAATATCATGCCAATTATGATTCACCTAGAATAATAATATCTTTAATTATAATGTAGCAAACAGTTATTGAAGACATAATTTAAAAATATACCCATGTTCCTTTATAATAACATCATTAAGGTCCAAATATAAGTATATAAATGTCTTAGACACTCCATACATTTTCTCACTTAAAGAAAATAAATATTTAATATAGGCAATTGTCATATAATATAAATATAAATAGGTAAAAGGTATTTGAAGAGTTTTGCAAAAGAAATATACCTGTTATTTATAGGACATATCTATATTTTATTCTTTGTTATAGTGGCATGCCATACAAGGTAAATACGTTTTTGGTTTTTTTTTTTTTACATTTTCTATTATGTCATGTTAGTCACCATTCAGTACATCATTAGTTTTTGATATAGTACCTTTAAGTATAACTTTATGTTGAGTACAACTGTGTTGTAATGGGTGAATATAATTACCACCAGCAGCAGAATCTCATTACTTAACATAAAATAAGTTAACATTTCTGTCTTTTGTGAAAAATTAAAACATTAAATTTATCTTTGCATAATAATAACATATTTCTTTTTGGTGTTCCAGATATAGCATATGATTTCATTCAGTGTATTGTAATATCATTACATAAATCTCTTTAGTTTTCTATACTTTCAGAGGACTTTTTCAGTGCATTTTTATTTTTTTAAATATTTATTCCACTATAGTTAACATAAAGTGCTATATTAGTTCCATGTAGACAGTATAGTTATTCAACAACTCAGTATAATACTCAGTGCTCATCATGATTAGTGTACTCTTAATCTCTAACATATATTACACCCATCCCACACCCATATCCTCTCTGGTAACAATTTGTTCTCTATATTTGAAAGTCTGTTTCTCAGATGGTCTACCTTTTTCTGTCTTTTTTCTTTCTTTAATAATTTGCTTTGATCTTAGAATCCACATATGAATGAAATCATATGGTATTTATCTTCCCTCATTGACACATTTTTCTTGACATTATATGCCCAGCTCCATCTATGTAATTTCAAATGGCAAGATTTCATTCTTTTTTTATGGTTGAATAATATTATATTGCATTTATATAACACTTCCTTATCTATTCCTCTGTCAGTGGATACATTGACTGCTTCCATATCTTGGCTATAATAAATAATGCTGCAATAAATATGTGGGTGTTTGTATCTCTTTGAATTAGTGTCCTTGTATTCTTTGGATGTATTTATTTTTAACTTCTTGAGGAACCTCCATACTGTTTTCTATAATGGCTGCACCAGTTTACATTCCCACCAACAATGCACAAAGTTATTTGTTTTTGTTTTTGTTTTTTCTTAACCCACATCCTTACCAACACTTTTCTTGTGTTTTCGACTGTAGCTCTTCTGATGGGAGCAAGGTGACATATCAGTGTAACTTGAATTTGGAACTCTCTGACAATGAGTGATTTTCAGCATCTTCTTATGTGTCTGCTGGCCATCTGAACTCCTTTAGAGAAATGCCTGTTCATGTCTTCTGCCCATTTATAACATGGACTTTTATGTTTTTTGAGTGTTGAACTTTATAAGTTCTTCATATATTTTGGATGCTAACCCTGAATTAGTATGTAATTTGCAAATGTCTTCCCCCATTCCATAGATTGACTTTTGCTTTTTCTGACTGTTTCTTTCACTGTGCAGAAGCATTTTTTTTTTCTAATGTTGCCCCAATAGTTTGGTTTCTTTTTATTGAGGACTAGAATTGTGACACCTCCAGGTTTTGTTTTTTTTTTTTTTTTGTGATGATTTTAGCTATTTGAATACTCTTGTAGTTCCATACAAATTTTAGGATTGTTTGTTCCAGTTCTGTGAAAAAAGTCCTGTGGGTATTTTGATACGGATCCCATTTAATATATAGATTGCTTTTGGTAGTGCAGACATTTTAAGGATATTTTACTTCTAATCCTTGAGCCGATTTTATTTATTTTGTTGTCTGATTGCTGTGGCTAGGAATTCTCATACTGTGTTGAAAAAAAGTGGTGAGAATGGGCATCATTATCTTGCTCCAGACCATAAAGGAAAATCTCAGTTTTTCCCCATTAAATACGTTGTTCACTGTGTTTGTTTGTTTGTTTGTTTGTTTTTAATGTGTCCTTCTTATGTTGAGGCATTTTCCCTCTAAACCTACTTGTTGAGGTGTTTTTTGTTTGTTTGTTTGTTTGTTTGTTTTTCAGTTAGCCACCGTATACTAAATAATTAGTTCTTGATGCAGTGTTCAATAACTCATTAGTTAAATATAACACCCAGAGCACATCACAGCATGTGCCCTACCCAATAACCACCACTGAGTCTTCAAGTTATATCACAAAGCCATAGTAATCAAAAGACAAAAAAAATAGACATACAGACCAAGAGAACAGGATGGAAAACTTGGAAATAAACACCTCTATGGGCAATTAACCTCCATCAACTAAGAAACAATACCCAATAGGAAAAAGTAAGTCTTTTCAACAAATGGGAAAGCTGGACATCTACATTCAAAAGAATGAAACTGGATCACTTTCTGACACCATATCCAAAAATAAACTAAAAAATAGGTTAAAGACTTTAAAGTGAGACCTGAAAATATAAAAATCCTAGTTGAGAACATGGACAGTAGTCTCTTTGACATCAGCCATGGAAATATTTTTCTATATTTGTTTCTTGAGATAAGGGAAATAAAAATCTGCTCCCTTGTTAGGGGCATAGATATTTAAAATTCTTAGATCTTCTGGTTGGACAGACCCTTTGAGTATGATATAGTGTCCTTCCTCATCTCTTATTATAGTATTTGGTTTAAAATCTAGTTTGTCTGATGTAAGGATTGCCATCCCCGGCTTTCTTTTGATGTCTACTATTAGCATGGTAAATTGTTTTCCACACACTTACTTTAAATCTGGAGGTGTCTTTGGGTCTAAAATGAGTTTCTTGTAGACAGCATATCAATGGGTCTTGTTTGTTTGTTTGTTTGTTTGTTTTCATCCATTCTGATATCCTGTGTCATTTGATTGCAGCATTTAGCCCATTTACTTTCAGGGTAACTATTGAAAGATATGAATTCAGTGCCATTGTATTGCCTGAAAGTTGATTGTTAATGTATATTGTCTCTGTACCTCTCTGGTCTGTTACTTTTAGGCCCTCTCTTTGCTTAGAGGACCCCTTTCAATATTTCCTGTAGGGATGGTTTGGTGTTTGCAAATTCTTTTAGGTTTTGTTTGTTATGGAAGCTTTTTATTTCTTCTTCTGTTTTCAATGACAGCCAAGCTGGATATAGTATTCTTTTCTTTTTTTTTTTTTTAGATTTTATTTATTTATTTGTTAGAGAGAGAGAGGGAGAGAGAGCAAGCACAGACAGAGAGAATGGCAGGCAGAGGCAGAGGGAGAAGCAGGATCCCTGATGAGCAAGGAGCCCGATGTGGGACTCGATCCCAGGATGCTGGGATCATGACCTGAGCCGAAGGCAGCTGCTTAACCAACTGAGCCACCCAGGCGTCCCTGGATATAGTATTCTTGGCTCCATATTTTTTTCTTCTTTAGTGCACTGACTATATCATGCCACTCCTTTCTGGCCTGCTAGGTCTCTGTGGATAGGTCTGCTGCCAATCTAATATCTCTACCATTGTAGATTACAAACCTCTTGTCCTGAGCTGTTGTCAGGATTTTCTTTGTCTCTGAGACTTGTAAGTTTTACTATTAGATGACAGAGTGTCCACCTATTTTTTTTTTTAAAGATTTTATTTATTTATTTGTCAGAGAGAGAGAGGGAGAGAGAGCAAGCACAGGCAGACAGAATGGCAGGCAGAGGCAGAGGGAGAAGCAGGCTCCCTGATGAGCAAGGAGCCCGATGTGGGACTCGATCCCAGGATGCTGGGATCATGACCTGAGCCGAAGGCAGCTGCTTAACCAACTGAGCCACCCAGGCGTCCCCTATTTTTATTTATCTTGAGGGGAATTCTTGACACTTCTTGGATTTTGATGCCCATTTCCTTCCCCAAATTAGGGAATTTCTCTGCTCTCATTTGTTCCAATATACCTTCTGCCCCCTTTCTTTCTTCTTCTTCTGGGATCCCAATTCTAATACTGTTTTGTCTTATGGCATCACTAATCTCTTGAATTCTCCCCTTGTGATCCAGTAGATGTTTATATCTCTTTTTCTCAGCTTCTTTATTCTCCATTATTTGGTCTTTTATATCACAAATTCTCTCTTCTGCCTCATTTATCTTAGCAATACGAGCATCCATTTTTTATTGTACCTCATTAATAGCTTTTTTAAATTTCAAGGTGGTTAGATTTTAGTTCTTTTATTTCTCCAGAAAGAGATTCTCTAGTATCTTCTATACTTTTTTTTTCAAGCCCAGATAGCATCTTTATAATTGTCATTCTGAAATCTGCTTCTGACATCTTACTAATGTCTGTATTGATTAGGTCCCTAGTAGTCGGTACTTCCTCTTGTTCTTTTTTTTTCTTCTTCTTTTTTTTTTTTAGGTGAGTTTTTCTGCCTTGTTATTTGTCCAGAGAAGAATAGATGAATGAAAGAACAAAATACTAAAATGGCAACAACAACTCCAGAAAAATATACACTAAGTAAATCAGAAGAGACCCAAAACCAGGATGAGAAGAAAGGAAAAAGAAAACAAAAATATGATTAGGCTGGTGAGTAGAATAGAGCTACACATTTGATTGAGGCTGTATTTTAGTCTGATATAAGAAACTGCCTCCCAAAATTTAAAGAAAGAAACACACACACACACACACACACACATATATACACACACACACACACACACTCACATATGTATACAAAAATAAGGGTAAGCACAATGAAAGGATGGAATATGACTGGAAAGATAGAAATTAAAAAAAAAATTTATTTTTTAAAGATTTTATTTATTCATTTGACAGACAGAGATCACAAGTAGGCAGAGAAGAAGGCAGAGAGAGAGGGGGAAGCAGGCTCCCCGCAGAGCAAAGAGCTCGATGTGGAGCTTGATCCCAAGACCCTGGAATCATGATCTGAACTGAAGGCAGATGCTTTAACCCACTGAGCCACCCAGGTTCCCCCCCAAAAAAAATTAAATAGGAATTGACAAGACAAGTTGGTTGGAAAAATAAGAAAAAGAAAAAAGAACAACAGGGGCACCTGGGTAGCTCAGTCAATAAGCATCTGTCTTCAGTTCATGTCCTGATCCCAGGGTCCTGGGGTAGAACTCCACATTGGACTCCATGCTCAGCGGGAAGCCTGCTTCTCCCTCTCCTGCTCACCTTCCTTGTGTTCCTTCTCTCTCTGTGCCTCTCTCTGTCAAATAAATAAATAAAATATTTAAAAAAATAAAAAGAAAAGAGGGAATGTGATCAAGCTGGAGACTAGAACAAAGCCATAAGCTAGATTTAGGACATAGTTTGATCTGTTACAAGAAACTGTATCCCAAAATTTTAAAGAAAGACAAAACTTATATGTATACAAAAATTAAGTTTATTTTTTAAAGATTTTATTTATTCATTTGATAGAGATAAACACAATGAGAGAGGGAACACAAGCAGGGGGAGTAGGAGAGGGAGAGGCAGGTTTCTGCTGAGCAGGGAGATCAAAGTGGGGCTCAATCCTAGGACCCTGGGATCAGGACCTGAGCTGAAGGCAGATGCTTATAACTGAGCCACACAGGCGCCTCCTCCAAAAAAAATAAGTTTAAATACAATTAAGGAATAGAATATAACTATAAAAATGAAAATTAAAAAAGATTTTTAAAAAGTATTGATAAGATGCGGGGCGCCTGGGTGGCTCAGTGGTTTAAAGCGTCTGCCTTCAGCTCAGGTCATGATCTCAGGGTCCTGGGATCGAGCCCGGCATCAGGCTCTCTGCTCAGCGGGGAGCCTGCTTCCTCCTCTCTCTCTCTGTCTCTGACTACTTGTAATCTCTATCAAATAAATAAAATCTTTAAAAAAAAGGTATTAATAAGATGTTTAAAATAAGAAAGAGAAAAGATTCAAAATAAAGTATAAAAAGAAAAAAAATGAAAATTAAAAAAAATAATTTTGAGAGGCTAAAGAATCATGTGGAAAAAAACCATGAATTCTACATGCTATATTCCCCTGGTACTGGAGTTTTGCAGTTCTCAGTGATTGGTAAACTTGGTCTTAACTGGATGTTCTTGCTGATCTTCTGTGGGAGGGAGGTTCTTGTGGTGATTCTCGAATGTCTGCCTGAGGCAGAATTGCACCGACCTTGCTGGGAGCCAGGCTAAGTAATCTGCTTGAGTTTGCTCTCAGTAGCTTTTGTTCCCTGAAAACTGTCTGTACAACTTTGGAGGACAGGAATGAAAATGGTAGCCTCCCAATCTCCAGCCCCAAAGGAGCTGAGAGCTCAGGGCCCCACTCCTCAGTGAGCCCCCAAAGAAAAGCAGTCAATCACTCCTGTCTCCCTGGTCTCTAGCTGCACTCTGAACAAACCCAGCCTATGACAGAGCATTTCTATTTTTGGCACACAGCCCCATCCAGTGTCTCCAAACCCAGCAGATTCTTGCAGCGTGCTTCTGACCCCCTCTTCCCAGTAGAGGAAGGGGGGTGTCTCCCTGGATCTGCCACTTGTGGGGTCCGTGCTCAACGAGTGGTGTCCCACTTTGCCTTTGATCACTGTTTATGGCAACCCCAAACTGAAAGCCCACTCCTTAGCTCAGTCTTTGCAGACAGCTTCCCCATTTTGACACCTGGGAGCTCTGCACCACACAGGCACTCCCAGTCTTTGTGTGACTCCAAGGGTACTGATACCACCTTGACCCAGCAAATGTTCCACCCCCCGCTCAGCCCCTGGAGTGATGTCCCTCAGCAGAACAGACCTCTAATAGTTACGATTTTGTGCTCCACTTCTCTTTCACTTGCTGATAGCTGCCTGATAGAAGTTCCCTCTGCCACGGACTATCTTCCTGTATATTGTCTCAGATTCACTTCTCCACATGTCCTACTGTCCAGAAAGTGGTCACTTTCCGATTTATAGAATTGCTGCTATTCTTCTCTTCAGTCTCCTGTTTAGTTTGTTGGTGTTCAGAGTGGTTTGATAACTATCTAGCTGAATTCCTGGAACCAGCTGAAATTTAGGTCTCCTACTCCTCCACTATCTTGCTCTTTCCCCAAGAAAATTCTATAGATAGATAGGTAGATAGATGATAGATAGATAGATAGATAGATAGATAGATATGGATATACCCTTTGTTTTTCAGAGTTAGCTCATGTGGTTATGGAAACTAGAAAGTTCCACAACTTGGTGTCTGGTCCTCTCCTGAAGTCCCAGAAGAATCAAGGGTGCATCTCCAGTCCACGTCCAAAGGTCTGAGAACCCAAATTTATTTTATTTTAAGATTTTATTTATTTAGTTGACAGAGCGAGAGAGAGAGGGAGAAAGAGAGAGCAAGCATAACCAAGGGCAACAGCAGAACAATAGGGAGAAAAAGGCTCCCCGATGAGCTGGAAGCCCAATGTGGGGCTCAATCCCTAGGTCCTGGGGTCATGATCTGAGCCAAAGGCAGATGCTTAACCAACTGAGCCACCCAGGCACCCTTACAAATTAATATTTAAAGAGAAAAAAAAAAAACCTATCCTGATCATTCTAGAGAATGCTGGTTCATTCGCTGCTTTATTCCTAAGGTTGCCATGCTATCTTCAGCATCAGAAGCCCCTGCCCTCAGAATCACAGTCCTATCACCAACAGGACAGCCTGTATCCCCCTCTCCATGGTAGTGGAGAACATGTCCTTTGTTCCTTGTCACCTAAAACACCTTCCTGGCTTCAGAACACCTCCTGTTGACCACATACACAAATGAACTGTGGTCAGCACATTGGGTTGATTCTGAAAATAGGGAAGGGGTTCATAAAGGACTCTCCAGGTGTCAGGGAAATGCCAAGGGAGTAACAGGGGCCTCCAAGCCTGAAGGATCCATTGGGAAGGACAGGGGAGACCACAAGACCCCAGACTGAAAACACAAGTTCCTCTCTGACTTCTCAGGATGGAGGACAAGAATGTTAGGCACAGCCTGCCAGTGATCCCAGTCAAATCTGCTTACTCAAGAGACTGGTAAAAGGCCCACTCTGAGGGGCCAGATTCCTCTCTGCTACCAGAACCCAGGAAAACTGATTGAGGAATGGTCATCCAAAACTGGCAGAAGCCTAAGAGTTCCTGGGAATCCCACCCTACCTAGGACCCACAACCTGCAGCACAGGATAGCCCAACTCCTATGCTGTGCTGGGATGGAAGCCTCATATTTCCACCTTTTCCAGACAAACAGTATTGAAACCAAAGCAACTCTGGCTGCCTCCTTATCTGGACATATAATGGGAACCCAGAACCAGAGCTCTTGGTTCCCAAACTCAAATGCACAAAACCACAGCCCATACTTCCCCTCAGGGACAGGAATGGTGCTTCCACAGAATCACTAGTTCTGCTAATAAAGTCTGAAATAAATGGGAAAAAGATGAAAGAACTATGAAAGTCACACATGTCTAATGCAATATCAGATGTTTGATTGATTGTGGCTGGTGGAACTAAGAGAATAATTCTATGTCTGAACAGATAGGGGTTAAGTATGGGGGGGATAAGGATCAAGATGACCCATGTAAGGAACAGGGTTTGTAGTGCATGGTTAGCAATTCTAAACTAGGTTTGTTAGCTAGCAAATCCTGTCCCTTACATGGGTCATCTTGATCCTCACAGCAGCTCTGAGTGATCAGAACTAATCACCACATTTGAAGAGATGTTGCTGAATGCTAGGGTCTTTCATTGCTGCACTGCCTTTACCCAGGACCCAGACCTGAGCCTGGACTGTGGCACCTGAGCTGGGTGAAGTCCATGTCTACTCCATAGCCATCAGGGAATGAAGAGGCACCAAAAAGGGATGATATCCTGTAAGCCAAATATTAGTGAGAGTGGGAATGGAAGTGGGGGTAGGAATGGTTAGTCAAAATTAAATGAGACTGAACACTGTTTAAAATAACTATAGAACAATGACCTGGATGGAACTAGAGGATATTATGCTAAGCAAAATAAGTCAGCCAGAGAAAGATAATTACCATTTATTTTACATGTGGAATTTAAGAAACAAAACAGTTGCATATAGGGGAAGGGAAGTAAAAATAAAATAAGATAAAAACAGAGAAGGAGGCAAACGATAAGAGACTCTTAACTGCAGGAAAAAAAAAAGAAACCTGAAGGTTGTTGGAGGGGAGGTAGAGGATGGAGTAACTGAGTGAAGGGCATTAAGGTAGGCACATGACATAATGAGCATTGGGTTTTATATGCAACTGATAAATCATTAAATTCCACCTCTGAAACTAATTAAAAAAAAACTTGTTGAACAATTAACAATAGAGGGAACTATAACCATATCCACCTCCTATAGTAGGAATGGGAATTATTATAGGAAATTTCTGTGCCATGTATTCACACACAGACAGAAGCTTACCAAGTCCCTACAGTCCTAAGAACTAAGAACTTTTCCCTAGGTCGGTTTTGGCTTTCTCAGCCCTGGCCTGACCTGTCAATACGTGAATATGGGTTATAGTCACAGCTCATTGACAATGTCACTGGGAAGTCATAGTCAGTGATAGGTGAGGGATGGTGTCATGGGTCAGGACTGTAATTCACATTACTGGTTGCTTCTAAAAGTCATCAAACACAGGTGACTTGCTAAATAACAGTGAAGTGAGTATCTTCTTGTGGGCCCTATTGTTTGAAATTCTCAGTCATTGAAATGTAAATGCACAATTTTATAAAGGAGTAAAATATGGTCTTATTTAATAATTATTGTGAATGTGGCCAACTGAATAAAAACAATAAAGTTCAATTAACTAAAAACCAAGGGAGCAAATTGATGGTTAATACAAAAGTGATAACTACAGATGAAACATATAGTTTTTTTCTTGAACAAATGTTTATAAATCATTAAATGACAATGAGTAGCAGAACACTCTAATTAATTCTAGTGCTTATACCATTTTGTGCTTTGTTAGCTTTCATAACGAATAGAAAATTCACACTAAGAATATAACATTAATGAATTAATAGTTTCAGCTATTTAATTCTTATTTGTCCACATTCAGAAAATGAAGGGAGAATTGGAGATAATGAGGAACCCACAATGTACTTCATCCTTGTCAATCAAACTTCAGAACAATGCACATGATTAGAGAGCTTTAGGCACATTCTCTAATATTTTCTGCCCACAAGCAATGAGTGACATGTAGTGCTCTTGATGCAACTGCTTCACTACCAAGAGGAAGAATAATTATGGCTCGATGCTAAGTGCTGAAATCTTTGTTCCCTGAACATTGAGTGAAGCTATTAACACCACAGAATGAATATGGAAGAGGGAATATAAAATTCTCTCAATTTAAAATTATCAATCCATTTTATTATGATGATTATTAGTATTAAATTTAAAATTTTGAGCTCATTGGGTATATCAGTAATTATTTTATGCTGACAGATGTCTGGGGATTCCTTCTGAGTCACCACACTAGTTGGGACACTATCTTGACCCTCTCAGTAACATATGTCAAGAGATTATTGACTCTCTGGGTTCAGGGTCATGAAATCCCAGATACTGATTTTAATAACATTTTATCCAGATGGAAATTTTATCTAGGATTCATGATTTGGCAAATATATAACTTAGTCTTCCCTGTTATTTGCCACACCCATATTCCTTATTCCTCATAAACAATCTTTCACACTATTTCTAAGGTTTTAGGTGTTTTCCAATATATTTTTGTTATGTTTCAAGTTTTTACTTAAGTTTTAATTACCTAACATATAATGTAATACTGGTTTCAGAAATAGAATTTAGTGATTTATCACTTACATGCAACAACCAGTGCTCATCACAGTAAATATCCTCCTTAATACCCATGACCAATTTGACCAATCCCCTCCCTTCCTCCTTCCATCAACCCTCAGTTTCTTCTCTATAGTAAAGAGTCTTTTATGGTTTGCCTCCCTATATTTTCTCCTTCTCCCATGCTAATCTGTTTTGTTTCTTAGAGTTAGCATATGAATGAAATCATACGGTATTTGTCTTTCTCTGACTGACTTAATTCGGCTTGGGCACATGAACCACAATGTTTTGTTTTGTTTTTTTTTTAATTTTTTTTATAAACATATAATATATTTTTATCCCCACGGGTACAGGTCTGTGAATCGCCAGGTTTACACACTTCACAGCACTCACCATAGCACATAACCTCCCCAATGTCCATAACCCCACCTCCCTCTCTCAACCCCCCTCCCCCCATCAACCCTCAGTTTGTTTTGTGAGATTAAGAGTCACTTATGGTTTGTCTCACTCCCAATCCCATCTTGTTTCATTTACTCTTCTCCTACCCCCTTAACCCCCATGTTGCATCTCCTCTCCCTCATATCAGGGAGATCATATGATAGTTGTCTTTCTCCGATTGACTTATTTCGCTAAGCATGATACTCTCTAGTTCCATCCACGTCATTGCAAATGGCAAGATTTCATTTCTTTTGATGGCTGTATAGTATTCCATTGTGTATATATACCACATCTTCTTTATCCATCCGTCTGTTGATGGACATCTAGGTTCTTTCCATAGTTTGGCTATTGTAGACATTGCTGCTATAAACATTCGGGTGCACGTGCCCCTTCGGATCACTACGTTTGTATCTTTGGGGTAAATACCCAGCAGTGCAATTGCTGGGTCATAGGGTAGTTCTAGTTTCAACATTTTGAGGAACCTCCATGCTGTTTTCCAGAGTGGTTGCACCAGCTTGCATTCCCACCAACAGTGTAGGAGGGTTCCCCTTTCTCCGCATCTTCGCCAGCATCTGTCATTTCCTGACTTGCTAATTTTAGCCATTCTGACTGGTGTGAGGTGGTATCTCATTGTGGTTTTGATTTGTATTTCCCTGATGCCGAGTGATATGGAACACTTTTTCATGTGTCTGTTGGCCACCTGGATATCTTCTTTGCAGAAATGTCTGTTCATGTCCTCTGCCCATTTCTTGATTGGATTATTTGTTCTTTGGGTGTTGAGTTTGCTAAGTTCTTTATAGATTTTGGACACTAGCCCTTTATCTGATATGACATTTGCAAATATCTTCTTCCGTTCTGTAAGTTGTCTTTTGGTTTTGTTAACTGTTTCCTTCGCTGTGCAAAAGCTTTTGATCTTGATAAAATCCCAATAGTTCATTTTTGCCCTTGCTTTCCTTGCCTTTGGCGATGTTCCTAGGAAGATGTTGCTGCGGCTGAGGTAAAAGAGGTTGCTGCCTGTGTTCTCCTCAAGGATTTTGATGGATTCCTTTCTCACATTGAGGTCCTTCATCTACTTTGAGTCTATTTTCGTGTCTGGTGTAAGGAAATGATCCAATTTCATTTTTCTGCATCTGGCCGTCCAATTTTCCCAACACCATGTATTGAAGAGGCTGTCTTTTTTCCATTGGACATTCTTTCCTGCTTTGTCGAAGATTAGTTGACCATAGACTTGAGGGTCTGTTTCTGGGCTCTCTATTCTGTTCCATTGATCTATGTGTCTGTTTTTGTGCCAGTACCATGCTGTCTTGATGATGACAGCTTTGTAATAGAGCTTGAAGTCCGGAATTGTGATGCCACCGACTTTGGCTTTCTTTTTCAATATTGCTTTGGCTATTTGAGGTCTTTTCTGGTTCCATATAAATTTTAGGATTATTTGTTCCATTTCTTTGAAAAAAAAAAATGGATGGTACTTTGATAGGAATTGCATTAAATGTGTAGATTGCTTTAGGTAGCATAGACATTTTCACAATATTTATTCTTCCAATCCAGGAGCATGGAACATTTGTCCATTTCTTTATGTCTTCCTCAATTTTTTTCATGACTACTTTATAGTTTTCTGGGTATAGATTCTTAGTCTCTTTGGTTAGGTTTATTCCTAGGTATCTTATAGTTTTGGGTGCAATTGTGAATGGGATTGACTCTTTAATTTCTCTTTCTTCTGTCTTGTTGTTGGTGTAGAGAAATGCAACTGATTTCTGTGCATTGATTTTATATCCTGACACTTTACTGAATTCCTGTACAAGTTCTAGCAGTTTTGGAGTGGAGTCTTTTGGGTTTTCCACGTATAGTATCATATCATCTGTGAAGAGTGATAGTTTGACTTCTTCTTTGCTGATTTGGATGCCTTTAATTTCCTTTTGTTGTCTGATCGCTGAGGCTAGGACTTCTAGTACTATGTTGAAAAGCAGTGGTGATAATGGACATCCCTGCCGTGTTCCTGACCTTAGCGGAAAAGCTTTCAGTTTTTTCAATTGAGAATGATATTTGCGGTGGGTTTTTCAAAGATGGCTTTGATAATATTGAGGTATGTGCCCTCTATCCCTACACTTTGAAGAGTTTTGATCAGGAAGGGATGCTGTACTTTGT
Source organism: Enhydra lutris kenyoni (assembly GCF_002288905.1). Classification (NCBI taxonomy): domain Eukaryota; kingdom Metazoa; phylum Chordata; class Mammalia; order Carnivora; family Mustelidae; genus Enhydra; species Enhydra lutris. Next base: position 1,290,778 of record NW_019154187.1, read on the forward strand.
CAAATGCTTTTTCAGCATCTATTGAGAGTATCATATGGTTTTTGTTCTTTCTTTTATTAATGTGCTGTATCACGTTGATTGATTTGTGGATGTCGAACCAGCCTTGCAGCCCTGGAATAAATCCCACTTGGTCGTGGTGAATAATCCTTTTAATGTACTGTTGGATCCTATTGGCTAGTATTTTGGCGAGAATTTTTGCATCTGTGTTCATCAAGGATATTGGTCTGTAGTTCTCTTTTTTGATGGGATCCTTGTCTGGTTTTGGGATCAAGGTGATGCTGGCCTCATAAAATGAGTTTGGAAGTTTTCCTTCCATTTCTATTTTTTGGAACAGTTTCAGGAGAATAGGAATTAGTTCTTTAAATGTTTGGTATAATTCCCCCGGGAAGCCATCTGGACCTGGGCTTTTGTTTGTTTGGAGGTTTTTGATGACTGTTTCAATCTCCTTACTGGTTATGGGTCTGTTCAGGCTTTCTATTTTTTTCCCGGTTCAGTTGTGGTAGTATATATGTCTCTAGGAATGCATCCGTATCTTCCAGATTGTCAAATTTTTTGTCGTAGAGTTGCTCATAATATGTTCTTTAATTGTCTGTATTTCTTTGGTGTTAGTTGTGATCTCTCCTCTTTCATTCATGATTTTATTTATTTGGGTCCTTTCTCTTTTATTTTGATAAGTCTGGCCAGGGGTTTATCGATCTTATTAATTCTTTCAAAGAATCAGCTCCTAGTTTCGTTGATTTGTTCTATTGTGGGTTTTTTGTTTGTTTGTTTGTTTTTTTCTATTTCATTGATTTCTGCTCTGATCTTTATGATTTGTCTTCTCCTGCTGGGTTTAGGCTTTCTTTCTTGTTCTTTCTCCAGCTCCTTTAGGTGTAGGGTTAGGTTGTGGACCTGAGACCTTTCTTGTTTCTTGAGAAAGGCTTGTACCACTATATATTTTCCTCTCAGGCCTGCCTTTGTTGTGTCCCACAGATTTTGAACTGTTGTGTTTTCATTATCATTTGTTTCCATGAATTTTTTCAACTCTTCTTTAATTTCCTGGTTGACCCATTCATTCTTTAGAAGATGCTGTTTAGTCTCCATGTATTTGGGTTCTTTCCAAATTTCCTCTTGTGATTGAGTTCTAGCTTCAGAGCATTGTGGTCTGAAAATATGCAGGGAATGATCCCAATCTTTTGATACCGGTTGAGACCTGATTTAGGACCAAGGATGTGATCTGTTCTGGAGAATGTTCCATGTGCACTAGAGAAGAATGTGTATTCTGTTGCTTTGGGATGAAATGTTATGAATATATCTGTGATGTCCATCTGGTCCAGTGTGTCATTTAAGGCCTTGATTTCCTTGTTGATCTTTTGCTTGGATGATCTGTCCATTTCAGTGAGGGGAGTGTTAAAGTCCCCTACTATTATTGTATTATTGTCGATGTGTTTCTTTGATTTTGTTATTAATTGGTTTATATAGTTGGCTGCTTCCACGTTAGGGGCATAGATATTTAAAATTGTTAGATCTTCTTGTTGGACAGATCCTTTGAGCATGATATAGTGTCCTTCCTCATCTCTTATTATAGTCTTTGGCTTGAAATCTAATTGATCTGATATAAGGATTGCCACTCTTGCTTTCTTCTGATGTCCATTAGCATGGTAAATTCTTTTCCACCCCCTCACTTTAAATCTGGAGGTGTCTTCGGGTTTAAGATGAGTTTCTTATAGGCAACATATAGATGGGTTTTGTTTTTTTATCCATTCTGATACCCTGTGTCTTTTGATTGGGGCATTTAGCCCATTAACATTCAGGGTAACTATTGAGAGATATGAATTTAGTGCCATTGTATTGCCTGTAAGGTGACTGTTATTGTATATTGTCTCTGTTCCTTTCTGATCTACTACTTTTAGGGTCTCTCTTTGCTTAGAGGACCCCTTTCAATATTTCCTGTAGAGCAGGTTGGGTGTTTGCAAATTCTTTCAGTTTTTGTTTGTCATGGAAGCTTTTAATCTCTCCTTCTATTTTCAATGATAGCCTAGCTGGATATAATATTCTTGGCTGCATGTTTTTCTCGTTGAGTGCTCTGAATGTATCATGCCAGCTCTTTCTGGCCTGCCAGGTCTCTGTGGATAAGTATGATGCCAATCTAATATTTTTACCATTGTATGTTACAGACTTCTTTTTCCGGGCTGCTTTCAGGATCTTCTCTTTGTCACTAAGACTTGTAAATTTTACTATTAGGTGACGGGGTGTGGACCTATTCTTATTGATTTTGAGGGGGGTTCTCTGAATCTCCTGGATTTTGATGCTTGTTCCCTTTGCCATATTGGGGAGATCCTCTCCAATAATTCTCTCCAATATACCTTCTGCTCCCCTCTCTCTTTCTTCTTCTTCTGGAATCCCAATTATTCTAATGTTGTTTCATCTTATGGTGTCACTTATCTCTCAAATTCTCCCCTCGTGGTCCAGTAGCTGTTTGTCCCTCTTTTGCTCAGCTTCTTTATTCTCTGTCATTTGGTCTTCTGTATCACTAATTCTTTCTTCTGCCTCATTTATCCTAGCAGTGAGAGCCTCCATTTTTGATTGTACCTCATTAATAGCTTTTTTGATTTCAACTTGGTTAGATTTTAGTTCTTTTATTTCTCCAGAAAGGGCTTTTATATCTCCCAAGAGTGTTTCTCTAATATCTTCCATGCTTTTTTTGAGCCCGGCTAGAACCTTGAGAATCGTCATTCTGAACTCTAGGTCTGACCTATTACCAATGTCTGTATTGATTAGGTCCCTAGCCTTTTGTACTGCCTCTTGTTCTTTTTTTTGTGGTGAATTTTTCCGCCTTGTCATTTTATCCAGATAAGAGTATATGAAGGAGCAAGTAAAATACTAAAAGGGTGGCAACAACCCCAGGAAAATATGCTTTAACCAAATCAGAAGAGGTCCCAAATCGTGAGGGGGGAGAAAGGGGATAAAAAGAGGTTCAGAAAAAAAAAAAAAAGAAAAAGAAACAATTAAAAAAAGAAAACGAATAAAGAAAAAATGCAAAAAAGAAAAGAATATATATATATTAGATAAACTAGTTAAAAAAATGTTAAAAAAGAAAAGGGTAAAAGTTAAAAAAATTTGGCAGAAGTAGAGAAAAAAATTGAAAAAGAGAAAAATTAAATTAACTGCAAGGCTAAAGAATCATGGGGAGAAAGCCATGAGTTCAGTGCTTTGCTTTCTCCTCCTCTGGAATTCCGCTGCTCTTCTTCTTATTGAAACTGCACTCCTCGGTAAGTGAACTTGGTCCTGGCTGGATTTCTTTTTGATCTTCTGGGGGAGGGGCCTGTTGAAGTGATTCTCAAGTGTCTTTGCCCCAGGCGGAGTTGCACCACCCTTACCAGGGGCCAGTCTGAGTAATCCGATCGGGTTTGCTTTCGGGAGCTTTTGTTCCCTGAGTGCTTTCCGTAGAGTTCCGGAGGACAGGAATGAAGATGGCTGCCTCCCAGTCTCCAGCCCGCAGGAGCCCAGAGTCCAGGGCCCCACTCCTCAGTGTGCCCTCAGAGAACAGCGCCCAATTACTCCCGTCACCCTGGCCTCCGGCCGCGTTCCAAACTGACTGACTGGTTCAAGGTAACCCCGAGCTTAGAGCTCACTCCTCGGCTCTATCTCTGTAGCCAGCTTCTCTGTTCTAATACCTGTAAGCTCTGCGGTACTCAGACACCCCCAATCCTTCTGTGACCCTGCCGGACCTGAGGCCACGCTGACCCCGCGTGGGCTTCACCCCAGTTAAGCCTCTGAAGCGATGTCCCTCAGCGGAACAGCCTTTTAAAAGTCCTGATTTTGTGCTCCGTTGCTCCGCCACTTGCCGGGAGCCGGTCCCTCCCCCCATGTTCTATCTTCCTGTCGCTTTGGATTCATTTCTCTGCCAGTCCTACCTTTCAGAAAGTGGTTGATTTTCTGTTTCTAGAATTGCTGTTCTTCTTCTCTTTGATCACCCGTTGGATTTGTAGGTGTTTGCAAACTTTAGATAAGCTATCTAGCTGATCTCCCGCTACCTGAAGTAGTCTCAGCCTGCTACTTCTCTGCCATCTTGACCCCTCCCCTCGAACCACAATGTTAATAGAAGAATTATCGACAACAGCCAAACTATGGAAAGAGCTCAAACGTCCATTGACTGATAAATAAAGATGTGGTACAAATATACACAATAGACTATTACTAATCCATTTGGAAAGACATGGATGGCACTAGAGTGTATTATTATAAGCAAAAGAAGTCTTTCAATATCTAGGGGTTCATGTAAAAATATCCTTCCTTGGAGAATTTCTTGTTCTCTTTACCATCCTCACTTGCTTCTATCTCTTTCTATGAACGGACGGCTCTGTCAGTACATCCTGTTTGACTTACTGCTTCACTGTCTCAGTTTGTATGTGCCCTCTGCACCTGAATGTGACCTATTCATCTATCTACTCATCTATCCCTGACCTATCCCCTAATGTCTCCCCAAGGTCCACTTCTCTCACCTTATTAAACTTAACCAATTTCACAACACCCAAGACAGAGCACTGTTGATGAATTATTTCACATTGAACATACTGGGCTCTCTGGCTCCCCAGACTATCCAAAAACCCCTCCTCATAGGTGCCTAGTAATTTCTGAGAATATCCAACTGTCTCCATTAGGGTCACTTCAGTCAGACTGACTGAGAGTCATTGGTGTATGCCCCAATCCAGGAATTTGCTCCAAAGCAACTGAGAGTTTGCAGAGGGAAGTGGAATAAATAGTTCGGGAGGACCAAGGAAAAGCAGGGAGGACACCAGCCACCTTGGAGTCCTGTGTCATGCAGCTTCTGGAAGAGAAAATAGCCATCCCTCAATGGATGATATGTGCCGTCATTTGCCCAGAGCACAGCTGGGGAGGGAAGTTAAGGGAATATGAAGAAATTGTGTGAAGTGGGATGGGATTACTGAGACAGACAGGAATTCCTCAGGGTACATCAGAAAAATCCTGGTGTCAGAGAGAGAAGGAAAATGTCTATTTCAGATTGTTTAAATAAAGTCAGATGAAGTATTTGTTAAAGAAGAGAAAGTTTTGCATTTCTGAAAACTTTCCCATTATACCCTCTGTTCCTAGCCTATTTTATCCCCATCTTTAGGGTCTGAGATCACATTGTCTGTTAAAGGAACTGTGTATGGCCTGACTTTTACATTAGTATCAGCTTTAGTGAAGGCCACTAGGCTGATCTCACTTGCCGCAGCACTGAGAGTCTTCAGAGTGTTTGTGGAGTCAATGAATGAATCTACTTATCCCACACACAGCCTACTACAGAGAGATACATAAAAACATGGATTTGTTTTATCTAAGCGATTATGCTGTTTTTATTTTTGATAAGTTCATAAGTCAACTAAATGATAACCAAATAAACTAATTATGACAGTAAATGTACCAAAAACTGCAGTTTATTTATTGGCCTTACACGTAATTATTATGACAGCTACACATTAGTGGGTATTTTTGAATATTACACAAGACTTTAAGCATCTAGCATTGATGTAACATCTTACAGTTGTTAATTATTTATCATTGAAGATCTGTGTGGTTCCCAAAATATTAGACAACATACCCAGGTTATCTGGCTTAACTGAGGGTTCAAGTCTTGAAGCTCTGGTGTCAGAATTCACGTTCTAATGTAAAGATAATTTTTCCCAGAAATTTTTATTTACTTAACCCAACATAGGGGCATCTCACTGGCAACACCTTGTTCTTTAGGATGGGAAAGGATGTTTAAGTCATATAGGTTTGTGTGTTGTGTGTATGTGAGAAGTGCTGTGAGTGTCCAACCCTACTTTCACAACTGTCCTCTCCTAACTGCAAGCTGTTTAAAATCAGAGAATTCAGATCTGTGTGAAGCGGAACCATAAATTTTGCACAAACATACCAGCTTACATCTTTCAAAAAGTGAGAACACTGAATGTACATCAGGCTTATGTTAGTCATTAAAATGATAATATGAAAGTGAAATGTTAAGCAAAATGCCCAACATAATTAAGAATGAAAGGCATTTTATGTTTATGCTTAGTGTTGTTACTTATATCTTTTGATGTTAAACTATTTTATTCCATCTCAATGAAGGTTTAAGTAATTCACTTTATGTATCTTAATGTGACTATATTAATACAATATTTAATGAAATTAACCTCGGATCAAAGCATGACCATGTTTAGAGGAACAGACAAGGTTTAAAATGCAATTAATTGTGGAGCTCAATTAGAAATTCTATAGTGTGGCATTCAGGGTTGAGATAAATTCAACAGAAGTAGAATCGAAGTTCAACAAGAAGTAGATCTTCTTGTTTGTTTGTTTGCTTGTTTTAATTTAATTTTATTTTTTCACTGTTCCAGGATTCATTGTTTATGCACCACACCCAGTGCTCCATGTAGTACATGCCCTCCTTAATACCCACCACCAGGCTTCTCAAGTCTGTAGGTTTCATTTCCAAAATATTGCAGGAACCTGCAAAACTGGAACTTTCCAAGTTTCCTGATATTATTTTATTTTGATTATTACTTTTTCTTATTTATGTGACACAGAGAATAAACTTCTGACTAAAGTGCTGTAAAAATATGTTTCAAAAGATAGGATTCAGATTATTCAGATTAAGCTAAATTGGCAAGAGTTTAAAAAAAGGACAAAATTAATTTCCAAACCTCTTATTAAACTATTTTCTTAAAGTACATTTTGCATTTTACTGTCAAAGACTTTGAATGACACACAAATATAAATTTGTAAATATAAAGATGTATTAATATCTACATTTATAGTTATTTTCCTTGTAAAAACAACCTCCATAAAGGTGCCGAGTTTCTTGGCCAGATACCATTGTAGATATATAATCATTTACCAATAAAAGTTAAAAAAAAAAAAATATATATACATATATATATGTATATATATATATCCTGAAAAGAACACCAGATCCTTAAATTCTGTCAACTATTTTTTTATCCTTCAGTAGGCAAAAATGAACTACTAGAGTAAAAGATATCAAATTTTCAAGGCATGATACCACCAGTGGAATTGAAATTTGTGATGATGCATAATTAAAACAAAAAAATAAACTTATAATTCTAGCTCAATGGACATTGAAGATGAGGCAAATTGCATAAATATTAATTTTAATGAAAATAAATAAACTTTTAAAATTGAATAAAAGCAGATTTGTCAGAAAAATTTACTAACTAGTAACCCAAATATAACTTTGTTTTAAAAAAATTCCAAATAATCCTATGAATGCCATATACTGTTTCCTACAAAACCACCAAGTTGTTTTTGCATCAGAAACATCTACATGTTTGTTTTTTCCCCAAAAAATGAAAATTATGGAGCGCCTGAATGGCTCAGTGGTTTGGGGCCTCTGCCTTTGGCTCAGGTCATGGTCTTGGGGTCCTGGGATCGAACCCTGTATTGGACTCTCTGCTTGGTGGAAGCTTGTTCCCCCTTTCTCTCTCTGCCTTCCTCTCTGCCTACTTGAGATCTCTGTTTGTCAGGTAAATAAATAATATCTTTAAAAAAGTGAAAATTGATCTTTCACAAAGGAAGATATGCACACAGACAATGTGGTAATAAAAAAATCCTTGGAAACACTAATCATCATGGAAATACAAAATAAAAACAAAAACAGTTAGTATATCCATACTAGCATAGCTAAATGAAAAAGGATGATGTTACCCACAATTGCTGCCAGTTGGAGCAAGTGGTACTCCTGTGACTTGCTGGTAGGCATGTAAAATTGAACAAACATATTGTTGCACTGTTTACTAAAAATTAGTCGTGCATCTACCAAATGAATAAAAACATGTGATTACAAGAGGGAAGTTAAAGCTATTTTTGTCATAATAGTTCCAGACTGAAAATAGCCCACATGTGCATCCTCAAAGTAGTAAGTAAACAAAAAGTGTTAGATTCAGAGATGGGAATATTATTTATGAACAAAAAAGAGCAAACTGATGATAAATGCAAAATCATGGCAGAATCTTTAAGAACATATTAAGTTGAGAAAAAGACTTATGATATAAAAATTTCCCATTTTGTTTTCACTGAAGCAAAATTCCTCAATAAGCCAAGCTACAGAGTAGAGATACAAATCTGACCAGCAATTCTATCTTGGTTGAGTGATTTCACCGAAAAGGTCATGAAAAACACTTCTGGTCTGGTGAGAATTGTCTCTTACTACTTAGTGGGTAAATTACAGGCCCACATTATTGAAATTGGTTGACCAATCAGGTTTTGGCATTCTAGTGTTTATAAGATATACCACAATTAAAAAGAAACTACAATTGATGTTGAAAATTGTTTGACTACTTAGTTCATTGTTTGAACAAATACTTATTGTATGGTGTGCTGTAAAAACATTTTAATTATTTGCTATCAACAAATTTTTAACAGTCCCCAATTAGATGTATTGATGACAACCTAGGAAAATACCCAAACTATGGAGGTTTGTCTTCATTTCAATGTAAAATAGTAGCAGTTATAGATATAACACATATATAACTTTTATCTAGGAAATCCCACACAGTCACTTTATACAGCCTTTAAATCAGAGGCAAATCAATGTAATCTTAGTCATGACTTAAGGCAACGCACTGACCCATGCACTTTCTCAGGACTCCCCTGACTTCAGTGTTCCTCATACTGTAGATGAGGGGATTCAACAAAGGTGTGAAGATCGTATAGAAGGCGGACACCACTTTATCACTGTTAGCTGGCCTGTAAGATTTGGGTTGCATATAGGTAAAAATGGCAGCTCCATAAAAGAGTCCCACCACAGAGAGATGCGAAGAGCAGGTGGCAAATGTCTTCTTGCAAGCTTCTTTAGAATGCATCTGGAGAACCACAGCTAAGATGAAACTATAGGAAATCAGGATGAGAGAAAATGGGACCAGGAGCATTAATACACAGCAGCTGTACATCACATACTCAAAAGCAAATGTGTCAGCACAAGCCAAATGTATCAGAGTAGGGGCCTCACAGAAGAAATGATTGATCTCATGTGCATCACAAAATGGGAAGCTCAGGGTAGCAACAGCCTGCATGAGCCCATCAGCTGCCCCAAGGAACCAAGACCCCATAGTCATTCGCAGGCATAATTTCCAGTTCATGAGAATGGGGTATCTCAGTGGGTGGCAAACAGCCACATAGCGGTCATAGGACATGACTGCTAAGAGGAAGCACTCACCCCCTCCCAAAGTGAGGAAGAAGAAGATCTGTAACCCACAGCCAGCAGGGGAGATGGACTTCTTGCCAGTCAAGTAGTTAGCTGCCATTTTGGGCACAATGGTAAAGACCAGCATCATGTCCATGAGGGAGAGTTGGCTCAGTAGGAAGTACATGGGTGTGTGGAGCCGAATATCCTGTTGAATCAGGAAAATCATGAGTGCATTGACCATGAGGGAGGTGAAGGCAATTGTCAGAACTATCACAAAAAGAAATAGATGGGCTTTTGTGTAGTTGAAGAGTCCTAGAAGAATGAAATCTGAGGTGGTATTCCAGATGTTCATGATTTCAAAGTGGAGTGACACTGTAAATGAATAAATAGATGACAGTTTTTAATCACTTGCAATGGTCTATATAAATTACATATTTATTGATAAGCACGTGCTTGATAATGATAAAATATTTTTCAAATTTTTCATCTGCCATTTAAAACAATTGACTTGGACATAAAATTAGTTTCAACTTTTTCCAAATTATTCTCACTTTCAAAGTTTTCAAAATAAGTACCCCACATTTATTATTGATTCATTAGGATAATAAATATTTTGATCCATTGCAAGGATATGATAAGTGTGTCTTTATGCCACATGACACCAATATAAGTGAACAAGAGGACACTATTCAAATAATTTGTAATTTATGTTAGTGTCTTGTCTTGTATTGTATCATGCATAGTTAAAGTTCTTAGAAGCTGAGTTACATCAATGTGTTCAACTATATAAAAAGCAGGTCCTTGATATATATACATATAAAACAAAGCAAAATTTATTGTAAACTGATGTACTATATTTTGACTTATTGAATTTGAATTAAAAAATGTTAAAATCAGATCATCTTTCTTGATATCATTTAAGTCAGGAAGGCATTGATTTTCTAAAGAAGACATATTTTCAAGTCTAGGAGCTACAATACTGAGTCTGGATGGACAGGGATGATGGCAGAGAAGTAGGAGACCCTGTTTCAACTGGTCCCCTGAATTTAGCTGGATATCTAGCAAACCATTCTGAACAGTCATAAAACCAGCCCAAGATGAAAGAACATACAATCTAGATCTCTAAACAGAATTGTGGCTACTTTTTTTCCAGGAAAGATGCACAGAGTCATGAATCTGTGGGGATATATTGAAAGATAGACAGAAAAGGAGGGAGTGCTTCAGATAAGGTGATTCCTGGAAAGTGATATAACACCAGAGCACAAAAGTCTCCTATGTCGGATACCAGGCAAAATCTTGCAGAGCCATAGCGCCTGGGAAAGTGCCCTAGAGCAGTGCTCAGACAGAATTCAGGAGCTGCCTGTATGCTTGGGAGCCCATGGCTGCTCATGGTTTTAGAATTACAAAGGGTAGGGATATGCCAGGGTCCCTAGGACAATCTCTGAGAAAGTCACTCTGGGCATGCATTGCAGGAGGCTGCAGTTTTCAGTAGTTCGTACAGAAACAGAGCCTTTTTGCCCTGGAGAATTTAGTGAAGAGAGCAGACTGCGATTTCTCTGCTCTGGGACAGAGGTTTGGGTGTGGCCATTTTTGCTTTGACCCTCAGAAGTGGCAGGGAAAGCTGGTAGAGAACAAAAGCTCAAAAGACAAGTTTTGATGGAGCTCATCCCCCAAACAGGGGGCAGGGCAATTCTGCCCAAGCAGGATTGCCAGAGAAATAGTTCCACAGGTTTCTCCCCCAGACCACAGGCTGAAAGAACAAGAGGCTGACAACCCTATGGACCCCATAATACTGTAAAATCCCAACACCAGTGGAAAATTGTATATTGAGCTCTAGGCATTGCCTCATGGACTGTTTATTTTTCAGATACTGTTCTCTTTTATTTTTATTCTTTCTCTTATGCTTCTTCTAGGTTTTTTTTTTCTTTCTTTTTGTCATTTCAACTAGATGTTTAGTATATCAACTTATATTTCACAGTAGCTTCTTAACGTGTACTTTTACACACCTCTGTCTTTTTTCAGATATATGTTTTATTATAGCCTTTTCCCCCATTCAATATTACCTTTATATATACAAGTTTTACTTTCCCTGTAATTTTGGGAAGAAGTATTCTCTAACAAACAGACAAAAATACACACAGGAAAAACTGAAATGCCCTATGGACTAGATGTCCATAAGACAGGCTTAGAGAGATCAATGATACCTTGAAACATTCCAATATCTGAATTACTGAGATCCTTAAAAGGGTAAAGAGAGAGAGGACTAGAAGATATATTTGAACAAATCATAGCTGAGAACTTGCCTAATATGGGGAAGGAAACAAGCATTCATATCCAAGAATCAGAGAGGACCCCTCCTAAGATCAATAAAAATAGACCAACACATGGGATATAATAGTAAAACTTGCAAATCTTAGGGCCAAGGTAGCTATCCTGAAAGCACCAAGGGTGAAGAGGTTTATTACATGCAGAGAAAGGAAAATCAGAATAACATCAGACCTGTCCACAGAGATCTGGCACTAAATGAGAACATGTAGCCAAGTATACTTTATCTAGCAAGGCTATCATTCAGAACAGATGGAGAAACAAGGAGCTTCCAGAACCAGCAGAAACTGAAAGAATATCTGTCACCAAGCCAGCATTGCCAAAAATATTAAGGAGGATTCTATAAAAGAAGAAAGACCCCCAAGAGTAATATAGATCAGAACTTTACAGAGGCAATCTATAGGAACAGGGACATTACAAGCAATATTATGGCAATAAATCCATATCTTCCAATATTTACTCTCAACATGAATGGACTAAATGCTCTTGTGAAATGGCACTGGGTTTCAGATTGGATAAAGAGACAGTGCCCATATATATGCTGTCTACAAAAAACTCATTTTGAACCTAAGGCCACCTCCAGATTGAAAGTGAGGGGCTGGAAAATGATGTATCATGGTAGCAGCCCTCTAAAGAAAGTTGGAGTAACAATTCTCATATCAGACAAGTTAGATTTTAAACCAAATACTGTAGTAACAGATGTAGAGGGACACACTATCATACTTAAGGTGTCTATCCGAAAAGAAAATCTAATAATTGTAAATATCTATGCCCCCGCTTGGGAGCAGTCAACTACATAAACTGACTGTTAATGAAAATAAAGAATCATATTCATAATAATACACTGATAGAAGGAGACCTCAACACTCCTCTCTCAGCAATGGACAGATCATCTAAGCAGAAGATCAATGAAGAAAACAAGAGCTTTAAATGACACATTGGACCAGATGGACTTTGTAGATATATAGAGAACATTCCACCCTAAAACAACAGAATACCTATTCTTCTCACTTGCACACGGAACTTCCCCAAGAATACACAACATACTGGGTCACAAGTCAGGTCTCAGCCAATACCAAAAGACTGAGATTATCTCTTGCATGTTATCAGATCACAATGCTTTGAAACTGGCCTAATCACAAGAAAAAAAATTGGGAGGAATTCAAACACTTGGACTTTAAAGAGCATCCTGCTAAGGATAGATTGGGTCAACCAGGAAATTAAAGAAGAATTTAAACAATTCATGGAAACTACTGAGAATGAAAACACATTGGTCCAAAACATATGGGATACTCAAAGGTGGTAGGAGGGAAATACAAAGCCATCCAAACCTCTCTGAAAAAATAGAAAAAAAAATCCTAAATGAACAAGCTAAACTTACACTAAAGGATCTGCAGAAAGAACAGCAAAGAAAACCTAAATCAAGCAGGAGAAATGAAATAAAAGACTAGAACAGAGATCAATGAAATAGAAACCAGAAAAATAGTAGAACAGATCAACAAAACTAGAAGCTGGTTCTTTGAAAGAATTAATAAGATGGATAAGCCACTGGCTAAACTTATCCAAAAGAAAAGAGAAAGGACCCAAATTAATAAAATCATAAATGAAATGGGAGAGATCATGACTAACACCAAGGAAAGAGAAACAATTATTAGAAATAATTACCACAAAAAAATTTCCACCAACTGTATGCCAATAAATTAAGCAACCTGGAAGAAATGGATGCCTTCCTGGAAACTTAAAAACTACCTAGTCTGAAAGAGGGAGAAATAGACAATCTGAATAGACCAATAACCAGTAATGAAATTGAATCAATAATTCAAAACCGCCCAAAAAACGAGAGTCCAGGGCCAGATGGCTTCCTAGGGGAATTCTACCAAGAATTTAAAGAATTTAAAGAAGAAATAATACCCATTCTACTGTAGCTGTTTCTAAAAAAAAAAATACCAACAGAAGGAAATTTTCAAAACTCATTTTAGGAGGCAAACATCACCCTGATCCCAAAACCAGGCAAAGACCCCAACAAAAAGTGAAATTACAGAGCCATATCCCTGAAGAACATGGATGGCAAAATACTCAAAATATCCTACAGTACAATAAGATCCAGCAGTACATTAAAAGGATTATCCATCAAGGCCAAGTGGGATTTATTTCTGGGATGCAAGGGTGGTTCAACATTCACAAATCAATGTGATAGAAAACATTAATAAAACATAAGACAAGAACCATATGATCCTCTGAACTGGTGCAGAAAAAGCATTTGGCAAAATACAGCATGCTTTTTTTTTTTTAAAGATTTTTTATTTATTTATTTGACAGACAGAGATCACAAGTAGGCAGAGAGGCAGGCAGAGAGAGAGGAGGAAGCAGGCTCTCCGCGGAGCAGAGAGCCCGATGCAGGGCTCGATCCCAGGACCCCAGGATCATGACCTGAGCTGAAGGCAGAGGCTTTAACCCACTGAGCCACCCAGGGACCCCGGCATGCTTTTCTTATTAAAACTCTTCAGAGTGTAAGGATAGAGTGAACATTCCCAATATCATAAAAACCAAATATGAAAATCCTAGAGTAAATATCATTTTCAATGGGGAAATGTTGAAAGATTTTCCTTAAGGTCAGGAATATTACAGGGATGTCTACTTTCACCATTATTGTTCAGAATAGTGCTTGATGTCTCAACAGAAAAAAACAAAAGGCATTCAAATTGACAGGGAATGAGTCAAACTCTATCTTCAGAGATGGCATGATACTATTCTGTGGAAAACCCAGAAGTCTCCACAAACAGTTGTCAGAACTCATAAAATAATTCAGCAACATTGCAGGATACAAAATCAATGCACAGAAATCAGTAGCACTTCTATACACTAAAAATGTAACTGAAGAAAGAGAAAATAAGGTATTTATCTCATTTAAAATTGCACCAACAATCATAAGATACCTGGGAATAAATCTAACCAAAGAGGTGAAGGATCTGCACTCCAGGAGCTAAAGAACACTTACGAAAAAATTTGAGGAAAACACAAAGGGATGACAAAAGTTTCCATAATCATGTTTTGGTGGAGTAAACACTGGGAAAATGATCTTCCCAGAGCATCTACACATTCAATGCAATCCCTATCAAAATTCCATCAACTCTTTTTCAGAGTTGGAAAAAAAAAAATCCTAAAATTTGTGTGGAAAGAGAAAAGACCCTGAATAGCCAGGGGAATGTTGAAAAAGAAAACCAAAGCTGGTGGCATCACAATGCCTGACTTCAAGCTGTATTACAAAGTTGTGATCACCAAGGTAACATGTTATTGGTACAAAAATAGACACATAGATCAATAGAAGAGAATGGAGACGCCACAAGCAGATCCTCAACTCTATCATCTGCTAATCTGTGACAAATCAGGGAAAAATATCCAATGCAAAAAAGACCATCTCTTCAATAAATGGTGCAGGGAAACTTGGTCAGCTACATACAGAAAAGTGAAGCAAGACCATTATATATCAACTTATGTCATACAACATAATATCTTCAATGTTCATCCATACTGCAACATATATCAGAATATTCTTCCATTTTAAGGTTGAATAATATGCCTTTATATACATATACTACATTTTACTTATTAACTCATTCCATCTATGGACATTTCTGTTACTTCCACTCCAGGTGTACACTTAAATAACTATTTAATGGGATTTTTTGGTAACTTGCTCATTATTTTTTTTGAGTAGGTAAGCATATATATACCATAAAATATAATAATTTGCACTAAATTTTAGCTTACATCATACAATATAAGTGCATGTGCTTTTGGAGAGTAATTACAATTTTCATGAATTTCCAAGTTAAAATGCATTTTTATTATTATGATGTTTTTACTTGTGGTTAAGTGCATTCTTAAATATGAAATAATTAACTGTTAACTTTTCAAGGGATATAAGGGATAACTATGCATTTGTTTTTAGGTGAAAACAGTCACCATATTCTTACTGAGTAGTTAGAGTGCTCATAGGAGTTAGATTATTTGATGGAAAAATCAACTAAATTTGTCAAATAAAATGAGTGGGAGTATTTATATTCCATGTAGAATGCTGAAATTGCAATATCTTTAAATTACAAAGTTATCTCTTCTGTAATACTATTAGAAGACACAAATATATCCTCTCCTTTTTCTATTATCATAGAATATTTAGGAGAGTGTCTATAATTTTCCTTTCTATATTTTACAGACTCCTGTCACTCTCAGTATTAAAATGCTAAATCTTCCCCAGAATACTGAAAAGATTAATCAGTTCCTTATGTACAAGATAAAATAGTAACAACTAAATCATTTATTTGATCAAATTCACAGGCTAATATAAGAGTGTTAATCTATTTTGGCTAACATTTATTTTATTTCTTCATATTGTAGGATGGATAACAGAGTAAATTTTCCCTGTAAAACTGTACAGAGTGTGTAGGATTACTATAGATTTTCTGGAGCTCAAAATTCATAAACAAATTACTATTAAGAGATTAGTGTGACCTACCCACATAAAAATAATGGCTCTCAACAGGCTGAATCTGCATCCCCTTTGAGCAGCATCATCCTAAAAGACTACTTCTATTCTGGCCACATCAGACTTGCTCATATCAGTGTCTATAATGACCTATTAAGGGGCGGAGCCTCTTGACATCTTTTGCTAAAAAAGCTTTCTTACAAATATGCTAGTGTTGCATAAGCCTGACTTTTTGGATGCCAACAGGGATTTATTTTAAAAGATTTTAGATATTTTGAAACCTTAAATATCATTTCCACTTTCAGAAAGCTGTGTTTCCTTAAAATGAAAAAGAATCAATTAAAAGGAAAAGTAAAATGTACATAAGTGATCTTGGAAAGGGAGGATGATTTAAAAATACAATAAAGAGCTGATTTTGGCATTACTTCATTAGATTTTGGTGAGGAAAAATTAAAGAGCTTTTGCCAAGAGACAAGCTTTTGTCATAGAGAGTAATTAAAATGGTGGAATGCTAAAGATGTACTATGTTTGCTAAGTTGAAATAATAATAATAATGATAATAATAATAATAAAATTGAAAAAGTTATTTAAATTAAAAAATGATTAGATACATACGTGGAATTTAAGAATTATAATAGATGAATATAGAGCGGGGAAAAAAGAGAAGCAAGCCATAAAAAAGACTTTTAACTGTAGAGAACAAACTAAGGGTAGCTGGAGGGGAAGTTGGTGCTGTGACGGGTTAAATACATGGTGGGTATTAAGGAGGGCACTTGTGATGAGCACTGGATGTTATATATAAATGATGAATCACTAAATTCTATTCCTGAATATTGCACTGTATTTTAAGACACTGAATTTAAATAAAAACATGAAAAAGAAATAAAGTGATGAAATGCATGGAAAATCCAGCTACTTTTCTTTCTCCTTTTTGAATTTAATTTGACAGAATTATTGTGTGTCAAAAGTTTAAATTTTTTGTATCTGTTTTATGTTATTTTATTATAAAACTTATGTTTCTTTATTTCTAAATAATATATATTTATAAAGTAGTTATATTTATAAATTATTTAATGATTCTATATATTTAATATGTATATTACATAATATAAATATATAATATATTCTTATAAATATAATATATATACACATATACATCTATGACAATAAAAACAATGGCTACTGCAAATTGTATTTGTTGTGCCAATCACTTTGTAATTTGATTCCATGTGGCCTGCTTTTTCATTATTCTATTGCTTGTAGTGATTTTCAGTTTCCAGATAAAGCTTGGCTTTTGGATTCATTTTCACCACTTCTGCAAACTTGACTTTTCTAACTGAAGTATACTTATCACATTACAAATCCATTAAATTCTATATACATATAAAACATATACAACATGGCATATTTGATGGGAAAATCTACCTCTGTAAAATTGTAAGATGTTTTAATTTCTTAATCCAGGACTGTAATAATTGTTATTTTATTTGTTTAAAAAGAGAGGACATGATAGATTTTAGATTTGCTTCTGTTTTTGGATGTTGAATACACTTTGTGCAACAGAGGTCAAATACTGTGTGGTTTCTCAGGGTCCATGAGACTAAAAATCAGAGAAACTCCATGTAAAAAGAAGATGGACATACCACTCCAAACTCCACCAGGAAACTGAAGTTACAGTGGACCTGGGTATCTGAATTGAGATCAATTTATGGGCATAATATAAAGAAACCACAACTTCATTATTCATTTATCTATTGATAGACACTTAGGTTGCTTCCATATCTTGGTTACTGTAAATAATGCTGAAATAAACATATGGGTGTATGTATCTCTTCACTTTATGGTCAACTAATCTTTGACAAATGAGGAAAAATATACAGTGGAAAAAAAGAGTCTCTTCAATAAATGGTACTGGGAAAACTGGACAGCTGTGTGTAGAAGAATGAAACTCGACCATTCTCTTACACCATACACAAAGATAAACTCAAAATGGATAAAAGACCTCAACATGAGGCAGGAATCCATCAGAATCCTAGAGGAGAACATAAGCAGTAACCTCTTTGACATAGGCCACAACAACTTCTTTCAAGGTATGTATCCAAAGACAGAGGAAACAAAAGAGAAAATGAACTTTTGGGACTTTATCTTTTCAAATTTATGTTCTTCAAGATCTATAAGGACCTTCTCTAACTCAACACCAGAAAACAAATAACCAAGTCAAAAAAATGGGCAGAAGACATGAACAGATACTTCTCCAAAGAAAACATACATATGGCTAACAGACACAAGAAAAAACGTTCTTCATCATTAGCCATGAGGGAAATTAAAATCAAAACCACATTGAATACCACCTTATTCCAGTTAGAATGGCAAAAGTTAACAAGGCAAGAAACAACAAATGTTGGAGAGAATGTGGAGAAAAGAGAACTTTCTTAAGACTGTTGGTGGGAATGCAAGTTGGTGCAGCCACTTTTTCAAAAGTGCAATATTGTGGTTTCTCAAAAAATTAAAAATAGAGGAACTTATGACCTGGAAATTGCACTACTGGGTATTTACCCCAAAGACACAGATGTAGTGAAAGAAGGGCCATATACACCCCAATATTCACAGCACCAATGTCCGCAGTAACCAAACTGTGGAAAAAGCTGAGATGCCTTTCAACAGACAAATGGATAAGGAACATGTGGCCCATATATTCAATGGAATATTACTCAGCCACCAGAAAGGATGAATACCCAATTTTTGCATCAACATGGATGGGACTGGAGATCATTATGCTGAGTGAAATAAGTCAAGCAGAGAAAGCAGTTATCATATGATTTCACTTACTTGTGGAAAATAAGGAATAATATGGAGGGCATTAGGAGAAAAAGGGGAAAATGAAGAGAGGAGATTGGAGGGGGTTATGAACCATGAGAGACTGTAAACTCTGAGTAATAAACTGGAGGGTTTTAGAAGGAAAGGGGGAGGGGATGGGTTTTTCAGTGATGGGTATTAAGGAGGGTACTTATTGCATGGAGCACTGGATGATATATGTAAACAATGAATCTTGGAACACTATATAAAATCTAATGATATATTTTATGGTGACTAACATAACATAATAAAAATAATAATGATAAAAAATTAGTGTTCTCTCTCTCTCTCCTTTTTTAAACTATGTTATGTTAGTGTTCTCATTTTCTTGTGGTCAATACCTACTGGTGAAATTATTGGATCAAAAGGTATTCCTATTTGTAATTTTTTAACATTATGTTCAGTTAGCCAGCATAAAGTACATCATAAGTTTTATATAAATATAAACATTTTATATATATATTACACATAATATATTTTAAATAGATATAGATATAGATACTGAGATAGCATTGTCTGGTGACAGATGGTAGCTGCACCTGTGAGCCCATAACATATAGAGAAGTTGAATAACCATGTTGTAAAACTGAAACTAATGCAACATTGTATGTCACCTGTACTCAAATAAAATAACTAAGTTATAAAAAATAAAATAATAATTATGTAAAGAAAACAAAAGAAAATTTTCACCAGGCCCTCATTTTAACAAGAATGGGATATTTTGCCCATCCATCTTCCTGAAGAAATGTAAGGATGCAATACTTTCTAGATATCACAAAGAGAGACTGTGTGGAAAAGTCCATCTAATAAGTGTGCAGACCTGGCCAGCATACAGAGCCAAGAAGCCACAGACCAGAAGGAGAAAAACAAAATGAAATAAATATCATTCTGTTGTTATGATACCCATCCATAGGAGACACTTCATGATTCTTGGAACACAGACTTTGATACAGAGAGAGGTATGCAGGAGGCTTATTGTACAATGCACTTAGGAAAAAGTTTCAAAGAATGAAGGAGGCAAAACTTAATGCAGGGAGATGTTGAACGATGTTGCAATTACAACAAAGTTATCAGCTGCCCCAGGAGGAGCTCTAACATATTCCTTCCATGCTGTCCTGCTGTGAGGAAAATGGTCCCATTTGTGCCCCAACAGGAGCATTAATAGGTTGTGGCCTGCCCCCAGGATGGGAACATGGCTTTGGACTAGGTACTGTTCCTTAACCAAAAACAATTCCTTGAGAAGGATTTACCAGTGTGTCTTAAAATAGCACTCTGAACAACTGGGGTCCAAACAATGTATTCCTGAAAGGAAAAGGGAATTATGGGAGCACAGAATAATTAAAGGTATCTGCATGAGTTACACTCAATCAGAAGTCAAAATGAAGGGAATTCTTTGTATGTCATTCACAGTTTGGTTACTGTGACACAGAGCAGGTAGATCATGTAATTTGGGTGTACCAATAACATTTAGCAAAAATGACCAGTTCAGTAAAATATATTTTCTTCCAGTATAAGATACAAGGCAGTTTGGAATTTGCCCACAAGGAGTATGCTGGTTTTAGGAGCTCAAAACATCTTTCTGGCATGCCTAATTTTTGTTTTTAGAAGAACTGAGTTAAATAAGTCAAATGGAGAGATTCAATTACCATATGGTTTCAGTTACTTATGGAGCATAAAGAATAACACAGACGACATTAGGAGAAGGGAAGGAAAAGTTAGTTCAGGGAAATCGGAGGGAGAGATGAACCATGAGAGATTGTGGACTCTGAGAAACAAACTTAGGGTTTAGGAGGGGAGGGAGGTGGGGGTTGGGTGAACCTGATGGTGGGTATTAAGGAGGGCATGGAATGCATGGAGCACTGGGTGTGGTTCATAAACAATGAATCTTGAAACTCTGAAAAAGTAAAATTAAATTTTAAAAAATTGTGCCCTAAAAAATAAATGACTGTTAATATTTTCCTGATAAAAGCCTCAGTGCTGAAATAGGAACCTGGAATTCTACACGAAAGAGCAAAAGTAAATGCAATGGATAGCATATATTTCCCATATGTGTCAACTGTAGTGAGAAGGGCATTCCATTATACAAGTGTCTTCTAGTGTTAGCTCAGACACTCTGTAACCAACAGCTCTCAAAATATCTCAGGATTTTTCCTTCTCTCAAATGTCCTTGCTTTGTACTCTGGACTTAAATGCATCCTCCCAAATTTCTTTGTTGGACACTCTGCAAATGTAGAGGGATTTGGAAATAAGAATGTTACCGAGGTAGTTAGACTAAATTGCTTCATATGTCTTGATTTAAGGATTAGTGTGCTTTTGAGAGAGATCAGAGTTCATGCTATTTTTCTTCTTCATGATGAAAGGCCATGTGAGGCAGCCTTCTGCAAACTAGGAAGAGAGATTTCACTGGGAGCCAACTTGGCCTATAGCTTAATCTTGGAATTCCTAGCCTATAGAACTTCAGAAAATAAGTAGCTGATGTTTAATCTACCTACTCTATGGTATTTTTTCATGCAAGACCGAGCTGGCAAATCCATTCTGGGATATAGATAACAAGTTTCTTTAGAGGATTGATACATAGTGCCCTCATGAAATTTTTGTGGCATTGTTGGGACTTTCTTCACAGTGACCTCATGGCTTTTACATTGGATCCATTCTAGGACTAAAAATTGACTCAAAATAGGATGCAAGAATGTATTTTTTCCCTGATGACAGCTGTGATCAGATTTTTACTCCTCAAGTCTTTATCTTATTTTTATGTTAAGCAAAACTACTGGTAGCTGCACATATATCTCATTTTAAGAGAGTGAGCATTCATGTCCATTTTGTTCACCATGCCTTTGAAGTGTTTGTGGCATCACATGGTCCATGTGGGTCCTGGGTTCTTTCATTCCCACTTATACATGTAGATCCAGATCCACAACAGTATATTTGATCATTAATTTTGGCCAAAATGTGCAGCTTCCAATGAAATTCACAGTGCTTTTGGTATTTCTAGAGTGAATTCCAAAACACTCTGGGCTTTTCTGTGGATCATTGTCAGCTGCCAATGCATCATAAGTTTCAACATATCCTATGCCTTTTATTTTTTAATCTCTTACTCAGCTGTCAGCCGTGGTCCATCAGACGTCATCATCTTACCTATTACAGGTACTTGGTTTATTACTTTGATGGGTACCTTTATGCCTCAAATATAGTGCCCAGTTAATTTTTATCCAAAAATAAAATTGTTGTTTTTTTAAATAATAATTTTTTCAAAAAAATTAAAAAAGCATTTTATCAATAGATAATTGGCATTTACACTTTGTAAGATTAAGGTGTATGATGTGATAATGTGATACATGTATAGATTCACAAATGTTTACCACAAGAAAATTAGTTAACACATCCTACCTCTTCACATAATTGCCATTTTGTTTTTGTTATTATAGTGATAACATTGATTTTTACTCTTTTTTGCATTTTTTAATTTCTTTTCAGCTTAACAATATTCATTGTTTTTTGTTATACCTTTCAAGTATACATTATACTGATTCTATGTGATTGCTATAGTCACTATGCTACAGATTAGATATAGAAAATATGATTCTAGCAGTTAAATTTCAGGGCTGCTGAAGTTGTTTGACAATAGTATTTGTGACAAGCAATAGAGCAAACTTTGTAATTAATTAATTAATAATAAATTAATTCTGTCAACACATCACTTTGTCCTTGTTAACATCTTTTTTTTTTAAATATGTGAGGTAAAAGTGGAGTATAACATTATAGTAGTTTCAATGCACAATATAATAAGTCAATATTTTTATACACTACAAAATGTTCACCACAATCATGGTGGTTATCATCTTTCACCATACAATTAACCACATTCACCCATTTTTCCCACCCATGAAACCTGTTCCCTCCATTCTCCTTATTCCAGCAAACTGATCTATCTATAAGTATATTTTGTTTTGTTTGTTTTAAATTCACCCTATAAATGAAATTATACAATATTTGTCTTTCTCTGACATTTCACTCATAGTTGTGCCCTATGAGAAGGTTGGAAGATTGTTGTAGAGAGGGGGACCCTAGGATCATCTCATCCCACAAATACAACTAGATAACTTTCAAATCACCCTAAATGCCTCAGAAATCAAACTGAAGCATAGCAAAACAAACTCCACAACTAAAGTTAAAGAAGAGTCTACATTGAAGAAAGTAGGAAGTGTGGAGATGTGGTTTGGGAGAGAAACAGATCTGGAGAAGGGCAGGACACAAACCAACACAAAGGGGAACATATGGGGAAAACAAATGGAGTCTGAATGGCAATGGGGTTACTCTTGGAGAAAAGGCAGTAAAAGAGCCTGCTGACATACAGCATGGTAATAATCTGTAGAGTGCCTAGGACACACAGGAGTGAAGTTATTCACTCATCTTGGAGAGCCTGTCCCAGAAAGGCAGCATTCATGGAAAGAGCCCTCTGGGAACAAAGCAAATGGAAGGCACCAATTTCCTCCCCCAACACTCAGCATAAGTGCAGGACCATGTGTGGGAACCAATGCAGTGCCAACACTAGCTACCTATCTTGCTTCCTCCAAGCCCTGCACCCCCATCTCTGGTGGAACAAATTTTCCCCATCACCCCCATCACCAGTCCCAGAACAAAATACACCAACCCCCCAAAAAAACCTGCCCAAGCCCCTGCATACACCATATCTCTCAGCCCCAGAGTTTTGCAGTGTATCAGTTCCAGCAGTAGTGGTGACAGGTCTCAATTCACAAGCAGACCAGAGCTCACCTAATTAAAATTCATCACCTTCAGACCAGGGACCAAACACTGCTTACAACAGGTAAAGAGAGACGCTGAAAATGACTGTCCTGAAGGAAACGGTAACCAGAAGAAATAAAATATATATAATACATATCAGAGACATTCCTAGAAGTGTCAGGCCCTGGGAAAGAGAGGACACTACATGGTAGCACACTACTGGAACTCTTCTCCATAAGGTCATTACCTTCAAGAACAGGAGATACAGCTGACTTTCTTAGTCATAGAAAGAGCACAGAGACATAAACAAAATGAAAAACAAAACAAAACAGAGAAATTAAAACCAAATGAAAGAACACAAAGCCATGGCTAGAGAGCTAAGCAAAATAGATATAAGTGACACATATGATGGAGTATTAAAGCAATGTTTGTAATTACACTCCCTGGATTGAGAAAAGAGAGGAATACAAGAGTGAGACCTTAAACAGAGATAAGGATTAACAAAACAGAGATAAGAGACTCAATAAATGAAATGAGAAACATGCTTGATGGAATGAACAACATGCTGGAAGAAGTGTAGGAATGAACTAAAGACATAGAAGACAGAATATTGGTACTTAATCAAGGTGAAGAAAAAAGAGAGGAAAAAAGTATTATACAAAGCAAGAATAGACTTAGAGAACTCAGTGACTCAATCGAGTGAAATAACATTCATATTATTGGGTTCCCAGAAGAAAAAAAAGAGAGAAAATGGGGAAAAATATTTGAAGAAATGTTGGCAGACAACTTCCTAAACATGGGTAAGGAAACAGATATTGAGACCAATGCAACACAAAGAACCCCCTAAAACATCAATGAAAGCAGATGCACAGCAAGGCATATTCTAAAATTGGCAGAATATAGTGATAAAAATCTTAAAAGAAGTAAGAAAAAAATAAGAAAATAACATACAAGGAAACCCCAAAAACACTATCAGGAGATTTTTCACCAGAAGGGAGATTTTCACCAGAAAGGAATGGTACAATATAATCAAACTTCTGATTGGGAAAAATCTTCAGCCAAGACTACTCTATCCAGAAAGGTATCATGCAGAACAGAGGAAGAGGTAGTTTCCCAGACAAAGACTAAAGGAGTTCATGACCACTAAACCAATCTTGCAGAAAATATTAAAGCAGATGCTTTGTATGGAAAGGAGAGATAAAAAGTGAGAATATAAAGGTAGAAAACAGAAAAGCAGTAAAAGTGAATATTTCTTTACAAAATCAATTTATTGGGAGTCATGGAACTCACAAGATAAAAGGATATACAATATAATAACTTATACAAAAAGTTGAGAAAGAGAGGAGTAAAGAATGTATTCATACTTAAACTACCAGACACCTAAAATACTTAAACTTAACACTTCTATCTGTAAATATATTTATATTGGTATTTAAATATAAATACACATTAATATCTGTTATATATGCTGTATATTATATATACTTACATATAATGTAATGATTACCATATATCACAACCAATAATAAATATTCAAACAGCAAAGACAAAGAAATCCAAATCTGTTGCTAAAGAAAATCAGAAAACCATGAAAGAGAGAAAGAGGTGAAAGGATCAGAGAATATCTTGGAAAAAATAATAAGATAAAGATAAATACATATCTATCATAACTGGTTTGAATGTAAATGGACAAAACACTCCAGTCAAAAGGCATAGAGTGAAAGAATGGATAAAAAGGGGGGGGGGGGAATCAACTCCATTATATGTTGCCTAGAAGAAGCTCACTTAAGATCTAAGGAGAGTGGCACCTGGGTGGCTTAGTGGGTTAAGCCTCTGCATTCAGCTGGGGTCATGATATGAGGGTCCTGGGATCAAGCTCCACATCAGGCGCCCTGCTTGGCAGGGAGCCTGCTTCCCCTCTCTCTCTGTCTGCCTCTCTGCCTACTTGTGATCTCTCTGTCAAATAAATACATAAAATCTTAAAAAAAATAAGACTTAAAGGGACCAGCAGATTGAAAGTGAAGGATAGAGAAATAACTATCAAGCAAATGGGTGTCAAAGGAAAGCAAGAAAGTCAGCATAGCAGTACTTTTACCTGACAAAATGTATTTTAAAAGAAAGAATGTAACAAAAGGAAAAGAAGTTCAAATAAATAGTAAAGGGGTAAAAGCATAGCAACTTGTGCTAGAAACATTTCTAAAGGTAAGGGAGACAAAAGGACAAATGAACTCTTGGGGGTTCATCAGAATAAAATGTTTTTGCACTGCAAAGGAAACAGTCAACAAAACTAAAAGGCAACCTACAGAATGGGAGAAAATATTTTCAAATGTCTTATCAGCTGTAACAGGATGATAATATAGCTGTAAGGTTGACTATTACCTTTATTGTTATATAATACCCATCTTATCCTCTTGATATAGATATAGATATTTATATCTCTTGATATATATATATCATATCTATATCTATATATAGATATAGATATGTATGCATGTGTATGTGTGTATATATATATATATACATATATATCTTTTTTAAGATTTTATATATACATATGTGTATATATATATATATATACCTGTATATATTTGTGTATATATGTGTGTATGTGTGTATATAATTGGAATATTAGCCAGCAAAAAGAATACAAAAAGAATAAAATCTTGCCATTTGCAAGGGCATGGGTAGAACTAGAGGGTATCATGTTAAGTGAATTAAGTCATTCAGTGAAAGACAAATACCATATGATTTCTCTCATATGTGAAATTTAAGAAACAAAACAGAGGAACATAGAAGAATTGAAGGAAAAATAAAATAAAAACAGAGAGGGAAGCAAACCATAAGAAACATGCAACTATAGGGGAAAAACCTGAGGGTTGCTGGAGAGGAGGTGGGTGGGCAATTAGGTGACTGGGTGATGGGATTTAAGGAGGTCACTTGAAGTAATGAGCATGGAGTGTTTTATGCAACTGATGGATCATTGAATTCTATTTCTGAAACTAATAATACCACATATGTGAATTAAATTGAATTTAAATGCAAGTTTAAAAAAATAAACTCTCCAAAAAAAAAAAAAAAAAAGAAAGAAAAAAAGAACTCTCAAGACACTAAAATACATTTGAGGAAACAACGTGTATTGCTAAGTGAAAGAAGCCAAGCTGAAAAGAGTACATGTTGTATGACTCCAACTTTAAGACATTCCAGAAAAGGCAAAACTATGAAGACAATAAAAATTCAGCTGTTGCTAAGAATTTGAGTTAGGAGGATAAGGGTAGATAGGTGGAGCACAGGAGATTTTTAAGGCAGTTAAACTCTCCCATATGTTACTGAAATGATAATTATATGTCACATTTGTTGAAACCCATAAGAATGTACAATAGAACATGGGTGTGTAAATATCTCTTCCAAATCCTGATTTCCTTTTTCTGGATATATATGCAGAAGTGGGATTTGGGGATCATATGTCAGATTTTATATATATTTTAAATATTTTTTAAAGATTTTATTTATTCATTTGACAGACAGAGAGCACAAGCAGGGGGAGCAGCAGGCAGAGGGGGAAGCAGGATCCATGCTCAGCAGAGAGACCAAGACAGGGCTCAATCCCAGCACCCTGAGATCATGACCTGAGCTGAAGGCAGAGGCTTAACCCACTGAGCCACCCAGGCGCCCCTTAAATATTTTTAAAATTGAAGTATAGTTGACATATAAAATTAGTTTTGGTTATGCAGTATACTGTTTCAATAATTACATATAAAATGTTCATGGCAATAAATATTATTGACTATATTAGGCCATATTATTGACTCTGCCATATTTTCCACCTCTGTAACTTATTTATTTTATAACTGGAAGTTTGTACCTTGTAATCTCCTTCACCTATTTCACCCATCCTCAAGCCCACTCCTTGTTAGCAGCCAGTAATTTGTTTTTGAGGATCCCTCATACTATTTTCCATAAGAGCTGTCACCATTTTACTTTTCCTTCAAAAGTATGGAAGGGATTCAATTGAAGTAAACTTATGATTTATTTTTCAATTATTTGTTTTTGTTTTTATTCATTCAGGCACTCTGTCTTTTGATTGAGTTTGGCCCCACTCATATTTAAAATAATGTAAATACTTACTCTTGACATCTTATAAATTGTTTCCTATCTATATTTTTGTTCATTTTCCCCCTTCTTGTTGACTTTGTGCTTTGATGGTTTTGCGTGTGTGTGTGCATATGATTTTTCACTTTTTTTTTCTTTTTTAATGTATCTACTGATTTTTCTTTTTTGCATGATTGGTTACCATGGGTTTTGCACTATTTTATAGTTCTAGCAATCTTTTTTAAGCGCATAACAACTTCACGTCAATCACATACAGATACTATATAATTCAATTGCCTCTACATTTTTTATAATTGATGTCAAGTTTTACTTCTCTTATACTATATTTCCACTAACACATTTATCTTATAATTATTCTTGTCTTCTAATTTATATACTAGTTTTAAAAGTTATTCATGTACTGCTATTATAATATTTGAATATTATTTGTTTCTTTTTAGCAATAACATTTATACTTTCATATGCTTTCAGATAATAAGTATCTATTTGTTTCAATTTTTAAGAACTACCTTTAGCACTCCTTCTAAGACAAGTCTAGCAGTGAGCAATTTCTTCAGTTTTTGTTTGTCTGGGAAAACCTATCTCTTCTTCATTATTTAAGGACAATTCTTGGTTGGCAATTTTTTCTTGCAATAATTTGAATATATCACCCCATTCTCTCTACACCTGCAAGGTTTCTGCTGAGATATCCACTGATAATCTTGGGGGTGTCCCCTAGTATGTGACAAATTTCTTTTATCTTTATGATTTTAAAATTCTCTCTTTGACTTTTGATAATTTAGTTATAGTATGTGTACATGTATATCTTATTGAGGATATCCAAATTGGAGTTTACTGAATATGTTTGTATTGATTAATGATTTTCATCAAATTTGAGAAGAGTTTGGCTATTATGTTTTTCCAAATATTATAATATTATTCCTGCCTCTTTCTCTCCCCTTTCCTAGGACATTTATTTTATCAGTACATTTGATAGCATCCTACAGGCTTCTATTCATTTTTCTTTTTTTTTTCTTTTTTGTTCATTCAATGAACCAAATATTCAAGTTTGCTCACTCTTCTTCTTAGTCAACAATAATTGTTCCCCTCTAGTATTATTTTTTAATTATTCTACTTTAATCTCTAGAATTTTTATTTGATTCTGTATTTATTTATTTATTTATTAATACTTACCTCCTTGATGATATTTTCTCTTTGGTCAGATATTATCCTCATACTGTTATATAGTTTTTAATACATGATTCCCTTTAGTTCTCTGAACATATTAATGATAGTTTATTTAAATTATTTGTCTGGTAATTCCAAAAGGAGGACTTCCTCAGTGATCGTTCTGTAAACTTTTTCCCCCCCATGACTGGTTCATGACTCCTTATTTATTTTCATAAATAATACTTTTGGTTGAAAGCAAGAATTTTAAATAATACAGTGTCTTATAGTTGGACATCATAAGGTCCCTAAGGTTTACTGTTGCTGTTGTTATTGCCATTTGTTTTGGTGACTTTCTTCAATTACTTTTGTAAAGTCTGTTTTCTTCATCATATGCAGCCAATGACATCTCTACTCAGTGAGATCATTGGTCAGTTTAGGTTTTATAGGGTTTCCTTTAAGTGTCTACAACTAGTAAGTCTCCCAGTCTTTGCCTGGGGCCTCAGTTTGCATGTTGGGACATGTTTTTAGTATTCAGTCAGGCAGCCTTCCTGCTTCTGTTGTGTCTCAGTATTAGCTTAGGGCCCTTATCATGTCATTCCTCAGCAAGAATACAGCTCTGGGAATGCACATAGCCTTGTGAATGCACATGATCTTCGTGGGTTCCAGGAATACGTTAGAGCTTTCCAAAATATACTATTGATATCTCATTCCCCACGTTTCCTTTTTAGCTATTTTGAATAGCCAATCCCCTTCCCCCCAACTATTATATATTGTTTTAAAAAGCCATAATGTTCAACAATTGCCTTTGTTTTTTTTCCCCTCAAATTCCCTGAGGATTATTTGTACTGGATAACTGCTGTGTCAGATACAAAAACAAAAACAAAAGCAAAATCAAGACAATCAGGCTAGCAAGGTCTTCCAGGAAATCAAGAAACCAATTCACTAACGTGAATTATCTGGATCTGGGGATGAGACATTGAAGGAAATCCAACATTGTTTTGCCCCTCCAGTGGCTGCTCAGTACCATCCTGCTTTGTACCATCATCGACAGTATTGGTCTTCAAGAAGAAGAGGGGATATGGACAGACAAATTAAAAGTCCACAGTGTTCACTAATTTTACTGAATTTCAGTTTTTTTTTTTTTTTTTTTTTTTTTTTTATGGAATAGATGGTCTCCATATTGCTGAAAGCCCTTCTTTAATTTCTGAAATTCTGAAAAAGTTGATTCAGGAAAATTTGTCGATGTTTGTATTGCTTTTATGTAAGTAACATTTATTTTCAGGAGTTCTCACTCTGCCATTTTTTTTAACATTATGTAACCTTCATTTTTGAGATATTTCTGCTGCATATATAATTCTTGCAATAATTTTTATATATCGCCCCATTCTCTCCACACCTGCAAGATTTCTACTGAGATATCCACTGATAATCTTGGTTGGCAAATTTTTCTTTATGTAATTTGAAGTTATCTGTCTATTACTACTGGTTTGCTTTGCTTTTGATGTGTCCTGCAATTCTCACTCCTTTTGTTCTATACATAATATGCTTTTCTGCTCCCTCAGTGCTTTAATATTGTCTTTTTACCACTGATATTGACTTTTTATGATGTCCTTACAATTTTCTTTATCTTTCCCCCTGATATTTGGGGCTATTTGA
Source organism: Enhydra lutris kenyoni (assembly GCF_002288905.1). Taxonomy (NCBI): domain Eukaryota; kingdom Metazoa; phylum Chordata; class Mammalia; order Carnivora; family Mustelidae; genus Enhydra; species Enhydra lutris. The sequence continues at coordinate 1,321,275 of NW_019154187.1, forward strand.
GCCTCTTGTATATGTGGGTACAGTTTTTACCAAATGTTTTGTCTAACTGTATTGTTTAGGGGCAACTGGCTGGTTCAGTCATTTAAGTGTCTGCCTGTAGCTCAGGCCATGAACTCAGGGTGTGGGGATTGAGCCTGATATCAGGCTTCTTGCTCAGTGGGGGGTCTGCTTCCCCCTCTCCCTCTGCCCCCAGCTCATGCTTATGCTCCCTCTTTCTCTCTCTATCTCAAATAAATAAATGAAATCTTTAAAAAAATAAATGTATTATTTAATACTCTTTTCAGAACTATCAGCAGCTTCCTGTTTTGTTTTGTCTTGTTTTGTTTTTGTATAAAAATGTGGTATTGGCAACAGGGTGATTATATTATTACAGGCAAAACTATTCAGTTTTTCCCTCTGGAGACAGGTTGTCACTGTGGATAGAGATTTAACAGTAGCTAGAAAAAAGGAGGGTCTCAGAACACTATTGGTCATTAGTCAGAAACATTTAGGCAGTGTTATGTTCCTGTGCTTGTGTGTGTCGGGGGGAGGTATATTTGTGGGGTTGGGAGGAAGATGAAATATAAAAGAAACATGAAATCTTAAACTTCAAAATTTTTCATTAGGGGTATCTTCAGAAGTGAATTTCATAGAAGAAATAGTGTGTCTCTTTCAAGCCATGGATACAGACAGTGATATGCTGGTCAAGTAGCTCTCAAGAAAAAAAGAAAAATATCCTAAAGTGAAACAAACAAAAGACCTGACTGGGAATGTTTGTCAGTCCTCATGGTTTAAATATTTTTACCATGGACAATTTTAAACTACAAATGGTTTAACAACTAACTTTCAAAATTATTGAAATTTAACACTTGGGTCTCTTGATTCAGTGTGAACCAGCTCTAGAATACTGGTAGTGGAATATATGGCATATGTCATTAATTTTAGAGAAAACAAGCCAGCCATAACCTGTAACTCAGTGAGAATTTCACCAAGACCTGACAACCAGAAATCATTCACACAACATAGGAGTTAAGAGGGAACATTTAGTAAGATGTCAAATAAAAGAAAGTATGAGTTCTACAGCCTATTTATGATTGGTTCCTTTACTTTGAGAAGTTGGAGGCTACCTTGGAGATAGTGGTAGATGAAACTATAACAGGGAAGGAGGTACAATTTGCGTGAAGGTGAATTAGCAGTCTTTTTTCCAGTAGCAGAAACAACTTGGATAGAAGATGAGTGGAAGGGGGAAACAAAGAAGTCCTTAGAGAATATTTCCAGAAAATGAAGTCTGCATTGACTAGTTTATTTCCTAGTTTTATGTTTTAACCTTAAATGATTTTACCTGAAAACTTACGGAATGAAAATTTAAAAAAGAAAAGATAAAGTCTATGTTCATGGGAAGGAAAACCACTGTGCGTTTTTGTAAATTTTTGCAAAAATTTTTATTTTATTAATATAAACTTTTCACTTCTGACTCTATTAGCAATGTTCAAATATGTGCAACATTTTGAATGTGTGGAAAATTCCATTTTTTAATTGTTATTAAGTGGATGCTTGGTTCGGTGAACGTAGGAATCTAGGACTGATCTAGGTGATCTGGATCACCCTAAGAACATGATAACATAGTTTTGATCTTGGTAAGAATGATCCAGAAATGACACAAGAATGTCAACTATTCTTAAATTCCAACTTGGGAATGGACTCAATTCACAGAGACTGCAGAATACTGGATATACCAATGTACACTTGGCTTCATACTTGGTGCGTGACTCAGTCTGCAGAAGCATCAGTTATGACAGCAAATTGGTGACTCAGTCACTGTAACACAAATAGTTTTTATTTGCATCTTGTTGCTGGTGTCATATGGATTAATTCAGAGAAATTCCAGGGGCACCTGCTCAGTTTGTTAAGTGTCTGACCCTTTATTTCAGCTCATGATCTCAGGGTTGTTAGATTGAGCCCCACATTGGCCTCTGCACTGGGAGTGGAGGCTGCTTAAGATTCCCTCTCTCCCTCTCTGTCCCTCTACCACTGTGTGAATTCTCTCTCTCATCTCTATCTCTCTCTGTCTCTGTCTCTATCTCTATCTCTATCTCTATCTCTATCTCTATCATCTCTATATCAATAAAATTTCTGAGAAGATTCAGTGTCAGGTCTTCTAAAGAAAGTAATCCAGTGTTACATTAAATAAGAGGAAACATATCTGGGTGGCTCTGGTTGTACAATGATGGAAGGTAATACTGAATTTAGAAAGACTCATTCAATTGACTGGATATATTGTTTGCATAATGCCAAATATCCACATTATTGAATCATTCATCTTGTAGTGTCATACATATGCACCATTAGAAAGTTAGCTCTTAGCATTATATTGCTTAGTGAGTATGAAGGTACAGTAGGACATAAAAGCTTTCTGGAGGTAAAGTGTATCATTTCAGTACTGAGATTCTGGGGGAAAATAAATTGCTTCGATTATTTGTCTATATCCTTAACTATTAATATGGGAATGGATTAATAAAAAAATCATTTTCTGATCACTAAATAACTGATAATAAATTAAAAAAAATAGCTCCCAAATGTAAACACTTGGTTATTTTCCTTAGAGTGAGAAATATAAAATACTCAATTATATTGTTTCATAGAATGTATTAGAATATAAAATTTTATTCGATGAATAACAATTTAAAAATATTCTGCTTGTAGGGCCCCTGGGTGGCTTATTCAGTTAAGCATCTGCGTTCAGCTCAGGTCATGATCTAGGGTCCTGGAATTGAGCTCTGAATTGGGGTTTCTGCTTAGTGGGGAGTTTGATTCTCCTTCTGTGTTCTCCCTCTTTTTTTCCTGTTTCAAATAAATTAAAAAAAATCTTTATAAATAAAAAAATAAATAAATAAAAATAGAAATATTCTGTTTGCAACACTTTAAAACAGAAAGGTGAGATTCGGGAGTGGGAAAGGGAAAATGACAAAAAGATTTGGAGGAAAATAAAAAAAGATAATAAAGAAGGCTAAAAATAGCAATGAATTCAGAAAGGTCATTAAGAAAGGTATACTGAAAGGCATGAAGACTTGAGATGGATGAATAATCACAGATAATGCAGAGATATTGAGAGATAAGTCAAAAGAGAAAGAGGAAGAAATACGAGTGAGGGACATAAGAAGAGAGGACATAGGTGAGGATAAGGGATTATACAAAGAATGTATAACGCATATTCCTGCTGTCTTTGACTTGGGGCTTCAAGTAGGTGTACTTTCTTTGAAATTGAAGAAGACATATAGCCCCTGATTCTAATTCTTCAAATTCTTTTAGATGTAAATAGTAAAGAATCTTCATTGCAATAGTGTTAAAATTATATGGAGACCAGGATTTTGTCAGCTCTAGACTAAGTGGTTGCACAGCATTTTTTTTTATTTTGAAGACTGAGGTGGGATTGTTATAGTGTGACTTTAGATTTTTGCCAATGAGTTGGTGATCCCACATGGGAGAAGAGAGGCACAAGTTTCTCACAGGCCAAAAGGGAATAATCAGGATGAAATTATTTATACAGTCTTCACACCCTATAGGAATACTAATGGGAAACCCAACCAAAGCAATCATGTTGTTGTAATCAGACCTTTATAAATATGGCAAGGCTATCTGTGGGATGGGGAGGTGGCTAAAGTATAATAAAATGGCCAAAAAAGTGAGATCTAACTTATTCAGGAGAAAAAAAAAATATTCAAATAAAGGAACTGAAATTGTGGGGTTAGAATAATTAGTTAGAATTTAGGAATGATTTACTGTATTTAGTGATGAGATAGATGCTGGTTGATAGTGAGGATGCAGTTTATCAAATTGCTCATTTCAAATGAAGAGGCCAATAAAGGACCAGTGGCAATTTCAGTCATCTACAAAAAGTAATTTTTGGTTTAGTGAGGCTTAAGTTTATATTAAAGAGTGTGATAATTTTCCCCATCAGAGAAATTCCTGTTTAAGAAGAGAGAACCTTTGTTTTCCCATCCTGCCTTACCCCACTCTGTCACAAGTTTTAGTTAGTCTTATATTCTGTATTTTGAAGTGTTTCACTTCACTTCTTTTCAGAACTTTAGGGAATGTGGTTGTACTAGATAACTATCTTTTCTTTTTGGGCATTTCTAGGGAAATGTTCCCAATTATATAGGAAAGAAGTGGTTTCCCCCACATGGTTTTGTTCTCCATGAGGAGAGATTTTGACAAGACAATGGACTCTTTATTGGTGCTGAGTTGCCTTGTCTTTTTCCTAACTGCTGAGTTCAGTTGATTACTTATTGCACTTATTAGAACTCTGTTGACAAGTAGAGTGACAACTGCAACAGACAGCGAATGAATGAGAACGTTGCCTGAAGAATTTTCTCTTTGCAGCCTTTCTCATTTAGTATCTTAAAAAAAAAAAGGCAATGAATTAAAGCCCCATTTTATCCCTGCATGGAAGAAGAGGGTGCTTATGCAACTTTGTGTGAAGCCACCAGACCCTTAAAGCAAATAAGAACTATGTATCTCATTTCCTTTTTTAGCTCAGGTCCCATCCAAGTGGACTCCTACTGCTTCATCCCAGTTGTGGAAGTGACCTCTGCCACAATGGTTGTTGGGATGGGACAAAATACTTTAGGTAGTTAATGAGACATAATAGTTTTTTTCCAAGAAAACATAAGACTTTCCCCAAAATATGGTCCCACTTCACTGGAACAAATTGAAAGCAAAATGGCTTTTGAGTACATTTTTAACCTTCTGGGTAGGATATTTACAAACCACTACCTCTATTGTTTTATTCAGTGTAACAGAATGCTTATATTGGAAAGAAAGCTGAAGTGCAAGGAATTCTGCTTTATTGTTAGAAATATTAAAAATAATAGAATTGTTCAAACCTGACAGCTAATACTTGAGTAAATGCTTATGGACTATTGCATATACAGGCTTAATCACTACAAAAGCATTTCTAATTTAGGGGTGTCTCTCTGGCTCAGTAGGTGGAGCATGAGACTCCTGATCTCAGGTTTGTAAGCTCTCACCACACATTGGGTGTAGAGATTCCTTAAAAAGAAACTTAGAAATAAGTATTTCTGGTTTATACTTCTCTCTCAACCCACCCTGGTCTATGATTCAATTGGTATGTATATTTCTTCCTTGCATGAGTAATTTATAGTAATCACTTATTTGAATATCCTAAAACTTTGTTACTTATTCATTTTGTATATCAAAACATTTCTTTCATAAAATCCGCAGCATTTCTCAGATTTAAAAATAAAAAATCCTTATTTCCCCCCTAGAGATTTAGGAATGACTTATGGATACATCTTCTAATTTTCAATTTTTTCCCAGGTATATTTCTTATCTACACTTCACTTTCTGGATGTTAAATAACTGTGTCTAAATAATTTTACATTGTGCTACTTCAGTCACCAAACCAAGACAATTAAAATATGATGACTATACTGGTAAATTATTAAATCCTTTAGGTTCAATAGCAGTGCACTTTTGTTTATATTGTCAGATGTTAGGACAAGAATACTTCCAAATTACAGAATCAGCTACATTCACTCTGTTTCTCCTTCTGCTAAAATGTTAATATTTATTCCTTTGATATTAAATGGCAGAAAGTCACTAGAATATTTTTTAAAAATCAAATTAATTGCAGTAACATAAGGCTGAAAATAACTATTTCCATCATCTAATATAATTATGAATTATTAATAATAAGAGTTGAAACTAAATAACAACAACAAAAAATTCTTGTCTTCTTATAGATTCTTTTTGATGATTGGGACAATTTCATAAAGTATTTGAAATTTTAAGTAGAATAAAATATGTAAAATAGAATAATTTAATTGGCTTTTTGTTTAGGCCTATAATCTGGCCTCTTCTTTTAAAAGATTAAAAACCAAGAACTAAATTTAATTCTTATCTTCATTTACAGATCTTTAGAAGATGGAACATCCATGGATTTTCTGTGGTGATTGGCCTCTTTCGAGGACTGAAATTGATATATTTTCCCTTTGTAGTTGAAAAAATATATAATTAATTCGATTCTCCTTCTTCTTCTTCTTCTTGTTCTTCTTGTTTTTCTTGTTCTTCTTCTTCTTTTTCTTCTTCTTCTTCTTCTTAGTGAAACTTCTTCATCATTATGATCACTACTTCCACCACCTTAAGTACCAGCACTCCAACTACACCATCAACATATTTACTACCACTATCATCACCACTAACATGATCAATCATTACCAAACCTGGGTGCCTAACTCTTGAAGGTTCACAATATGAGAGTGAAGTTTAACACTTTCAAGGAAACATGAAGAAGATAAGCATGTTTCACTATGTTTTGTGTATATGGACTGAATCCATAAAGACAGTAGTCCCATTGCAGTCCTCCTGGTCCAGTTTTGGACTGTGATAAGAAGTAGGCCTCATGTAGACCAGCATGGCTGGACCGAAGTATAGGCTCACCACAGTCAAGTGGGAGGAACAGGTGGCCAGAGCTTTATTCCTGCCCTCCACAGAGTTCATGCGGAGGACAGCAAGGAAGATGAGAGCATAAGAGGACAGGATAAAGGACAAAGGAATGAGGAGCACCACAATACTTGTCATCACTACAGCCTTCTCATAAGCAGAGATATCCTCACAGGCCAATTTTAGGATGGCCATGACCTCACAGAGGAAATGGGAAATCTCTCTAGAACCACAGATGGGGAAATGCATAGCATACGCTGTGTCCATGAGTGATATAAGTGCACCTCCAGCCCAGGAAATGAAAGTCATCTGCAGACATACTTTCTGACTCATGATCAGGGTGCATCTCAAAGGGTTGCAAATGGCCACATAGTGGTCAAAAGCCATGAGGGTGATGAGGATACACTCAGCAATTTCTAGAGTCAGGAAGAAAGAGATCTGAGTTCCACAGGCCACCTGTGATATACTTCTCTTCCCTGAGAAGAGGTCAGTTGCCATCTTTGGTACAGTGCTAGAGATTAATGTCAGGTCCATAAGGGCCAGTTGGCTGAGGAGAAAGTGCATGGGTGTGTGGAGGTGAGAATCCACCCAAATCAGGAATATAAGGATGGAATTTGTGGTTACAGCCACAGCGTAGATCAGAAGAATTGCAGAGACAAGGACGTTGATATCTTTTATACCAGGGAAGAGGCCCAAGAGGATAAAGTCCATATTTGAATACTCATTTCTTTTATCCATGTTTCTGTCTTGTTAGGAGTAATCAACCCTGGGAACAAGCCAGATTTAGAGAAATCACAAAAATATGTTAGATTCTGTTTTCCAAGCTCTTTCATTTCTTTCATTTATTACCATTATCAGCAGCAGCAGGCTGTGGTATTTCTGCAAATGACAACATTTTAGCCAGTTTCATGGCTGAGTAGGGTATCTCATGTTCCTACCTATCCTCTTTACTCACAGAACAAATTGGGACAGTTAATGTCTAGGTTGCATCTATTAATGTTATCTCAGAGATAATACAACTCCCCCCTCCTTTTTATGTCATTGCTAGGAGACTCTTTTCCCCTCTCCCCCCATAGGCTCTCTCACTGCCCTACATGAACTTTGCTTAAGTATATGTTATATGTTCCATACTCACTCAACCATACATTTTTCCATTTCACTATTTCCTATACATGGTGCTAAGTCTTACCAAGACAAAGATGAATAAAATATAATCTCTGATGCTAACGACCTTTAGCCTTATAGAAAAACATGACCGTGGACAGGTACATATGAAAAAGTAAGAAAGGTTTTATAATGGAAGAATATGCTCATCTATGGCAAATAAGGAAAGAATATGCAAAGGGGGGAAAAAGACAGTCTTTTCAATAAGTGGTTCTGGGAAAACTGGACAACCACATGCAGAAGAATGAAACTCGATCATTCTCTTATACCATACACAAAGATAAACTCAAAATGGATGGAAAACCTCAAAGCAAGACAAGAATCCATCAAAATGCTAGAGAAGAACATAGACAGTAACCTCTTTGACATTGGCCACAGCAACTGCTTTCAAGACACATCTCTACAGGCAAGGGAAAGAAAAGCAAAAATGAACTTTTGGGACCTCATCAAGATAAAAAATTCTGCACAACAAAGGAAATAGTCAACAAAAGTAAGAGTCAACCATGGAATCAGAGAAGATAGTTGCAAATGACATTTCAGATAAAGGGCTGGTATGCAAGATCTATGAAGAACTTCTCAAACTCAACACCCAAAACACAAATAATGCAGTCAAGAAATAGGCAGAAGACAGGAACAGATACATCTCCAAAGAAGACATACGAATGGCTAACAGATATGTGCAAAAAATGTTCATTGTCATTAGTCATCAGGAAAATTCAAATCAAAACCACAATGAGATTCCACCTTACACCAGTTAGAATGGCAAAATTTAACAAGGTAGGAAACAACAAATCCTGGTAGGGATGTGGAGAAAGGGGAACCCTCCTACACTGTTGGTGGGAATTCAAGCTGGAACAACAACTCTGGAAAACAATATGAAGGTTCCTGAAGATGTTAAACATAGAACTATCTTGGCACTCAACAATTGCACTACTAGGTGTAAACCCCAAAGATACAGATGTCATAAAAAGAAGGGGCACATGCATCCCAATGTTTGTAACAGCAATGTCCTCAATTGTCAAACTGTGGAAGGAGCCAAAGTGGTCTTCAAAAGGTAGACAGATAAAGATGTGGTATATATACACAATGGAATATCACTCAGCCATCAGAAAGGATGAATACATACCATTTGCATCAACATGGATGGAACTGGAGGGTATTATGCTAACTGAAGTAAGACAAGCAGAGAATGACAATTATATGGTTTCACTCATAGGTGGAACATAAACAATAGCATGGAGGACCATAGGGGAATGGAGGGAAAACTGAAGGGAAGAAATCAGAAAGGGATACAAATCATGAGAGACTCTAGACTCTGGGAAACAAAGTGAGGGTTTCAGAGGGGAGTAGGGTGTGGGGATGGGGTACCCAGGTGATGGCTATTAAGGAGGACAGCTGTTTGATGAGCACTGGGTGTTATACACAACCAATGAATCATTGAACACTACATCAAAAACTAAAGCTAACTAACTGAACATAATTGAAACAAAAGTTTTTGGTAAAAAAAGAAAAAGAAATTCATATTTTGTACAAAATTAGTGGAAAATATAGAGAATACACTGTACAATGGAGATGGAAAATATTCCTCAATTTTAAAATCTAGAGGAGATGCAGGAAGAAAGTCTAACCTCATGTAGACTTTTAGAAACAAAGGCAAAAACTAACTCTCAAACTGAGGCTTTAACTCTCTAGGCATTTAGAAAGGAAAAATGTCTCAGAGATTGGCTAGCTCAGAAGAGTAATGTGGCTTGTCTAGGTTCATATTATTACTAAACGTTGAAAAGAAATGGTTAAAAGTCACATCTCAGCATTTTTTCCAATTATAGTTCACCTTCAGATCCGTATTAAATATATTAATATTAGAATTATCATTAAATAAAGCCTTGTGTGGACATTTTATGACTTTTCTAAGTCCTTTTATTGAAAGGTTTACTTTTTGTTTAACTTTATTTTTTCAATGTTCCAAGATTCATTATTTATGCATCACACCCAGTGGTCCATGAAATACATGCCCTCCTTAATACCCACCACCAGGCTCACCCAACCCCTCACCCCTCTCCCCTCCAAAACCCTCAGATTGTCTCTCAAAGTTCACAGTCTCTCAGGATTCATCCCCCCTGTCTGATTTCCTCTAACACCCTTCTCCTCTCCTTCTCCCAAAATTCTCCATGTTATTCTTTATGTTCCACAAGTAAGTGAAACCATATGATAATTGACTCTTTCTGCTTGCTTATTTCACTCAGTATAATCTCCTCCAGTCCCATCCATGTTGATACAAAGTTTGGGTATTCATCCTTTCTGATGGAGGCATCATACTCCATTGTATATATGGACCATATCTCCTTTATCCATTTGTCTGTTGAAGGGCTTCTTGACTCTTACCATAGTTTGGCGACTGTGGCCATTGCTGCTATGAACCTTGGGGTACAGATGGCCCTTCTTTTCACTACATCTGTATCTTTGGTGTAAATACCCAGTAGTGCAATTGCAGGGTCATAGTGTAGCTCTATTTTTAATTTCTTAAGGAATCCCCACACGGTTTTCCAAAGTGGCTGCACCAACTTGCATTCCCACCAACAGTGAAAGAGTCATAAAATGTTCACATTGTGATAAAAAATTAATTTATATTTAGAAGAAACAGACCAAATATTTGGAATATTAAATTTAAGAATATTATCACATTTCAATGGAAATTTGTTATTTAATACAACATTCTATTAATAATGTTCACTTCTTAAATAAATAAATAAATGAACAAATAAAGCCTTGTGTTGTTCTCTGCTTTATTAGGATAATGTTAGTTTCATTAATAGATAATCTTCAAAATCTCAGTGGCTAAATGGCTATAGTCAAAGAACTGTTTGTCTTGTTTGAAGTAAAAAATAGACTGCAGATAGGCAGATGGCTCTCTTTTGAGTGACATAACAAATCCCCAAGCTTATCTTCAACACTAACTTTATTATTAGTAGTATTAGTATTAGTATTTGGTTGTCTCTGCCAAAAGAACAAAGTTCTCTTTTTTTTCTTTTCTTTATTCTTTATGTTCAGTTAACCACTGTATAGTACATAATTAGTCCTTCTAAGTTCATTCTTTTCATCTGCATCAAGCAGAAAGTAGGAAGGATGTGGAAGTGTTAGTGGGCCAACCCTGTAAGTGTTTTATTGACCTTACACTAATAAATTCGAGTCTAATCACATAGCAGTAGATCACTGCAGGAGAGGCTGGGAAGTATGTTTATCTCAGTGAAAAGGGGAAAAGAGGAAACAGATTTGGTTAATTATCCTGTAACATTTATATTACTTTGCATAAAGCCTATAAGTTAGTTCCCAGTGGGGATACACTTTTGTGTTCCTTTACCACTTTACTTGAACATATGGAGGTATTCGAAGTACCTGTTGAATTGAACATACCTTCTGCTCAGGATGGCAGTTCCTCATTCCCCTTCCATTCTTGGCCCTTTCAAAATAGAAGTGATCTTTCTTTGGAAACCACATTAGTTATCTACTGCTGTGTAACAATTCTCTCAAGATAGAACAGGAAACATTACAAAGAGCTCTTCCCATCAGCAATCTGTTTGAAGCTTGACTGGGTCCTCTGCCCAAAGATTTCCAGCAAAGTTGTGATAAAAGTGCTAGCAGTGCTACAGTTTCATCAATTCTCCACTGGGAGAGGATGTATTTCCAAGTCCAGTCAGGAGTTGTCAGCAGAGCTCAGTTCAGTCCTCCTGGGTTGCTCTACTGAAGACTTCAATTTCTTGCTGGCTGGTGATTGGGAGTTTTTTTTTTTTACTTCTGTAATTTTCCATGGGGTATCTCATAGCAAGTGGCTAGCTTCATTCAAGAAAGAGGGGAGGAAGAAAAAAGAGGGAGAGAGGTGAAGAGTCAGAACAAGATGGAAGTCAGTCTTCCTGTAATCTAATATCAGAAGTAATAAGTGATAAGATTCAGCTCTTGCTTAAGGGGAGAAAACACAGGTCATGAATACTGGCAAGCAGGGATCATTGGGGCCATAAGTTAGCCTATCACAAAAATTTTCCAAGTTCATTGTATTTTTTTTCAAGACTGAATTTTAGATTTAAGAGGTACATTAGAAAAATCTACTTTACTCTTATCCCCAGTAATTTTTACCTCTTTCTTATTTCAGGGATGAAGAAATTACAGCTTAGAAAAGTTAAATGGTTAGCCCCAGATCACTCAGGTATTTAGCAACGAAGAAACAATACCCAGGTCCACTATTATTTTGATTTTCTTGACTAAATGCAGAAATTTACTATATAATTTACTAAGTAAATTATTTCTTGGTTATTTTTGACTTGTTCACAATAATTATTTTACTTATAGAACCCTTCAAGAACAACTAAACATGCTCTAATTCAGTATAAAATTCACTCTCATGCATAAGGACTATGAAGGAATGTTTAGAAAATCACCTATTATAACCAATTTTACCTTTTTAATTAATAGTTTGTTATAGTTTATATGTGGATATTTATCATGTAGACAATACCTTAAATATTGATGTACTTCAATTGTATAATTTATATATTTTATATGTGCATAAAACTTTAAGATATCTACACATTTAAATGATATCCTCAGGCAGCCCTTAAGTCTTGAATAAAGATTTGTAAATATATGTGTCATTATTTCCCTTTTCTTCCCATGCCTTGATATATTTTTATAATTCTCCTGTTTATAATTGTCTGGCAAATGAATAATTTCTTTTAGGCTCCAATATGATATGACCAGCACAGTCAGACTAGGAGATTTGGTCATAATGTGTGCATTTTATGTTTGATTCTGCTACTTGATTTAAAGCTGAGTTAGTGGACTGTTCTGCAACTTTTTCTTTTCCAGGTCTTAACCCTTGTATTGCCACATGTGTAGACTCAGACCTTCACTTCCCAAAGATCTCAGCCCAGAACAAAGTAGTAAGTAGGTTTATTACTCAGAGAATAATGTGATAACCTTTAGGGTCTCTGGTGAGTGCATATGATGGTGAATCTTTTTTGAATGATGTTGTGACAGGGGGATTCATTCTGAGATCCGTCCCATTTCCAACATTGTCTTGTTGATAAATTACTTTTTATTCTGAAAGGCCTTGGTGTTCTCTTGCTCTGATATCATATCCCTTATTAAAACACTTCCAGCAATGGATATGGTAAATGCATGCCCTGTGATCTAACAGGCTGTCCTCTATGAGGAGGTGCTTAGCTCCACAGAAAATAGAGTCAAGAGCTGAAAACACAGATCTCTGAAGAAGTCACTGTTGACCTGTGAGAAGCAGAGTGTGGAAACATTCATGGTAACCATCCACACACATAGCAAAATCAGCATCTCTTTATCCTGTCTTCGCTCATCGATTGATTCTTCTTTATCCACACACTTATTGACTTCAAGTCTATACACCAAATAAAGCCACATGTTTAGTTTCCAAAAAGTATCTCTATCTTCCTTTATTTTATTTAAAATTTTAATCTTCCACTGATCATTCCTCTCTATTTTTTTTTCTTAGCCATCAACTCTGTTACATCTTTTTTTCTGAACTTCCTTAAAGGGACAACTCCTCAAATTCTTTTGCATTCAGACTCTCCCCTTTTACTGGAAAATCAAAACCTAATTTTCCTGATTATTGCCAGAAGGAGAGAAAAATATATTTGTACAGAAAATGTGTTAGTGGTATCCAAGGAGATGAACTTTGCTATTTCTGCATTATTGACCAACAATGATGGATGAAGCATTTATTTCCTTTACACAACATTACAATCTACATAAAGAAATTCAGAATTCACAAATACTTCTTTGGGGGTTTATTTTTTATAATTGATTATTCTAACTTTTATCACTTCTATGAAAGCCCTTTATCACTTTCAAGTCAATTAATCACTAAAGAAAGGAAGGCAAGGTTTTCTTCTTATCTCTGGTTTGAAGGAAATCATTTTATTAGGCAACTGAACATAATACAAACACATAGTAAATAATCTGAAACTTTGGATTTGTTTGTGAAGGTTTTGTTGTTGTTGTTTTAGGCAAAATAATAGGCTTCTGACATCACTGAAATGAAACTGTTTATGGCATATGTTAAATACAATCAAGGTAAATATTATGTCATAAAGGAAACCATTTTCCTTTTTTTTCTCTTACCTTAGTTTTCTAGTTGAATCTATGAACACATTGACAACCTATGTATTTCTTTGATTTTGTCCACTTCCTTGAGTTAATCTATTAAAGAGGACAGAACTGACCATATTTGTTGCCATCTATATAGGAAAATCCAGAAATTTTTAAGTGGGATTTTATGCTTAAAAAGTTCTCCCTGGTTTTGTATTTCAACCAGCTTATGGAAGCACTCCTTTCTGTACAATTTTCTGCAATGGAAAAAATTATCACCTGCCCTTTCTATGTTTCCTTTTCCCAAAGGGCTCAGTGAGAACAGATTCAAAGCCCTTATTGGGTCCCTGTAGATCTTTCTCTTATCCTGACTGTCTGTTCTGGGCTCTGACCTAAATTAGTTGCATATAGAAACTGTAATGGGTGTGTTAATGAGATTTACATGGTTTTAAGATCAAGACAGCAAATTTTATTTATATTGGAATTTAGAGTTGAAAAAAAAAGATTTCACCTATTTTATGTCACATAATCCTCAAAGTACAATGTGAGAAGACTTTATGCATTCTTATCTCAATAATTAGACATTGAAAATGGTATTCTAAAATCACACAATTATTAAGATTCAGGGCTGTGACCCACATCCTCTTCTCCAGATTCCAGAAGGCATTGTCTTTATCTTTCTAAGAACTCTTGATGGATGTGTGCCATTTCCAAATAACCAATAGCAAAATGAAATGTCCTATGTGCCTTTCACCTACTTTCCTAAACTCCAAATAGATAGAGTAAGTGGGAAAATATTAGTTTCTTAAAATATAGTTCATTTACCAAAAAAAAAGCACACACAAAACAAACAAACAAACAAAAAGTTGTTCATTTACATTACCAGATTCATGTTGGAGTGTGTGTGTGTGTGTGTGTGTGTGAATGAACATGCATGTGCGTGCAAATGTAAACACTATCAGAGTAAATATAGTTGACTTTTTAAATAATATCAGTGAGAAGCACATTCATATGGGTACTAGATTAACACTAATGACCATAAAGTAAACTCAAGGTATTAGCGATAACCTTGAAATCCTCATGATGAGTTAACCAGGAATTGTAATTTTTATCAGGTATAAAATTCTTTGCTGGCATGAGTGAAAAATGCAACATATATGGATAGTCTAAGGAATGTATATTCTTCTACTTGGAGGAGATGCTTTAGTTCCAATCCTTAACAACCATATCACACAGGTTTGTCTTGAGTTTTGAATGAGTAGATCTATCACTTTCAGCTACCCTTGGATATACCCCGTTCTATTTGTTGTTCATAAACTAACACCAGTGATAATAGCTAACATTCATGGAGTGTTTTCTTTTTTTTTTTTTCATCTTTCTTTTTTTATTTTTTATTTTTTTATAAACATATAATGCATTTTTATCCCAGGGGTACAGGTCTGTGAATCGTCAGGTTTACACACTTCACAGCACTCACCATAGCACATACCCTCCCAATGTCCATAACCCCACCCCCCTCTCTCAACCCCCCTCCCCCCAGCAACCCTCAGTTTGTTTTGTGAGATTAAGACTCACTTATGTTTTGTCTCCGTCCCGATCCCATCTTGTTTCATTTATTCTCCTACCCACTAACCCCCCATGTTGCATCTCCACTTCCTCATATCAGAGAGATCATATGATAGTTGTCTTTTTCTGATTGACTTATTTCACTAAGCATAATACCCTCTAGTTCCATCCACGTTGTCACAAATGGCAAGATTTCATTTTTTTGATGGCTGCATAGTATTCCATTGTGTATATATACCACATCTTCTTTATCCATTCGTATGTTGGTGGACAAATAGGTTCTTTCCATAGTTTGGCTATTGTAGACATTGCTGCTATAAACATTCGGGTGCACGTGCCCCTTTGGATCACTACATTTGTATCTTTAGAGTAAATACCCAGTAGTGCAATTGCTGGGTCATAGGGTAATTCTATTTTCAACATTTTGAGGAACCTCCATGTTGTTTTCCAGAGTGGTTGCACCAGCTTGCATTCCCATCAACAGTGTAGGAGCGTTCCCCTTTCTCCGCATCCTCGCCAGCATCTGTCATTTCCTGACTTGTTAATTTTAGCCATTCTGACTGGTGTGAGGTGGTATCTCATTGTGGTTTTGATTTGTATTTCCCTGATGCCGAGTGATATGGAACACTTTTTCATGTGTCTGTTGGCCATCTGGATGTCTTCTTTGAAGAAATGTCTGTTCATGTCTTCTGTCCATTTCTCAATTGGATTATTTGTTCTTTGGGTGTTGAGTTTGCTAAGTTCTTTATAGATTTTGGACACTAGCCCTTTATCCGATATGTCATTTGCAAATATCTTCTCCCATTCTGTCAGTTGTCTTTTGGTTTTGTTAACTGTTTCCTTTGCTGTGCAAAAGCTTTTGATCTTGATAAAATCCCAATAGTTCATTTTTGCCCTTGCTTCCCTTGCCTTTGGCGATGTTCCTAGGAAGATGTTGCTGCGGCTGAGGTCGAAGAGGTTGCTGCCTGTGTTCTCCTCAAGGATTTTGATGGATTCCTTTCTCACATTGAGATCCTTCATCCATTTTGAGTCTATTTTCGTGTGTGGTGTAAGGAAATGGTCCAGTTTCATTTTTCTGCATGTGGCTGTCCAATTTTCCCAACACCATTTGTTAAAGAGGCTGTCTTTTTTCCATTGGATATTCTTTCCTGCTTTGTCGAAGATGAATTGACCATAGAGTTGAGGGTCTATTTCTGGGCTCTCTATTCTGTTCCATTGATCTATGTGTCTGATTTTGTGCCAGTACCATGCTGTCTTGATGATGACAGCTTTGTAATAGAGCTTGAAGTCCGGAATTGTGATGCCACCAACTTTGGCTTTCTTTTTCAATATTCCTTTGGCTATCTGAGGTGTTTTCTGGTTCCATATAAATTTTAGGATTATTTGTTCCATTTCTTTGAAAAAATGGGTGGGATTTTGATAGGGATTGCATTAAATGTGTAGATTGCTTTAGATAACATAGACATTTTCACAATATTTCTTCTTCCAACATGGAGTGTTTTCTAACTGCTTGACACTCAGCTAAGGTCTCTCCATGTGTTTCCTCGTTGAATGCTCATAATCTTCACAACAGCTGCCTGACATCACCAGCAATGGTCATCAAAACTTGTTCTATCACTTGCAAAGATTTAAGCAAATGCATACATGATTAAATCCAAAAGCAGCTTCTCTGATGTCTGCTATACAATGACCAATGATTGCTCATGTGTTACTGCCTTTTGGAAGCATGGGTACATTTTGAGCTCATTATGTGTGATGATTGTTGAAACCCTGTCCCTATAAAAGTATGAACTTTATGGATATTAATGTGATACATATATTCATATGCTTCAAAGGACAGTGACTTGATGTCTTATTCTCAAAAGTAACATTAGGAAATAACTACAAGTTTGAAGACACAGGCTATAGGATATGGTTTAGAGTTATTTCTAATGGCAGGCCTCGAACATTTCCAGAATAAACATGTTTTTCAAATTCTCTTAACTGGGCTCTGGAGCTCTGGAGTTGTCTTTAGTGAAACAATTTTCTATAGAAATGCAAGCATGATTCCATTTACTCTGTCTTCTTCCACAGGTTATTATGAACCTTCCCAAGGGCAATGGGTCTATTTTCAAGTGTACTCATAATTTGTAGTCTCTGCCTATTAAGTAAATTCTTAGAAAATCTAATTAGTTTTATTTTTATTCTATTCAAGTTTCTATTTAAAACCTGGCTAGTTAATATACAGTGTAATATAACTTTCAGGGATACAATATAGTGATTCACCACTTTCATACATCACCCAGTGCTCATAACAACAAACCAGTCCTTAATCCCCCTCCCCAATTTGACCAATTTCCCCCTGTGAACTCCACTATTGTAAATACCACTTTGTTTTCTATGGTTGGTGGCCATTTTCCTGGTTCGCATCCCTCTCTTTTTTTCACCTTTATTCATTAGTTTTCTTTCTGAAATTCCACATATGAGGGAAATAATATAGAATATGTCATTCTCTGACTTATTTCACTTAACATTAAACTCTCTTGCCCATACATGTCTTTGCAAATGGAAAGTTATCATTATCTTTTTTATTCCATCATTCAATGGAATAATATTCCACTACAATATACAATAAAAGTGATATTAAATATACACATACGTATGTATGTGTGTGTGTATATATATATATATATATATATATATATATATATATATGAGACTGCTATTTATCATTGGATATTCTTTCTTGCTTTGTTGAAAATTAATTGACAATAGAGTTGAGGGACCATTTCTGGGATCTCTATTCTGTTCCATTGTTCTATGGGTCTGTTTTTGTGCCAAGACCATACTGTCTCAATGATTCTAGCTTTGTAATAGTGCGTGAAGACCAAAATTATGATGTCTCCAGCCTTGGTTTATTTTTCAGGATTATTTTGGCAATTAAGTGGTTTTTATATGTTTTCTTTTTTTAAATTTTTTTTTTTACTTTATTTTCATCATAACAGTATTCATTGTTTTTGCACCACACCCAGTGCTCCATGCAATCTGTACCCTCTCCAATACCCACCACCTGGTATCCCCAACCTCCCACCCCACGCCCCTTCAAAACCCTCAGATTATTTTTCAGAGTCCATAGTCTCTCATGGTTCAACTCCCCTTCCAATTTCCCTCAACTCCCTTCTCCTCTCTATCTCCCCTTGTCCTCCATGCTATTTGTTATGCTCCACAAATAAGTGAAACCATATGATAATTGACTCTCTCTGCTTGACTTATTTCACTCAGCATAATCTCTTCCAGTCCCGTCCATGTTGCTACAAAAGTTGGGTATTCATCCTTTCTGATGGAGGCATAATACTCCATAGTGTATATGGACCACATCTTCCTTATCCATTCATCCATCGAAGGGCATCTTGGTTCTTTCCAGTTTGGTGACCGTGGCCATTGCTGCTATAAACATTGGGGTACAGATGGCCCTTCTTTTCACTACATCTGTATCTTTGGGGTAAATACCCAGTAGTGCAATGGCAGGGTCATAGGGAAGCTCTATATTTAATTTCTTGAGGAATCTCCACACTGTTCTCCAAAGAGGCTGCACCAATTTGCATTCCCAACAACAGTGTAAGAGGGTTCCCCTTTCTCCACATCCCCTCCAACACATGTTGTTTCCTGTCTTGCTAATTTTGGCCATTCTAAGTGGTGTAAGATGGTATCTCAATATGGTTTTAATTTGAATCTCCCGGATGGCTAGTGATGATGAACATTTTTTCATGTGTCTGATAGCCATTTGTATGTCTTCATGGGAGAAGTGTCTGTTCATATCTTCTGCCTATTTTTTGATATGATTGTCTATTTTGTGTGTGTTGAGTTTGATGAGTTCTTTATAGATCCTGGATATCAACCTTTTGTCTGTACTGTCATTTGCAAATATCTCCTCCCATTCTGTGGGTTGCCTCTTTGTTTTCTTGACTGTTTCCTTTGCTGTGCAGAAGCTTTTGATTTTGATGAAGTCCCAAAAGTTCATCTTCGCTTTTGTTTCCTTTGCCTTTGGAGACATATCTTGAAAGAAGTTGCTGTGGCTGATATCGAAGAGATTACTGCCTG